>NC_134418.1:53294953-53597984 GCF_030867145.1 Opisthocomus hoazin | reverse complement strand
CCCACACACCTACGAGGACCCTAATCAAGCTGTCCATGAGTTCGCTAAGGAAATTGAAGCTTCGTGCATAACCATTGAAAGAGTTATCGGAGCTGGTATGGAAATGCATTTCATGACCCCTAGCAGCATGGAGGGTTGGCTTTCTTAACACGAGAGATCTGGGAAGTGCCGTGAAATACTTGTGCTGTTAGGTACAAGTAGTGCAAGTGATGGGGAGCATGTTCCAGCTGAAGCTTGGGACAAACCTCTCTTTGTCGGCGGTTTTGAAATTCAGGGAGTGAACTGAAAACGGCAGAAAATGGTCACGTTTGGACGAAAAGGGGTAATTTCAATGGATGCTAAGGCAAACGAGCCACTTAATTTTCAGGTGCTTTTCACCATTTTAACCTTTTTCTCCTCCCCCATTACGGTCAGTCTGGAAGCAAAAATTAAGAATAAGAAGTCACCTGGGAGAGGAAAAAAAGCACAAACCAAAGTCCAAAGCTTTTAACTTCCTTGGTTAAAAGAAGAAATTCCCATTTTCTTTCCTGTTTGTTTGGACTTGCACCCAACTTTAGGAATATTTTCTGTCCTCTGAAATTGTGGTTTTGGAGGTAATTTACTGTTCACCAGAAAAAAAATCCATTTGGGATACTTTTTTAAAAAGGTGGTCATAAAATCAGAAAGGGTTTATAGTTGATAAAAACATATGTTGCTGTGAAAGGCTAACAGCATTCCATCTATTTAACTTACCAAAGGAAGCTTAAGAAGCAAGTGGCCTGTGTTTTACAGCTATCTACACAGGGTGATGATATAGGATGTGACAGGACTCTTTCATCTAGTAGACAAAAACATGAAATGAGGAAAAAGCCCAATGGAACATAAAACATGGCTCTTTAAACATAGGAAAATTACATTTTTCTTCCTAGTTTTCTTGTGCTTATGAGTTACTTGACTTGTGGTATGCTGGCTATTTGAGATAGTGGTCACTGTGTTCAGCTTTCCACATCCATGAAAGCAGGACAGCCCTGCATGCTTTTGATCAGCTATCTATAGGGGCTGGGCTGCGTGCTGTAGACAGGCGTGCGCACTGTGCTTTCCTTCAACATGTTGTGATCCTGTTCTTTCTGATTTTTCTCTGAAGGTGAATTTGGGGAAGTCTGCAGTGGGCGGCTGAAGCTGCAGGGAAAGCGTGAGTTTCCGGTGGCTATCAAAACCCTGAAGGTGGGCTACACAGAGAAACAGAGGCGAGATTTCTTGGGAGAAGCAAGCATCATGGGGCAGTTCGATCACCCCAACATCATCCACCTTGAAGGCGTCGTCACAAAAAGTGGGTACAAGCTGCTGTGGACTGCTATCCTTGTACTGTGGCTGATGGGAGTTGGTTAGGGGAGGAAGACGTGGGTAACTTGTGTTTTGACTGCGCCTTTTATAATTTCTCAAAAACCAGTGAATTCCCCTTGCCCAAAATGTCACGCTTTGTAGGTACAGCGAGGAACGGGTTCCCCAACATTGTAAAGGGGGTTTGTGCCAGAAGGATTTCAACATTCTTCTTCAAAATCCAGCGAGAATGGATAGATAATGGCTAAAAAGATTAAAAAAGTTAACTGCCTCTACAAACCTTGACTAACCTAGGCATAATATGCATGGGCTAAGAGAAAACCCCTCTTCAAAGGCCTGAAATTAAATAAGACAGAAATAGGAGATAATATGCCCAGCCAGCTTCAGGCAGGGGGTAGGTGATGGAGACAGTAAGCCTGGGATGTCTGGATGCCGATGGAGTCTGCTGCGTGACTTCTGCCTTGCAAATAGAGCAACACCTACCGCCTGCAAAATGCAAGAGCAACGGCGAGCCAACCGCTAAATTTTTCAAGCAGGCTTGCTTCTTATCCCTACCTTTATTTGTTTATTTTTGAAACCACGTGAACCCCAGGGTGAGCAAAGATGTGCCAAGAAGCGGGAAGTGACTTCCCTGGCAGGGAAACGGGGAGAATTTTGCTATGAAGAGTCTGAAAACAAAAAAAACCCCACAACCCCTGAGGATTTCCAGCCATCGTATTCTAAGAAACCACTGAAGCAAAGCCCACAGGAGGGTAGTGCTGAGTCACAGAAGCACAGAATGTTAGGGGTTGGAAGGGACCTCTGTGGGTCATCTAGTCCAACCCTCGCGCTGAAGCAGGGTCACCTACAGCAGACTGCACAGGATCTTGTCCAGGCGGGTCTTGAATATCTCCGGAGAAGGAGACTCCACCACTTCCCTGGGCAGCCTGTTCCAGTGCTCCGTCACCCTCAGAGTGAAGAAGTTCTTCCTCATGTTCAGACGGAACTTTCTATGCTTCAGTTTGTGCCTGTTGCCCCTTGTCCTGTCACTGGGCACCACTGAAAAGAGTTTGGCCCCATCCTCCTGATACCCACCCTTGAGATATTTATAAGCATTTCTAAGGTCCCCTCGCAGCCTTCTCTTCTTCAGGCTAAACAAGCCCAGCTCCCTCAGACTCTCCTCGTAGAAGAGATGTTCCAGTCCCCTCACCATCCTTGTAGCCCTCCGCTGGACTCTCTCCAGTAGCTCCTCATCTTTCTTGAACTGGGGAGCCCAGAACTGGACAGAGTACTCCAGATGAGGCCTCACCAGGGCAGTGTAGAGGGGAAGGAGAGCCTCCCTCAACCTACTGGCCACACTCTTCTTGATGCACCCCAGGATCCCACTGGCCTTCTTGGCAGCCAGGGCACACTGCTGGCTCATGGTTAACCTGTCGTCCACCAGGACGCCCAGGTCCCTCTCCACAGAGCTGCTCTCCAGCAGGTCTGCCCCAAGCCTGTGCTGATGCATGGCGTTGTTCCTCCCCAGGAGCAGGACCCTGCACTTGCCCTTGTTGAATTTCATCAGGTTCCTCTGCGCCCAACTCTCCAGCCTGTCAAGGTCACGCTGAATGGCAGCACAGCCTTCTGGTGTATCTACCACACCTCCCAGTTTGGTGTCATCAGCAAACTTGCTGAGGGGGCACTCTACGTCTTTATCCAGGTCATTGATGAAGAAGTCAAACAAGACTGGGCCCAGTACTGACCCCTGGGGGACACCACTAGTTACTGGCCTCCAACTAGACTCAGCGCCGCTTATGACAACCCTCTGAGTTCTGCCATTCAGCCAGTTCTCTATCCACTTCACCGACCACTCATCCAGCCCACACTTCCTGAGCTTCCCTAGGAGGATGTTATGGGAGACTGTGTCGAAAGCCTTGCTGAAGTCTAGGTAGACAACATCCACGGCTCTCCCCTCATCTACCCAGCCAGTCACGCCATCGTAGAAAGCTATCAGATTGGTCAGGCATGATTTCCCCTTGATGAATCCGTGCTGACTACTCCTGATAACCTTCTTTTCCTCCACTTGCTTGTTGATGACCTCCAGGATAAGCTGCTCCATCACCTTTCCCGGGATGGAGGTGAGGCTGACCGGCCTGTAGTTCCCTGGATCCTCCTTCTTGCCCTTGTTGAACATTGGAGTGACACTGGCCTTTCTCCAGTCCTAGGACACCTCTCCTGTCCTCCAGGACCTCTCAAAGATGATGGAGAGTGGCTGAACAATGCCATCCGCAACCTCCCTCAGCACTCGTGGGTGCATTCCATCGGGGCCCATGGATTTGTGGGCGTCCAGATTGCTCAAGTGATCCCTTATACAGTCCTCCTCGACCAAGGGAAAGTCATCCTCTCTGTGGGCTTCTTCTCTTACCTCCGGGGCCTGGGATTCCTGAGGGCCTGCCTTGGCACTGAAGACTGAAGCAAAGAAGGCATTCAGTAACTCTGCCTTCTGGGCATCCTCCGTCACCAGGACACCCGCCTTATTCAGCAGCGGCCCCACATTGTCCCTAGCCTTCCTTTTGCTGCTGATGTAGTTGAAGAAGCCCTTCTTGTTGTTTTTGAGTCTTGCGATCACTCACAAGGGATGTGAGCAAGGACAGAAGTTAGCTAAAGTTTTGCTTTTCAGAAGCAGGGAAAAAGAATGGGAGTGTAGCTGAAGACGACAGGACTGTATAAAGCCACTATTAAGGCAAGCTTCCTCTGGGATCTGCTATATATAGAGAGAGAGATAGATAGATTATGAGAGGGATGGAGGGCTTGAGGAAAATGTGAAACGGCTGGCAAAACGTCCCAGCATGAGAGTTCCTGAGGTCTGACTGCTCAGTTAGCAAAATAACCTTTCATCACTTTCCCAACCCAGTTCTTCTCCAAATTACTCTATGCACTAAATATAAGGGCGGAGGAAGTGATGGCACATCCGAACGCGCCCAGCCCAAGCCTCTCTGGCTGTTGGTGCTGTGCTGAGGCTGTGGGAAAGGTGCAGAGGTGTTGTTATTCTTCCATTTTAAAGGCTTGGAGGATCTACATTATTTGCACTGAGGATTTTTTTGCTGAAAACAACTACTCCTTTATTTTAATTTATATTTTAAGTGTTTCGGAAGGTTTTTGCTAGCTGAAGAAGCACCAGCCTCACAAGTGTGAATGGCTGTCTCCCCTCTTGACTTCATGACTGGTGTTGTCAGAGCTTAGCTACTACTGTTCAAAAGCCGGCGTCTGGGGACGTGTGGCTGCTGTTAGTACCATTTGTCATTCATCAGAGGCAGCATCTCCAAAATTAGTTCTTTTTCAGAGCTGCAACAGAGAAGGTACAGAAACACTAGCTGTTTGTCCTGTTCAAATCCTTATAACCTTCTCAAAATCAATGCTGTTTTGCAATCAACAGCTTTTTCTTGCATTTTCCCTTGAAACTGCATTTCCTAAAACTTTCAAGAAAAGAAAAAAATAGCCAAGATATGTTTCTCCCAAAATCTGAATAAATACCAGAATCTCTCGGGGTTACCTTGTGTAGCCCTTAATACATAGACGCTCCTATTTCTGGCCCTGCAGGGATCCCTGTGGTATATTGGACAGGAAGCGTGTGACGATCGTATATCCATAAAAGCTGCCGCTGACACGGGCTTGAGTCTTTCTGGCTGCCGGGGCCTCAGGGGATGGGTGGGAATCCCACTTTTGCAGAAGATGTGCCTCCGTAGCGAGCTGCCTTTTATATAAAGTGGCCATCTGCTCCAAAGGCCATGGAAACACTGGGAGCTTTGCTTCTAAATTGGACTTGGAGCAACTGGAGTTTGGATGTGCGGGGCTATGTGCACCCTGAGCTCCTCGTTAGCTCAGTAAATGCTTGTTTACTGCACTCAAAGTTTTTTCCATTGGGCATGTGGAGCATCTTTCCAGCTTTTTTTTCTGTTAAATGGACTAAAACAACCACTGTGAATCCGGAACTATGCTGCTATCTCAAAGTGTTGTTTGACTTCTTTTTTCCCTTCAGTGTTTTAGTCATTGGCCTATCATAGATTCAGATCTTTAGGGTAAAATATCTTTGCTGCATCATGATTTACTTTGGAAGTAAATTAAGTAAATTGAATTAGGCCATTTTTAATTCCGAATGAGAATATTCACACAGGGGCTTAATACCATTTAACTAATCCAGTTCAAATGCACACCTTAGTTAATTTGGATTAATCATCTTCATTGTCCCCATGCAGACAAGCCCTTAGCTATTTCTGCTTTACAAATGTAATGATGGTCCTGTTCTCACATCGCATTTGGTTGTGCTGACAGTGTGCACATTGCATTAGTACATTGATATGAATGGCATCTACGTACATTTTATGGCCACATAATGCCAGCGGGAGGGAGCCCTGCTGACACGGAGAATCAGCCCAGCGCTTTAGAAGGGCCAATATTTACTTTTAATTTACTTGGTTGAAAGTTACTTTATTTGTGTCTTTATTTCCATGCTCTGGGATGTGGAACTAATTTATTCCACGATTACTGTCAACCTGCAGCAGTCAGATAATGAAACATAAGTGCCAGAAATCTTATTTTATTTTCTCTGATTGCAACAAAAGGCAGGAGTCTGAAGGAGGTCCCCCAGGGTGGTGGCATAATGAGATGCCAGTCTTGCTGCAGCGCTGCCTTCAAGTATCAGAGATAAGGGACCCCATGCTACAGTCAAGGGTTTAGAGTTTAAAAATAATAAATTAAAAAAAAAACTGAGATATACCTGGGATTTTGCTTCCCTGCATAGCCACTGATGTGTTTGTCAACCTACAGCAACATCACCCGAGATCTCTCCTCCCTCCTACATGCAGCCCGTGTTGTGTGTAGACAGACAGCTGTCATCCTTGAAGATGGGGGCCATTATTTTGTTTGGGACTGAATGATACTTTTTGTGGCCTCGAGGTGCATTTCTCATGTCAAAAGTAGTGCTTCTGGCAAGCGTCAAGCTCAGGCGGTAGCTGCGATATTAACTTCAAAGAATGGAAGAGGTGCAGGTCCCTCATGCTGCAAAGGTAGTGTCTGCACAACAATGAGTGTTTTGATTGACAAGTTCACAATTACCTTTATTATGTAGACAATTAAGCAGTAAATTAGGCAAATAGTTAAAGTAAGGGGAAAGTGGGACGATTAAGATGAATCTAAATGGTAGAACATGTGCTGATTTTTAGGAGCATTTACCTTCATGCGCATGTTACGACACGTGGCAGTGCACATGTTATGACATGCGGCAGCTCTCAGTGATCATTTCTATGAAAGACATTTATAATGCACTTCACAAATAATTGACAGCTCCTCTTTTGTCTGTGCTTCATGCTAGCTAATGGAAATTGATTTAAATAAAAAATAATTTACATGTTCTTATAAGATTTCATTGAATTTACAAGGGCTGGAGCACACCACATTAATTACTGCTATGTCGCTGTGGCAAGCTAGCGAGAAATTAGATATAAAAACTGAGCAAAAACTATATATAATTACCATTAAAATGACTTGGCCATGAAAATTAATCAAATGGATTTGGAAAAACATTATTATTCCTGTCAACAGTAGGAGACCAGGTCTTTTGTTAAGAACTTTTATTTCGATTTCCACTTGCACTCATTCTATACTTAACTCACTTTTGTTCTGCAGCATAAATACTCCTTTTTTTACTTCCAGATGTATTTACAAGGGTAGTCACGTGGGATTACTTGAATTACAAAGAATGTAATCCCATCCTTTCCTGGTCTTGGTTTTGGTGGCTGCCAAGCTCAAGCTGATACTTCAGATCATCCTGGTTGCTCCTGTTGGGCTCCCGTTGTTACTTCAGGGTGTTGAAGCTATAGGGAAGAGTCCAAAGAGGTCGCTGTGTGCAATTTGGCCGCTGCAAGCTTGCAGCTTGTTCACGGAGACGAGGAGAAGGTTGTGCATAGGTTGCCTGGGTTCAGCTTGCAACCTCTTCCTCAAAGATCATCTAAACGCTCTAGGGCTTGGTACACCACCCATAATATGGGATCGCTTTTTCATCCCCTCCTTTTTGATTTCCCTATTTCTACATATATTCTGGCAACAACTATTGTCATCCTGCTGGGACAGCAGCATCTCAGTGCTGATTTACTGTTTCATGGCTGTGTACTCACATTATGAAAAGACTTTATTATTGTTCATGTTTTTTAAATAAATTGCTAACAAACTTGTGCACATTTTTTTTCCAGGCAAACCAGTAATGATAGTTACTGAATACATGGAGAACGGTTCTCTGGATACATTTTTAAAGGTAATACTTAGATCCTTTTCCCAGGGGGATCTTGGTTAAAGTTTGGATTCTTTGCAGATGTTTAATATAAATGAAAATGTTTGCTGGCTTCTGGTCCAGCTGTTGATGCTGTCTGGAGGCAGGAGTAGCTCAGTTGTCTGTTTGATCTATATTTATACAGCATCATGAAGGTCCTGGTTCATGCATTCACACAAACAGATAGGAATAAATTGGAGGATATTATGTTTATTTCAGAAGCCAGTCTGCTGCATGGAAATGATTAACTTACCTGCAAAATTTGATGTGTTTCAAGAGCACATCCACAGTGTATCATGGCAAACTCCAGGCTTGTCAGAGTTTTTCCCTGAAACATGCAAGCTAGAGAAGGGAGGATAGGGAAAGTGGTTAGAAATGTGGTGTGACAACATGGGGAAGAGCCCCTACCCCCAAATATTCACACATGGACCTCTGCAGGTAGGATTTCCGTGCAGCTTGGTGCCATTCAGTTGGCTGACTCGGAGACAGCCCACCCTGGTGCCTTTATACACGTAACTACATGTGTTCTCTCCCAGTCGCAGTCTCTTTATCGGTCACCAGTGGAAATAGCTTGCTCCTTGATCTCCAGTTAGAAGAACTACATTTCCTTACCTTTGTCTCTAGAGATCCTAATCCAAATAGTGAAACTTTGAAGAGCTTTGTGGTCAGAGCATAGGAGTAATGAATTATTAATTTCCCTGGTTTTCTTCCCTGGAGACTTGCCTTTGCATTTTTATTCATACACACGCAATGCTGAGGGTGCAGAGGCTCTCAGCTGATCAAATGTCTCCTTTCTTTTGCAGAAGAATGATGGCCAGTTCACAGTCATTCAGCTGGTCGGGATGCTGCGAGGCATTGCGTCGGGAATGAAGTACCTGTCTGACATGGGTTATGTACACAGAGATCTGGCCGCCAGGAATATCTTAATCAACAGCAACTTAGTCTGCAAGGTGTCAGACTTCGGCCTCTCCAGAGTCCTAGAAGATGATCCCGAAGCAGCGTACACAACCAGGGTGAGTTATGAGGATACCGAACTGATTGAGCTCAAGAAAAATGTATTCCCTGCCACATTTTGGTGTTCAGGCTCTCTGGCAAAGAGGTTTCTACAAATTCAGAGCCTCTAAACTGTGCACAAGAGTTTGGCTAGGTGTTACCAGTTAATCATTATCAGATTAATTTTGCAAATGCCTGTAACTCCGTATTGGAGATGGCCAAATAAGGCACAACTTAACTAATGGTCTTCTGGACAATTTGACCCTTTTAAAACATTAGTAAGTGTGTAATGCCCATTGTAAATGATGCACATTGCCCTCAACATTGCCCTGTTGAGGGTAATTTCCCCCAGCCTGAGAAAGAGTTGCTCCAGCCTCAGTACTCTTCCCATCCTTGATCGATCCTTTCAGGGCATGAGCCCACCCATCCCAGTGCAAGGCCACGTGGCCCCAGCACTGTGGAGGGGGGTTGGACAGGACCCATCCTGAGCCGGACAGGCTTGGAGAGAGCCTCCAATATTCATGGCAGTGATTGGCACACCTGGACGTGTCCTATTAGTGTGTTTTCCCAAGGATATTGTTTTACGGGTAGTGGGAGCTCTCTGGGTCACATTCCCAGTTCCCGTGGAGATCTGGGAAGGGTCTTTCAGCTCTTGGCAGTCACAGCCCTGTGATGGGACTCAGTGCATGGCTGAACTGGAGCCTCCCTGCAGGCTGGAGGGCTCTCGGCCAGCCCTGCTGTGGCTGCAACGTGCCGCCGTGTGCTAATTGGCACTGCTGAGGATATGGCCCCTCATTTAAGGCATGCACTGATAAACCTGTGAATAAATAATTGCTGGAAGAAGGGACTTCTTAAAATTTACTTTGAAAATGTGTTCCAAATTCTGCCTTTTTCCAGTGACAATACTGTTGGGGGCATTCAGGGACACCTTCCAATATTTAGCTCAACACTAAGAGAAAGGGAATTAACTGTAAAATATATTTTGATATAAATGAAGGGAGACAACCCTTTAAACCCAAGGAGAAACGCATTCTTTAATCCAAACTCCTGTTTCCCTCCCCTCTCTCTTCTCAGAGCTGGTCTGAAATTCGATTTCTAAAATGGTAGAAAGGGGAAAAGGAAACAGCAAAGCACATTTGACAGCTGTGGCATCATTTTCAGTCCCACAGCAGAGGCCAAGCAGGCTGGTCTTTGCACACACAGATTTCTGCGCCCGCTACGCAGATCTCTCTGCAGGATCAGGACCGCATTAAAATTAAAAAAAAAAAAAAGAAAGAAAGAAAGAAAAAAGGGCATTACTTCCGCAGCAATTTGCATGAAGCCCTCGTTAGATCAAAGTCTTCCTTGGCTTCAGAGCTGTCTGTTCCTCCCCCGCTCGTTCTCAGAAACGGAGGAACTGTATTCCCCTACCAACCCGTGCAACATAATTGAGATGTTGATCCTATACATGTCCCAGCATTCAAACAGCATTCAAACAACAAACCTTCAGGACAGCCAATTAGTAGGCAGCCTACAAATGCTTATGGGCTGAGATAATGTGGAAAGGGGCCCCATGCTGTCAAACAGATTTACTTTAAAATTCGATGTCTCTTTCCAGAGAGAAAATAGCATCCCTCAGTGCTCTAAGAAGTGCTGTTTTGTCCTCTTTTGCATGTTCTCTGCCCTCCTCTGCAATCTGGTTTGGGTTTTTTTTTTCCTTTTCTTTCCTGTCTAGGGAGGAAAGATCCCCATCCGATGGACAGCACCCGAAGCGATCGCCTTCCGCAAATTCACGTCGGCCAGCGATGTGTGGAGCTACGGCATTGTGATGTGGGAGGTGATGTCCTACGGCGAGAGGCCTTACTGGGAAATGACAAACCAAGATGTAAGGCCATGCGAGAGCTGCCACGTGATGGGACTTGGAGGGGTCAGCGTTCATTCTGTGATCAGAGGAGGAGAGTTGCTGTAAAAATGGCTTTGCTCCTCCACGCCAGACAAAAACGATCCTCTCGTTTGATGCTCTTTTTTCACAGCAGCAGCCCAGAACAGGCTGTGCGCAGAGGGAAATGTGTCTGCACGGAGGCAAGCCTGCGTCCCCCAGCAGACCGCTGGAGCTTCACTAATGCTGTTAGAGCTGGAGCCCGTCCCTCCTCTGCTTAATGACAAAGGTCTGCCAGGGGATAGATGCTGATAACTGGCAGCATTTCAATTGTGTGTTCAAACCCCTGCTGCCACGTAAAGCAGAAGCTCAAGAGAGTCATGGTAAGGGCTTTGTTTCCCTGCACAAAAGCTGGGTGATTTGATCTAGTGACAGCAGTCCAGAGATCCGCGTCTTGCTTGCCCTTGTATTGCTGATCCCAAGAGCATAGTTTTGCTCCTGTTATGAACATCTTGTAAGTCTGTGCTAACGCAGGTTCTCGTGGTTCATTTATACAGCACCCGTTGAGTTGTGTCGCCTTGCTCCTGGGCCCCAGTGCCCCCTTGAGCCTCTGACCTCAAGGCCACCCTCTGAAGCATCTCCAGACAGGGAGATGCCTGAGGACACCGTCCCGCTCCTGACTGCAGCTGTGATGCCAGCCTGTAAGGATCTCTTGATCCTGCTGCAGGACTACCGCATACACCCAGCTCACCATAAACATCTGTCCTTGTCTAAGGCTAAAAAAATATTAAGCCTGGGGTTGCCAGACGTTGTAGTCCCCCGAGGATGCCAGCGAGTGCATGAGGTCGGGATCACGATGAGGCACGTGGGGCCCTCAAAGCAGCTCTGCAATGATGGGGTAGGGGAATGCACTGCTCTGCGTGTGGCAGAGTCGCTCCTGATCCCTCCCACTTCATCTCTGCAGCCCTGATGCCTGCTGAGATGTGCTGCCGGCTGGGCAATGCAAGCAGGTCCTTGCTCTGCCATGGGTGTTCTCTGGTCACAACACCTGACGTTTCATCCTTTTTTCTTTTTTGAGCAGCATCCCTGTCCCCATGACTTTCTGCTGTTTCGGTGGCAGCAAAGGCTCTGGCTGAGCCTTCTGTTTCTCCTGTGTTTTGTCTGCGGACCATTGCCATCAGTGAATGTTGCTACCTGTCTTGCCGAGCTGCTGTCTCATCTTGCTTCAAGTCTAGGTGCAGAAACGAGCGGTACCTTTGAGACGGTCACGCCATGCTTCTTGCCAGGGAGACAAGCGTGTTGTTTGGCATGAATGCCCCATCGCTTCTGCGTTGCTGAGGCTGTCACATTTGCAGGGAGTTTGGTAAAGCAGCGTGTAGCTACATAGGGATTTATCTCAATCAAATACAGAGACTTTCTTCCATAGCCTGTGCAGAGAATGCAGCAGTTGAGAGCCAAGCTTTCTCGGTTGCCCTGAGCACCATAACTATCTTTAATGCTGATGGACCAGCATAGCACAGATGTTGTTCAGTAAATGCCAGGCTAAGATTCAGGCTGGTGCCAGTGAAATAACGCTCTGTGGCCAGGGGAGTCCCTTGTCTGGATCGTAACACTATGAACATCCACACTTTACAGAACTGTTCTGAAAAGCCCAAATGCCACTGTGCACTGTGGGGCATAGGGTGAATGTCACACTTGCCTGAGAAGTGGATGGGGGACTGGTTTCTTCAGCAGCAGAAAGCAGAGGACTGGCGAGATGTTTATGAGCATCAATTCCTGCTCGGGTTACCTCTCTGCCTGTGTGCAGGTGGCAAGTGACTGGATGGTCATAGTCTAGGAGACTTAATTCAGTGCTGTGCCATGTTGTTTCTCATACAGTTTATGCCTTCCTCCTTCATCTTCTGAAGGCATTCTCTTCTGCTTCCCTCCTTTGCTTGTGTTGACAGAAGAATCAGTGGTGTTAGATACAATATTGGCTTTCATGTGGAGGACCAGGGGGCTCTGCTCACATGAATTTCGGACTCCGTTGCACAAGAGTTTCTTGTTGCATGGCTTGTAATTAAAGCACATCGTTTGCAAGCAGTCGGTGATGAGCAAAACGATTCTTACAATGTTACAGCTGGATTACTTTAAAGGAGGTGCATGGCCATAGGGCAGGCAGCATTGTAACTGCAAAGACTACAAACCACATTTTAGTCATGCTGGTTTCTGGATCGGCTTCTAAAAATATGCTTTGACTCAACCACAAGATAAGGCTTTTATGCAGGAATTGTTGAGAGGAATTTTGTGGTCTGTGTTACACAGGTTGCTAAGCTAAATGATCACAGTGGTTGCTTTTTAGTATTCAAACTGGTGGTTTTATGAAAACACAGAGCTAAAAGTGTTGCTTTGGTTTACTGGAATAGCCTATCCCAAATCATTCCCTCCAAAACAGCCAGTTCAGTCACCCCAATCCATAAGCGAGTAGTGCTTATCCAGAAGAGGAACGGGGACAAAAATGCCTCCTTGTAGGTGCAAATTTTAGTTCTTCACATCTTAGAAAGCAGTACGCATCAATGAACAGCACAGCGAATGTGCCATTTTCTTATTTTCCAAGTATTATTGTGGCTACAAGTGACTTGGTCTTTGTTGTTTCATTCTTTTGCTCCTTTTATTGACAGACCCCCAAGGCACCTTCAGATGCAAGAGCGTATTTCAGCATCTTAGCTCTTTGCAGTATTTTGATACCATTTGCATTGTATCACCAGAACGAATGACATCCTGTAAATTGAGTTAACGCTATTGATTGTGATGTTACTGCCAGGAATATCAAACGTGCATAACCCCATTGCAGATGTAGTTCAGATATTCTGAGCTGGTGCCAGATGGCCTGCTCCCCGTCTTGCTACTATTTTCTTTCTGCTACAGCTGGAGGATGATCCTTTAGTGTTATAAATACAGACGTGGACACAGCAAAGAACATTCTCACGGCTGTGCCACACTGAAGCTTTTTTTATAGGGCAACTGCAAATTTGGTATCAGGGACCAGCTGAAAAGCGTGATGTGAAGAACAAACAGTGCAGACAGCATAGTGTGGTGGGGCTGGTTTTTGATGCTGTGAGCAAAAGTCAGGCCATATAAGAGATTGCTTTGCAAGCACAGGTTGAGTGGAGAGCGGTGCAACTGCTCCACCGACAGATGAAATCTGAGATGGATGCAGAAGGACTGCAGGTCTTGTGGGCCAGATCTTCAGATGTGCTCGCTACCCCTGGAGAAGATTCCAAAGCCTCGTATAACTTCTTCTTTACTACGTCCTTAGGGAGTTTGAGGTTCCCGCTACTGCTGCTCAGCCAGCCCGGCTCATTCCTGGGACTCTTCCACTTAGCAAAAAGCCCTGTGGTGGAGGACGATTTGAAAGCAATCCTTGCGGTCCTGAATTTCAGAGCCTTCTGAAATGCTATGCCAGCCTGATGTGGCTCTTCCTGTACTGCTTGTATGGGGACTAAAGATCAAGAAAACAACTTCCCTGCTAGCTGCAGAGCCTTCTTTTTAAACACAGCATTTTTTCAAACCATGAGACGGTGCCTAGAATGAATGGCATCCGAGGTGGTCCTTGGAGTTCAACAGTGAAGCGCTGTGGTTTTCCACACAGCAAATAGCTGCTTCCAGCTCCTTTTGGTCAAGGAGTCTTGGGAGTAGAGGGTGTGAAGATGGGCTGTCAGGACTTTCTTGGCACGGTCATAGACCCTTGTGGCTTGAAATGCAAGCTGCGTTCTCCTGAAAATTGTAGTGGTTCAAAGTGGGAACTGCTGGGCTTGGAGCCCTGCTGTAAATCTGCCCCAAACTGGGGAAAACAAGTTGCTTTCTTCAATTCTGCCCTCGTTTATTCATTTCTGCCTTTCAAAAGGGCAGACAGCACATGTGCATACCACTTGTTTTAGATATAGAACCATAGATAGTTTGTATTTGATATCAGTGCGACAACACTCCCCTGGTTTTAATTTACATACTCTTGGGCTGACATTTTAAATTCCTGGCAGAAATGTGGCCACACTAAGAAACAACAAGACCCAGACAGTATTGAATGATATATGAGATGGTTGTTCTGCCTCTGCCTTGAATCCATCCATCAATTAGCATTCAAAGTCTCTTTTGAAATACAGTCAGACTTTTATTACTGTAATACAAATTTGTGGTCTAGCACATGCCTTTTCATTTAAAAAGAAGCCAACATCTGAATAAACAAAATCACTGCACTCCAAGAAGATGCCAGAAAGCCCCTTTTAGGCTGCTTTTTGTGGATTTATGGTAGGCTCCGGGAATCTCCTGGTGTATAACCTACAGACCTCAGCCGAGCTTTGAACAAGTGCAACCTGGTAATCTGGCCTCCTGGTTGCAGCAATGCCTTGGCTTTCTAGATTAATTTTGCAGTGACCAAAAATTAGTTATTCAACCTATCCCGTAGAAAATGTGAGATATAGTGGGGTTTACTGGGTTTGCCTCTTGTGTGCAGAGTTGGAGCGCAGTGGGATTTTACGTGAGCCCATTGCTGATGCAGAAGTTCTCTGTTTAAGTCAGTTTGCATTTGGTAGAATGGTGAGAGGAAGAAAAGCAACCCATCAGCCTCGTGTTTTGTCTCCCGTAGGTGATTAAAGCCGTGGAGGAAGGCTATCGCCTGCCAAGTCCCATGGACTGCCCTGCTGCTCTCTACCAGCTAATGCTTGACTGCTGGCAGAAAGACCGCAACAGCAGGCCCAAGTTTGACGAAATTGTCAGCATGTTGGACAAGCTCATCCGTAACCCAAGCAGCTTGAAGACGTTGGTTAATGCATCGAGCAGGTACAAACTCAGGCCAGAGCCATTTCTCAGAGCAAGATCCCTGTCTGAATACCGAACCCTGGGGTTGAATTACCACTTATTATTTAGCTCGCGCGCGTCCATGGGTGGATGTTTCTCCAGCTTTATTACGTCCAGGGGAGTTTTCCCAAATCAACTTTTTCTGCTGAAATTGGCAGGCAAGCGAGCAATTCAGTTACTCTATAAATGCAGTGCTGCTGCCACAGAGAAAATTACTGTGGCCTGTCTTTCAGAAATGGGAGTTTCAGCAGTATTTATAGGTCTATGATAAAGCTACCTGTGCTCTACCCCAAGGTTAGAGAGGGCAAGACTTGAGTGCATGAAGTAGATAGTAAATGCTGCTCGAATTACCTGCCTGTTGACTTTATCCTGGTAATAGAAATGAAGAATGTCTCTTGGGGAAACTCTTCGGATGTGCAAAGCTCATGGATGTCCAATTGCATCCTCCCACAAGTACTCCCAGGTGGGTTAGCCGCCACCACCAGGTCTGACAGTCTTGGTAATAGCGAGAGGGTCTCTGTGGTTCCCAAAGAGCTGTACACAAACCACTTGCTAAAACCACATGAAGTGAACAGAGCAGCCGGCGTGCAATTAAACATGAATCTGAATAGCTACA
This sequence comes from Opisthocomus hoazin, assembly GCF_030867145.1. Lineage (NCBI taxonomy): Eukaryota > Metazoa > Chordata > Aves > Opisthocomiformes > Opisthocomidae > Opisthocomus > Opisthocomus hoazin. The sequence goes on along the minus strand of NC_134418.1, from coordinate 53,582,075 downwards.
CAGCTACGAGTAAGGTAAATATGGTCAAGAAATAAAGCTGCACTTGAGGAAAAAGTGTTTAATATTTTTTAGTGCCTGTTAGTACTGGGGTCTCCACCATGCTGGGGTCTTGGAGAGGCTTTTTCTTTATTCACTGTAAGCACAGAAGTATTACTTCGGAGCCATCTGCATTGTTAATCATTTGATCCCTTGCAAGGTCATGAAGGAGTGATGAATATAAATCATCACTGCTTCACTGATGGCAGTGCAGTTCCCCTGGTTAACACTGGAAGAGGCCCTTCAGAAAAGCTTATTGTCAGAGGAGGAAAAAGAATACACACCGTTTTCCTTGGACAGGAATGAGTGGGATGTAAGGTGAGGTTAGACTGGTGGTGGGGACCACAGAAGATGTACTGTAGTGAGCTTAGACCCATCCGTCTCCGCACCTTCCGAGTATGTCTTGCACAGCTGCACATGGCCCATCGCGCCTGTTGCAGCTGGGCCTCACATCCCCATGCTGGCATGTCCCTGCACATGGCATCTTATGCACTGGAAGAGAAGAAAGATGAAATCTCTGTGAATTTATAGATACAAAATAGATTTGATTCCTCGGGTTATTTTACACGCATCGTTTACCATCTGAAGAAGAAATTACTCTTATTAGCAATTAGATGTAATGTCAGCCCCAGCAGACCTGCAGGAAAAGGTTTATGGTAGCACAAAGTTTGTGATGTTTCTCTTTTATTTTCAGTTCAGAACAGTCATTTTCCAGGCCTGTTATGTGGTGGTTCATGCACTCTTTTATACCAAACTGTTAATGCCAGAAAAGAGGAAAATAGGCAGCAAACCATTTCCTTGAGCTGCTGGGCACTTTGCTGATGTTTTATTCCGTGAACAGGTCCATGCACTTCCAAACCAATCCTTTCCAGAGCTGCTGTGGGTATTTTTGATGTGGATAGAACACCTGAACAGCCAGGCTTTGGGACTTTGTTCCTATAATCATGGATTGCCATGCCCAGACCATAGTAATGCCAAATGAATCATAATTTCAACATGCAGCAGCTGTAAAGGATTTTTTTTATATATGTAATGTATTCTTTATGGAAATTCTCATTAATGCAAATAAGGGAGGAAGTCACTCTCTACATTACAGCGTGCGCATATCAGTAGGTACCTCCTGACATTAGTGATGAAAATCCACTTCTCGTTATGATTACTTAGGAGTTTTGAATTCCTCCTGTGTATAAAATGTTATGGGAAGCCATTATGTTCTTGGTATTGCGAGTATTCACATTTTATTGGACCCTTCAGCATTGCTATTAAATAAACAAATAATACTAATGTGCTCATAAAATATCTGAAGATTCTTGAAGTGCTATAATAATGTAATATCCGAGCTCTCTTTCCAGTTGAAAGTCTTTTAAGTGGCTGACCCAGAAATTTTTGGTTTTTTTTTTACCTGTGGGTAGTAATCTTTACGCAGGGCTTATGTTAGCTGTTTGTCCTGGTTTACAAAGCAGGGAACAAACCTAGTTGCTTTCCTGGGTGACCTTGGACAAGCTCCCTTTGCTCTCTGCGCATCGTTAGTAGAGTGGTGGACCTGTACGCGGCACGGGTCGCTTATGCCAGGTACTGTATCGGTGTTTCTGCCGCGGCGAAGGGTTATTATTTGCCTGAATTGCTTCTTTCGTGCGTGGCATAACAGAGCAGGTAGCAATTGCTGCGGCAAGGTCTTGAGCAAGGGTGCGGGAGCAGGAGTCTGCCTCTGATTGCAGGGCTGGAGCGTGGCTGGAGCATTGCTGCTCTCTGCAGGGCTCGCTGGATGCTGCCCGCGGCCAAAACCCCCACCCCACTCTGCAGGAGCAGCCCCTCAAGTGTTAACAGCAGCCTGCCATTGATGGCCGCTGCTGGGAAATGTAATTTGGCTTTTGGCTTGCAGGCTCTGGGCTGTCTTAAGTTAATTATGAGCTTTAAAGTAGGAGGAGGAAATCAGAGCGGGAGGAGTGAAACCGAAGACTTTGAGAGTGGCTGGAACCTGACAGGAGAGGACCCTGCTTGTGGGTGAGAGGTAATGGGGATGGACGCTAGTCCTCTCCTCTTTCTGCTTGCAGTGAGGACCAAAAATGACAGGAACTAACTCAAAAGTGTCTGAAATTACAGGTGAATTTGTATGTTTGGTACATGGCATATCAAGCCTGCTGGGAGGGTTTAGGCTGCAGCAATTGATGAAAATGCAATGAAAGAACCATCTTTACCATACAAAAATGCAAACAACTGAGTCACGTTGGGTACATCTAGATACTGATTCTGTTTGCTTCTCTGTTTTTGCTTGTCTTTAGAGTATCAAATCTGTTGGTAGAGCACAGTCCAGTCGGGAGTGGTACCTACAGGTCGGTGAGTGAGTGGCTGGAAGCCATCAAAATGGGCCGATACACAGAGATCTTCATGGAGAACGGATACAGTTCGATGGATGCTGTGGCTCAAGTGACCCTAGAGTGAGTAGTGCCCAGATCATTTTCATCTCATTTGCTGGAATTGCAGAGGAGGGGAAAAGAAATCATTCAAAAATATGTAGGGATGAGGCTGCAGAAAGGGAAACCATTACCCTTTGTTTGCAGTCAGCAGTTTATCTTTTAGCATCTGTATTGATGATAAACAAGTGCAGGCAAGACTAAAACTTAGTCACCACATTGGCAGCCGGTACTTTGGTTCCTTTACTCAGAGAAATGAATGCGTGAGTTTCAGTAGCTGCTAGGCTGTCCTCCCGACATAATAGCAGTTGATTATTTGGGATTACTGACAAATAAAAAACCCCACCCTACTAGGAAATGTATAGGAGCTAGAGTCCCTTCTGGGGTATACTGGCTTTACACCTGATTAGCTAGTTTCACAGTTGATCTGGGCATAACCAAGGGGACAGTAAAGCCCAGTAAGGCACGGAAATAGTAATCAACATGAACAGAAATCAGCATAGATACAGCCAACGCCAACAGAAGAGCATCAGCAAACCCCCAGCTCTAGGAGACAGGCTCCCTGGCTGAGATTCCTCCTTCTGAATGTGCCCTTGGTTTTTGCTCGTGGCTATGACTGCAGTTGGGGTGACAGCACTCAAATGACTTGGTAAATGCCTTGGGGCTGCTTCACCTTTAATTGTCTGCCTTGCTTGTGTAATTACATCTGTACTTTCCTCCTGCCGCTTATTCAAACTCGCCCCAAAGCCTGCCTTTCTAGCTGGGTGATCTTGAGCTTAGTTTACTGCAGGCGTTAAGGCACAATGGGAAGGATTATGCCCTGTGCTGCTTTGGAGAAGCTTGTGGCTCCTCCAACTACATGCAGATTGCCAGTGCACATACAGAGTCGATGTCGAGGATAAAACAAGAAAAATCCCCACACCCCACAGAACCGCAGCATTTCTCCTGTCTGCCACAGGGCTTGCTGTCGAACTCCCTGTACAGGGTAGGAGGACCTTTGCACGAGATGCAGGTTGGTAACATCTCCATGGAGTTCAGTTTTGTGTTGCATGCATGGAGGGAGTGCAATAGCGTATCTGCTCTCACTCAGATTTTATTTGCACATCACCAATATTTGTTCCTTACACCTGGACTCATCCAGTCTATCTTCAAGCATTCACATGAATACCCTGAGCTAGGAATTACACCCTCTCTAGCGACTGTCTAGGGAGTCAGGGTGCATGGTTTCTACCTACATCTTTTCTGGGGTGCCTGAGACTCTTACGTGCGGTTTCCCAGCCTAGTCCTGCAATTACGTGCCATGTTACTTTGGCTTTTGAGGACTCCAGGGTTTCTTAACTGTTCATATGATAATGGCAGCACCCAGAAACACTAGGTTTCAGGGCTCCATTCAGACTGGTGATCTACAAACGCTGACCAAGGAAGAGGTCCATCCACAGGGTGGTCAGAGTCCATGGGGCAGAAGGACGTAGCCAGAGGGCAAGTGGGAAGAGGAGGGATAGAATAAGGCAGTAATTTAAGAGAAAAGGAAAACATTGGAGCATTCCCCTCTACTGTGTCACCTCAAGCTTATAACCAGAGAAAGTTCTGGTAGAAAATGCAGATTGTGTAAAATACATCACAGGCTGTTGCTGTTTGGCTGAATTAGTCATATCAAAGTAGAGAATTAGGTTTCATAAAAGCTTCCAGTTTATTCCTCTTTATGTGATTTCAAGAGCCCTAAAAGAAATACTCAGAAGTGAAATGCTTTGGTTTGGGTCAGAAAAAATGTTGAGTTGGAGCCCAAATTAATGGTCATTTTTGACAGTAAATGAGAAGTTCACTTAACTATGTAGCTTTAAACATTTTTAGCATCCCTCTGTGCTGACACAGTCTTAGCATCCCATTCCACTGACAAAACTATTCCTAACCTCTCATTTTCTTGAGAGAAACATTTCAGATTGTGAAATTATCTCCTTAACTTAACTTAAAAATGTAAATACTTCCCTATATTTACTCTTTGGTATTCCAGAAATTTCAAAAGTATCCCCCAAAATCTTTTCAGGCTACCCAAAATGTACTTCAGAATGTTTTTTCCGATTGGCAAGGAATCAGGAAATCCATTATCTTTACAGTTCTAGCCAGAAAGGCAAGGTGGTTTAAAAGTCTTTAAATAAGATTATAGCTGCCAGAGATGCTCTGACCCTCACGAGCTGCCAACCGCCTCTAAGGCCCCTTCCACCAGGTCCCAGTATGTTCTCTACAGCACAAATGTCATCCTACTCTGGTCCTTTACTGGCCCCAGTGGAGACAACATGTCTGAGCTGCTCAGCTTCAGCTTTCTTCCAGGGTTTTACAGCAGCAGAGGAGTGCAGAGGAGCTGATGCCTGGGAGCCTAGGGAGCTTCTGGGTTTGTTTGGGGTTTTTTTAAGCTGAAAGGAGACGTTTCATGAATCCATCTTGCATTTCAGTTGAAACTGAAAAAAGGTTGGCTTTAAATCTAACTAGTTAGTTATCCATGCCAGCAAATAAATTCCACCCCCAGCTTCTTGCATGAGTCAGGCTTGGTTGTTGAACAGCTCAGCCCATGCACCTTTGCATTGCAGTGGTGGCTTAGCAAGAAGGCTTGACCTCATTCAGGTCTATTTTTGGGAAAACTGTGGAAGGTTCATTAAAAAGCCATCCAAATCAAGACTTCTCTCATCCCTCCCAGATATAGTAAAAAAAGACAAAAGACCAGATTCTCAGCTGTTAAGAGGAGAAACCATCATAGTGGCTTAAGAGGAAATGCGTCCCATGTTGAAGACCTGAACCACGTGCTCAGGCTGATGTAAACTGGTAGACTGCCCTTAAAATCAATAAAGTAAGGGAGAGAAATGGCTCCTGGGTTGGCTCAGCTGAGACCCTCATGGGTTCTCCAGAAAATAAACACTGGCACAAGCAAAGTTCTTTAAAGTTTAATATATTGGGGGTTTTGGTTTTCTGGAGGTTTTGGGATTTTTCTCCCTGTAAAAGGGAACAACAAAACATTTTCTACACTGGAAAGAAGATTTCAGGTTAAATGTTCCTTGTCATTTTTAATAGAGGCAACTGTTCAGTATATTCCAGAGCTGGGACTTGGGGGGATCGGGTGAAAAGATGATCTGAACATCTGAAAGTAGCTTGCTTTCCCCATATGACATCAGTAAAACATTCTTTACAATTTAAGAGGTTGCCTTCAAATACCATTCAAAATTATCTTTCCTAAATTCCAACTGCGTAGGAGACAGATGTGGAAATTAGATGGAGAAAGGAGAACTGGATAATCACTGCCAGAAAAGGCAGAAAAAAAATATGATGAATGTACAGTATTCCTGAAAACTACTGGCACTGTAGGGAGGGGTTGGCCATAACGCTGATGGGACTGGTAACTGTGGGCACCCAGCTTGTGGCCTCTTTACAGGACCTGGTTGAGATGGTAGATGTTCAGCATTTTTTATAAATCTTCCCTTGGCATGCAAAACAAAATCCCGGTTGCTACCCTGCTTCTTTGAAACTGATGGCTTGATGTATTTATTCCAGAAGAGTAGTATTAGTGACAAATTTGTGAAAGCAAAAGATTAAAAAGCTTAAACTGGTGAATATCACCCCAAGTCCTGAGCTCTGCCTGCTTAAGCAAAGACCTGAAAATGTATGTGTGCAAACAAAGAGTGATTTCTACATTTGGCTCTAATTCTTGCAAAGGGACGAATCACCTTGTGAAAAGTGGAGCCTCACCCTCCACCCCCTCTTTCCAACTGGATATCAGACTTGAAGGCAACCTTTCCAGTGGACCAGACCTGCTCTTTAAACTTGTGGACCACCTAGTGACTTTGAGTGTGTCTGGAGCTCTTTCAATCCACTGCAAGAATAACTTGACCAGGACAATACTCAAGAATAGATAGATCCATGACATGAGTTTCAGTCTGACCCTGGACTGGACCAATTACTAACCATGTGGACTACATAATTCCACCTTTTGAAAGTTCTGTACTCACTGAATCTCAGGACACCCTGTTGTTTGTTATTAGATGAAGAGATCTGAATATTTGTAATAATATGTGCTGTGTTGCTTTGCATTGTATATTTTTTTCTTCTAAAATAAAATAAATTATTTATTAAAAATTATACTGACTGAAGAGCATTTAAGAGTTCACCTGCTCTAGATGCTTATTCTTAACGTGATATCTCAGTCCTGAGATTGTGATGCTGCATCTGCTTCTGAACAAACCAATTCTCATCTCGTAATCATCTAGGACAGGAATAATGAATAAGAGCAGATGAACTCTTAAAGAAAAATGTTTTTTAAGTCCTCGTTTCATGCAAAAGTCCCTAGCAAGTGGATTCCTCTCTTCAGTGTCTTCTGAAGGTCTTTGAGGTTCTTCTTTCTCCTCATTTGAACTGACAACTAACTAACTAACTCTGTGAGTAGTCCCAGTCTGCACAGGCAATTGTAGAGTTACACCACATGAAGAAGAGTGGTGAAATCTGGCCTGGATGGGAGACGAATACAAAATATCTGTGTCAGGTTAGCAGCTGGCCGCAGAGATCTTTCAGGAACCTGGCCCTTTTGCTTGCATGACTAACCAGCCAGTGAGGGGGGCTGTATTTTATGTGGCAATCCAGTCCTAGTCTACACTGTGTTTGAAAAACTGGTCCAAGGTGTATAAGTAGTTCTGTTTGTAAATAAAATGTTTTAAATATATTTCTTACAACGTGAAGACCATGAATTCAACCCTTGCAAATGGAGGATGTTGCAGGGAAGGGGATACCATGTTGTCCCTGGCACGTTGCAGCTGGGCTTTCGTGCAAGGCAATGGTAAGAGAGCAGCATGCATGCAGCTGTATGCAGGCTGTTTGGGATGAGCCGACACCACTTTTCCCCTTTAATTCCTTGGTTTTTTGGTCAGCTTAAGTTGGCCTCTTAGTACTGTGTTGGCGAGTGATTTGACTTCCTACCCGTTTCCATTTTTGGCCCTGTGTGAATGAAGAAGTGAAAAGGGGAGACTTCTCCCTGAAATAAGAATAAAAGTTGCCTCATTCGTGGGGGTGGGTCAAGTATTTTGAAGCAGGGAGACCCCACAGCACATGGGTGCACATATCTCCATGGCCTTGGGGAGCCCCAGTGCCACTGCCGCAGTGGCACACACAAAACCCAACACCGGGGGTCGGGTCACTTGCATGGCAAGGTGCAGCCTGGATCCCGATTGCAAGTGTCATCTGCCCCCAGGTCTTAGTTGTGCCTTTTCTTGCAGGAAATTGCACATTTCTATTGCAAAGCCCCAGTAGATACCCACACACATCTCCTCCGTGGCGCTGAGCCCAGTGAAATTACTAGCTGGCTGTGATAACATGAGCCAGGCAGCTCTGGACTGGAGCTTGCGAACAGTTGTTTTGCAGCCCTTTAGCACAGAATTGCTAATTGTTGATTTTTTTTGTCCCTAAACCAGCTGGTTTGTGCACCCCATTTTGTTTAAAATTGACTTCTGCCTTATGCTGCTTTAAGTCCTTCAGCGCTGGATGCGTGGTATTGGGCAATGTGCTGTAAGCCATGCTTGAAAAATGGGAATTAAAGCTCCTGCATTATCTAGGCGGTTTTTGGAAAGTCTTGTTACCAGCTTTGCAACACGCAAGGTGGCTTTTGAATAATGCTGCTGATTTTATACTAGGTGGCTTGGGAACTGTTGTCTTCTGGTCAGTCTTTGCGGAGGTGAAAGACCCCACAGTAGTTTTTGTCCCCTCTCTGAGGAGTCCCCATGCTTTTGGCCAGTGGCTCTACATTCGAGAGGATTTGATACTAAAAAAAAAAAAAGAAAGAAAAATAGATGGATCCCCTGGTGAGCAGCTAATGGATTGAAAACAGAAACTCCTATTTCGTCTTTCTCTTGTAAATCAATGAGGCGCTCCTCAAGGATGTTGAGTTAAGGGGATACTACATGGGGGAAAAAAAAACAGCTGTGTAGTGAGTAGGGGGGGTTTTATTAGACTGATCGAGCTGCGTGTGAAACGCCAACACATACATGCCTTTCTCATAGTTTCAGGCTATTTTTTTCTGCATAACATGCGAAAGTATCAGAAATGCTATATCTGTGAAATACATGATGCTGGATTTTCAAAAGAGCTCAGCTTGCACTTTAGATACTTGGGAAAAAAAAAAAGCTGAATTTTCAAAAAGTGCTAGCAGAGCAGCACTCAGCAGGGGGAAGATGGATGTTGGCTCTTTTAAAAATCAGGTCCCATACTGGGTTGGGTTTTGGGGTTTTTTTGATCTTTGGTGTGAACTTCCAACTGTGCTGTGTACATAAAATAAATTGTATGTAACAATAGTATTACTACATTTTCCTTCATTATTAAGATGGCTTGCTGAACTAGTTTCACAATTCAGTGGAGGCAGAAATGAAAGCATGTCCCCCTGAGAAGGCAGACACTTTTTTCAGGTGCTGCAGCCTTTTCTCTGCCAGGTAAGGAGGGTTGCTCATGTGTCTCATTGACCTCCCTTGCTTTATGCCCCTTATGTTGGGATTTCCCCTATGCATCAACAAGATGCATTGCTGAAAAGGGGTATGATGATGAAATGAAGTGTTTAGCCTGGAGCAGAAAATCTGGTATTTTCCAAAGCAAAAGGCTGAAAACATGACAGTCCTTGGAGAACAACAGATCTAGCTTTTGGCTTCAACCAACTTACGTGTTAATATATCAGCCTTCACTCAGGATTGCTTTATATTCAAAGCAATGTTCATCTGTGTAATTTTTGGATGTGGATAGTTGGTTGTATCTGCACAGGAGTCCCTGTCCAGAACATAAAGCTGCTGAGAGAGGTACACCTCCATGGTTAGCTCACGCAACGTTCTGTCAAAGTGGTTTGGTGGTCATTGCACGTGTTCATCTTCAGTCCAGCATGCAGCCATGCTGTGAGCTGCAGGCCAGGTTTGCAATATGTCTCAGGTGATGGTTGGGCTTCTGGGTGTAGCAGGCAATCCCCAGCCCTTGCATGTGCCAGCCTCGCCAGTATGGTTTCCAACATGCACCTACGTGTTCAAGGAGTTCATGTCCTGCTGGCTGTAGGTGGAGAGCTTTCTCCTAAAAGACTTGCACACAGGGTCTCAGCAGCTCTGGGATTCATGAGTGTATTGGCAAGACCGTAGAGCCCTACTTTGAAAACATCCGTTGTTCAGTCTGGCCTGGAGGAAGAAAGCCAGGGGCTGATATTTCTTTAGTGGAAGTCTTCAGACAAAACACCACATCTCCTCTAAGTCAAACTGCTTCGCTAACAATCTCTGTGTCTTGTGCTGGAAACACGGATGCACCTGTCTTGATGTTTCTTCTGAGCTTTTATTCCTTGTTTTATTACTTATATTCCTTAATTTCCTTGTTAACACTTTTCCCCCTAGAAAGAAATCTCTACCGTTATACTCTGCTATAACCCGTGGCCTTACCTGGCTTTAGATGTGTCATTGAATCTCATCACCCAAGGTCCTGCTTTAGTATCTCCAGGGGATGACTTGTCCAACTCCTGTCTTTGGATGGGATAAATTGTCCCCTGGAGATGCCTCTTTCACGCCATCAACATCAACCTTGGTGATTACTTTCATCTACACACCTAAATTTTAGAGGGCCGAGTGTCTGAGAAAACAATGTCCTCCTAATCCTGCATTTCATATAAACTGTCTTCTTTTACAGCTTCCCTGTAATGGCAGCCCAGTAGACAGACTCAAAACCAATGCCTTTGGCTTGTAGAATTCATACGAAAAAAATCAGACATGGGTTTATAGGAAGATTTGCAAAGGCCTAAAGGGATCTGTGTTGCCAATTCCTGTTGACTTTAGGGGGTCATCAGGGTGGTGGCCATGCTTGAGGCTTTTGCCGTTCAGCTGTCTGTAGGAGCTGGCTCTAGGATTGCGGTTTGTATATCTTTGGCTTTGCCTAGTCCGAAGAAGAAGGAAGCGTGGATTGACCTCACTTCTCACTGCTCATATCTGAGATCAAACACCAGCCTCTCCCAGGAGAAGAGGAAACTGCAACGCAGGCTTTCTTACATGGCTTTTCTCTTGGAAATAGGACTTTTCATGCCTAGCAGAGTCCTTGGCCAAAGGTGATGCTGACATTTTGCTGTCCGGCTTTTCTCCTTGGCCAGTGAGGTGGTCTCAGTCAAATCACGTCAACTCTCTGAGATGCTGTCAGCCATTAAAAAATAAAAAGGGAGAGAAAGTAATTAAACTCACAAACTAAACTTGGCTTTGGGAGCCGCCGGTGGTAAGAGGTAGGCGCTGGCAGCAGCATCGGTGCGTGCGGCGCGTGGTGTGCGTGGCGGTGTGTGCCTGAGCGGTCCCTGGAACCAACGTCTGCTTTCTCCCACAGGGATTTGAGGCGGCTGGGAGTGACACTTGTTGGTCACCAGAAGAAGATAATGAACAGCCTTCAAGAGATGAAGGTCCAGTTGGTGAATGGGATGGTGCCATTGTAACTCAGTTTTAAAGTCGCTTCCTCAAGTGGGTCGGTCCTGCACTTTGTACACTAGCCCTGAGATTTATTTTGACTAAAAAAAAAAAGAAAAGATAAAAAGGGAAATTCAATGGTTTCTATAAGTGAAGGACATTGGCCTCTGCCGCAGTGTTTCTGAAGCAGTGTTTGACTAAAGTTTTCCTTTTCTTCCTATTTGTGCCCTCATTTTCATGAAGTAAGTGTAAGATGCATGGAACATGGAAACAAATCTGCTGTACGTGAGGTTAACCCGTCTCTTAAGCTTCAGCAACGATGACAACAAGCCTTCCCACCACATGTTGTCTGTACATGGGATATACATATATATATATAGCACCTTTATATACTGAATTACAGCAGCACATGGTAATACTTCCAAGGACTGACTTGAGCGGAGGAGTTTTGTAGCCATTCGTGGGCTCCCAAAAGCTGCATTTTACTGAAGTTTAACTTCGAGTCTTACTTGTCTACAGAAGTGTATTGAAAAGCAATATGATTAGATTATTTCTTGATAGATATTTTGTTTTGTAAATTTAAAGAAAAGAAAAAAAAATGCTGTTACACAGCATTAAGTTATAGAGACTAGTGTATAAACATGTTGCTTGCTCCATGGCAAATACAATACAGGGTGTATATTTTTTTTTCCTCCTTCTGTGTTACCAAGTTCTTTTTCTTTGCTCTTCTGGGAGGATAATACATGACGAAGATGTATATACTGTACAGTTTGTTACACATCAGGTACAAGATTGGGGCGTTTTCCTTGGTTTGTTCTTTTCTTTTCTCCTCTCGCTTTTTTTGTCTCCCTTTTGTGTTACTGCCATGCTTTGTATTTTTGCTGCTGTTTGGTTTGAGCAACATGTAAAGCCTTCAGGAGTTTTGGTTGTGTATATGAGGTAGAAGGAGTCTGCTTAAATGAAAGACATCGCCCCCTCTTCCTTTCCACCATGGGCTGGGGACGTCCAGAAGAAAAGTAAAACATCTGGTTCTTGGTGGCCTCCATCGACAACGTGGCACTGGTTTTTTCTGTGTTTGAGTCCTGCTCAAAGATAGTGTGGGATTGCCTCCACACTGGTGTTTCAGCCCGGTAGCCATCACCCAGTGCAGCCCTCGCCTCTGTCCCTGGAGCCCAGGCGAGAAACCATGAGGTGGTTTTAGCTGGCAGGAAGGGATATTGCTGTTCCTCTTCTCATTATGGGGATTAAGTCCTGGGGTGCAGTGTGGAGGCTAGCCCATGGTCATTTTGCAGTGTTTCCCCCAAAGTGGTGGTGTGATTATTTGGGGAATTGTGCTGTCCCAGGTTGTCTCTCTGGGCATTTTTGGTTTGGGTATGGACCTGGACACTTTGGAGGAGAGCGCAGAGAGGACGGAAGAGCAGAGCAGCCCAACATGGTCACAGCAGTGGCATTCCATAGGCAAGAAGGTCTCATCCGTCTGGGGCTGGCACGTCTCGGGTCAGCACTTGGTTGTAGCTGGCGTTCGACATGTCTATTGAAGCTCACAGCTGCTGTTTTCAGAGGGACCTGAGGGCAAGCTGATCCCTGGGGAATCCCACTGAGAAACAGTTTGAGGCTGTCCTCCTCCTTTTGTTATAGATTAATCAGTGAAATTAATTTCATATTCATAGGCTCGGCTTTTTTTTGTGAAGGCTTTGGTTAAAGATAAGGATTTAAAAATGGCTCAGCGAATGGCAAGTGCTTGCTGTTTTTGTAGATATATTGCTTCCTTAGAGGTTGGGTAGCATCTTGTAGCATCCTTCCTTGGTGGTAACATCGACATACGGACTTGCCGCAGCTCCCATCATCCCTGACGCTGCAGAGCCGAGCCCGAGGACCTCATCCACTGCCAGAAGTGTGTCCTTCACATCTTGCAGAGACAGGTGTCGAATGCCACCTTCAGCCGTTTCAAAGGGCTTTCTTCCATTTCCCCCAAGCCTTTGGATGAGATTTGATACAAAGAACGGTTTCTAAAGAAAAGGGGAAGGTCTAGGAGGAGAAGGCTGGGTTGTTGTTTTTTTCTTGGCAGCAGGGCTTGCTTGCTTTCAGCAGGGCTTCTTCAGGCAATATTTGCCTGTTTTGAAATGGCCGCCGCCGCCTCCTCTGCGAGCTGCTGCCAGGCTCCTCGGGAACTGGGAGAAATTGGAGAGAGAGGAGCCGTGGCGAGGTCTGACAAACCTTGACGGTGTGATTTCTCATCCTGTTGTTTCATTTTGGCAGTCACTGGGCCACAAAAGAGGGGGGAGGGGAATCAAGACATAACAAGTTCGGTGCACAGAAGAGATTTGTCGTATAATAAATAAGATTATTAGAGCTGTCAGCAGCACTGTCTTGGGATTATTTGTGCCTCCCTGCCTGCAGCACTTGGGAAAATAACCCGCAGGAAGACAGAAACAGCTCGGTTCGTTGGGACGAGTTGTCTGGTCGCCACCCGCAGCCGTCAGCCGCACCGAGAGAGATGCGATTAGCAAATATGCAGCGCTTTCTGCCAGTCATCTCCGTTTGTTCCTTACCTGTTGGCTCTGCAGGAGGAGTTGGGTTTGGCCTTTTTTCATGGACTTTTAACAGCAAAATCCCCGTTTCACCATTTGTGGGGTTTTAAAGGCGTATGCGGTGTGGCTAGGATGCATACCAGATGCTGGAGTAACCTTCATAATTATGAACTAGTGGAAAACAAACTGTTCTTAAGCCAGACTGCGTTTGTAAATAGGGCACCTCTTCTCAGTTCCTCCAATAAATAAATAAATAACCTTTTCTATTTATTTCAAGAGCTGTTCTTGCTACAGATCTCTGTATGATAGGCTTTGTCTTGGACCTAAAAGTAAAATAAAGTGGTGTTTTAACGAGTAGGGTCCAAAAGTTACAGCTTCTATGTCCATAAGCAAATTCCAGAGACAACACAGCTTTTCGGTTCCCATCTAAGAACTACGAATACTCTCTATTTTGGGCATGATCGTATATATTGGGGTGCAGCAGAAGGAGATGACGGTAATATTTCACTGGTTATGCTCTTTGTAAGGGCTGTAGGTGGATTTCCTGCCTACAGCAAGTCTGAGCACTTTGTTTGTCCAGGTTGCTACTGCTGTGGCTGGTCCAATGAATACTTTTTCCCCGTATAGTTTGCTGTTATTTGTGAGGAAGGTATTTCAAAGGGTCTAGGAGGTGAAAAGGCTCTTTTCGATATAGTTTTTCATTTTGGGAGACGGAAGTATTCCTGAGTATAGCTTGTGTAGACTGACCCCTTTTCATTGTGTAGCTACCATTTGGAAAAATTACCTGAGCATAAAAAAGGAAGACTGATTTAAAAAGAAAAAAAAAAAATCAGTTTAAAATTTTATTTATTCCTTCTATGTGTTAACAGCGAGAAGAACAAAAAATGAAGGTAAAATTTTTTTTTGTCTATTCAGTGTTGAATATAATGTAGGAGTCCCAGTGGTCAAGAAATTGTGATTCCTTGGACTACTGTGGTCTTGAAATTAGTCATTAAGGCGTGTGTAAGATACATCAGTAGCAGTCTTACGAGTAACACTTAGTTTCCAGTCCTTTATTGTAATTCCTTGGGGCAGGTAGGGCGGGAGCTGGTGCATCCAGCGCTGCCAGAACCGCAGCATCCGTCTCAGCTCCTCGCATTGGCGTTTTAACTCGTAGGAGACTGTAGCATTGCTGTATTTATTCCTCCCCATTCCCCCCCACCTCTCCCCCCCACCTCCTTGGATGCTCTCTGTGCATTTTGTTTGTGTACATGGGTTTTTTTGTAGTGTAAGATATGAAATTTTCTATTTTTTCATAAAAATAAAAACCTTTGACTAACAGCGACATCCAGTTGTGGATCACACGCACGCGTGCCCCCTCGGCTTTCCACGAAGCATCAGGATTTTTCCCCTAGGAAAGGAAATAGGTCCTCGTTATTTTTTCTCTCCTAAACACAGGCTTGGCCTCTGGGATGAGGGAGAAGTGTAGTCCCCATGTGAAGGCATCCTACCTTGTTACAGGCTGTTCACTCTTTCCTTTGTTTTTATTTTGGGGGGAAAATCTGCTTTTTAGTCTGGTTTGTGGGGCAAAGCATCTGCCAAACTCACTGAGCCCCAGAGCCGCCCTTAGCCACTCCGTTGCCCATCCCTCAGAAATACCTTTTTTTTTATGATTTCCATCCCCCTCCCCAACCCCCCCAACTGATTTTCTCTGATTTGGGGGGGGTGGGGGGAGTGCAGCAGACCCATGGCCCGCCAGAGCGCTCGTCACCACATCCCCAACCCCATTCCTTCCCTACACCATGGGTTTGGGGGCAACCTCAAGCTGCAAAAGGGCATGAGGAAGAGAGGTGAGAAAAGCCATGGGTGTGGAAGGCTGAGGGGCGAGGGGGGAAAGATCGGCCTGAGAAAGGTCTAATGGAGGCGGGGGTGGGCAGTATCTTCTGGCTCCCACTAGATGACCACTGCTGGAGAACAAAGGGAGAGCTGTGGATGAGGATGCCAGTTCTCCCGACGTCGTGGGCAGCCACGGCAGTCGATGGGTGCTGTGCTCGTACCCTGGCCAGGAAAGGCATGGTGGGCTGGGATGGCGGAGGAACACTGCTTTATGTATTAAAGGGAGCACAAGGTCAATTGGGTTAGCATGCTGAGGTTGTCAGCAGCTCGGATGAAATCTCTCTGGATTGA
This sequence comes from Opisthocomus hoazin, assembly GCF_030867145.1. Lineage (NCBI taxonomy): Eukaryota > Metazoa > Chordata > Aves > Opisthocomiformes > Opisthocomidae > Opisthocomus > Opisthocomus hoazin. The sequence continues at coordinate 53,566,496 of NC_134418.1, read as the reverse complement.
CGTGCCAGTCCCCATGCAGTGTTTTCTTCTTCAGCCCGGGATTGTCTGCTGCTGGACCCCGATGGCGAAGGATGCTGGGAGGGATCAGCGGGACTCTGAGGACAGGGGTTAAAAACAATTTGAACTCGCCCCATGTAGGCAGCATCCTTGATAGCTTCATGGAGGTGAGAGCCTGCTAAGGGGAAAACACAAAAATGGGGAAAGTTCACTAAAGAGCCTGAAAGCGAAATAGCTTTGCAGTAGATGGGGAAGCAATGGACAGCCGAGCCTGGGCTCATGGGGAAAATGGGAAGGTTCACCACCTCTAGCAGCTTCAAAGCGAAAAAATGAAAGGCGGCAAGTGAAAATCTTGAGGAAGAAGGGTGTTTAACATGGTCTCCCTGATTTCAGCTGCCATAGAAATAGGGATGGTGCCCTCATGAAGACACATCCATGTGAGCAGCTGCCTCCTGTCCCTGTTCTTCAGCCAGCATGAGCGGGAGGGAGAAGGGGATTAGGATGCAGATGGACAAAACTTGCTACTACTACCAGTAGAGATGAGAGCTGGCTGCAAACTCCTTCTGTAATGCTCCATTTTAAGTGAGAACTAAGGAATTAGGCAATTTCCTTGAGCCTTTGTGCCGTCCTTGGTTTGGGACCAATCCTCACACAAATCTCAAATCGGAGTTTACTTATTTTCCGACGCTGGGCTCAGTGTGAGAAGAGGCCCTTGCACTCTGTGGCCGCCAACTCATTAATTTACCTGCTCAGAAACGTAGGGTGCTTTACCTGCAAAGTGGGTCCTTAAGCATGTGCCTGACATCTTTCGGGTGGTTCTTCTGCACAGTGATTCCTGCAGTAAATGCACAGCTGCATCTTCAGTTGCAAACGCCAACTCTTGAGGATGCTTAACGAGCCATGAACAGGGTAATATTATTCTCTGCATCACTCTTGTTTTCAGTAAACCCAAAACGAACTGCAGAGCAAGATGACCCCAGTGCTGGTGACGTTGCAGTGCAGTGAAACAGCACGTCTCTCTTATTTTTCCTATCCAATAACCTAAAAATGGGGCTGGGGAGGCTCTGAATCCCCTGTCTTCTGCCAGCCTGGCAGGGTTCAAGCCTGTAGTGCTAGCATCCCCAGGGGATGCTGTGGCCCCAGGGCAGGAGCAGCAGGGAAGCTGCTCCCCATCACCCCATGAAGCCGAGCTGCCGTGCAGAAAGCGATGCAAGATTTATGAAGCCGTGGGGAGAAAGAGCGAGGGACTCTTCATGTATTTTTCATGGGCTGAACTGCATAAATAGCATGCAATGCATAAACTGTGACTGAATACTTCCACAAAAAAGGGACCGTTGAGCAGAAGAAGAGATGAAAGAATGTGATAGATTTATTCCAGTCAACAGGGCCTGATTAAAGTTACCCTCGAGTGCATTAAGAAGCAGCTGAAACACCACGGCCTGATCCTGGGGCGATTCGTCTTTGCCGACGCGAGGAGGGAGCTGGACCGTGAGGGCTGGAGAAGGGCATACATCGTACCTGCTTGGTAAAACGGATGGGTGGGGCGGGAGAGACCACCTCATCTGTACTGCCTCGGGTGCGACGTGGGACCTGGGGAGATGCTAGGACAAACTATTGCACCAGCAGCCAGGTCGGTGCAGAAAGTGAACTGGCATTGAGGCATCACAGAAACAGCTCAAAACAGGGTAAGACAGGAAAAAAATGGCTGTGCTGGAAAACTCAATGTAGGGATGCAGGGGGGGAGGGCTGCAAAGGTGGCATGTCCCATGGCAGTCCCCTCAAGAGGTGCACGTGTGCTTCCAACTGTGCATTTTTAATAATGCATCTGCTGCCAGAGCTCAAACCTCATGTATATGAAGATGGATGTCGGGGAAGAAATCCCAGGCTGGGATCAGGTAGGAAACAGGAGCCGGAGCAGCATGGCCAGGAAAAAGCTTTGCTCCTTTTGCACCCCTGACAGCAAACCAGGGTGTGCTTGCAGGTGTTGCACGCCACAGGGTCTCTGGGGAAAAAGCCTTGAAGAAATTTGGGGTGGGGGTGAGTGACGCTCGCTGAGGATACCCATTGCCTCTATAACAGGACTTCCCTTTGGAGCATTTGGGACAAGTCCTTTGGGACCCACTGGATTTTGGTGGCTGCAGACCCCTGCATCACAATGACCTTTCATAACCTGTTAATGTATGGCTCATTATTTTCCTCCTGGAAAGGCCGATAAGCCAGCCATGGAGGAAAACATAGCACCCACGTAGGTGATTCTCTTAACCCATCATTTCCTTGTTTCCAGTTGGGTCAGCTCAGCTATTCGTAGCATCAGCTACTAGTAATATTCAACAAATAAAGTAAAATAAAAGAAAGAAGATGCTTTCTTACACTGGCGTGCTGCTTTGATAACCTCATAGCAGCTCTAACTGGGATTTTTTTGACCACAAAACTCCTTCAGCTTCCCCCTAAGTGGCAGCAGCACATTTGTGGTGGTGAAGATAACTTATTTCTCTCAAAGCTTTTTTTTTTTTTAACTATGAAACCAAAAGAAATCTTCCAAGCTGAAAAAAAAAAAAGCAAAACTGTGAGATAGGCTGCCAGCCGTTTTCTTGGTTTGCTCCCAATAAAGGCCATATTTATTACAAGAAAATTGAAATCCTATCGATTTCTCTTCTGAGGTGCTGTGTTTCAAGCTTGACATTTAAACACGAAACTCCAGGCTCCAAAGTTTAATCATTTACTCCTCAAGAAATACAGTGTGTGGAGCTGCTGAGAAAAAGGGCGTGTGAGGTAAAAATGGTATTTCATTGAAAAAAAAAAGAAGATAGGGAAATGATATGTTCATTTAAAAAAGAAGATAGGAAACAACCTCTCCCATCCGGTGGGAAAAATGCTGGCGAAACGGTGTCCTGCAGGCCTTTTCTATGAGATGTGTAGGAGCTCAGCAGTGCTGGGCTGGCTAATGTGTTTCAAGTGGGATAAAACTGGTGGCTGGACCCAAATATTGGAGGAGGAGGGGAAAGCAGATGTGTGTGTGGATGGATTTGGATGGATATGTATGCATGCACATGCAGAAGCACGCAGGGATAAACGCTTGAATTAAGACAAGGATTAGGGCACAAGTGATAGATGATGAATGGCAGCAAGTAGCCCAGGAGTGAGACTGGATTGGGCTGAAAAGGGGCATTTTTGGGACAGGTGGGGAGGATAAACATGGGGCATCAAGGTTTGGCATAGGGAACATTTGGCCTCAATTCATGATCCTGGGGAGGTGGCTTGGAGGGAGGTGATGCTGGGGCAGCTGCAGAAGGGACAGAGATCCATCCCACCAGCCAGCTGCTGGCCATTGAAGTGGGGAAGAGCGGACTGAATGGGAATAAAGTGGCCGGGAACATGCATTTGGAGAGAAATTAGGAGAAATTAGGCAGAGCGGAAACATGGGCAGAGCCTTCATCCTGGCTTGGCCGCAGCTTTTGGGCTTGGAAGTTGCTCGCAGACCTAAAGGTCAATCCCCAGTGGCTGGGTGGGGAAGGAATATGTTTCTTTGGCTTGGAAGCAATGGCCTTTTTGGGGGTTTTTAGTGTTTCATGGTGGAAAAGCAGGCTTCTGTAGCCAGGGTTTGTGAACTGCTGGATGCGCACAGGGACTAGCTTGCTCAGCACTTGCAAAAACTTGATTTTGGGTGATTTTTGGCCCTGAACGTGCCCTTGTGGGTCCTTCCCTTGGCATGACAGGTGCCTTCGCCCCTTTGAAACCCAGAGTTTGGAGAACAGGGCTGCAGAGCCAAAATCACAGGTCTTTTTGTAGCATCAACTACTCCTACCCCAGCAGGAAAAAAGAAAAAGAAAAAAAATGCATTGTAAATCTATGCGGGGAAAGGCTGGTGGCTCTGTCAGAGGTAAGGTTGGGATGCCTCTTAGGAGGGTGGTGCCGGGGATGCAGCCTACCAAATCAATGTGAATAGTTGCTTCAGGGAACAGAAATCAGCCCTGCAATAACTTCATCCCTCTCCCAGCCCTAAGAGCTGTGGGTCATTGTGCTGCCCTCCCATTTTGTGCAGCAGCTGGAGAGACATCGGACAGAGAGTCCCCGTGCTTTCCATCTGGGGGGGTCCAGCCAGGGCCAAAGCCCTCATGCACTATCCATCCCTCCCTAATGCCCCCAAATCAGGTGATTTCTTCATCAGGGAAGGCAATTAGCATTCAGGTGCTGCTGTTAGCATAATCAGAGGGGCAAAAGGCTGACAGCGATAGCTGCAAAGCCAGGGCCCAGGTCAGAAGCATAATGGAGAAATAAATTACGGTGAGGGAGCGCATTCAGATCTAGTCTTTAGCCGCAGCGCTTATGGGGGCAGAAAAGAGCCCTGCCTCCTGCTAGTTTATCATCCACGCTCCGGTGATCCTCATGGTGGTAGACAATAAGCGGCTGATAAGCAGCCCGGCTTCTGCAGCAATTGTAGCATCCCTGTAATGAGTGGCTGAGACCCCCAGGTCCCCCCCAGGGATGCTGGGAGTCCTCTTGGCATCACATCCTAGTTATTTAAAGCCACTCCTTTCCCTTCAAAAAAAAACCTTATTGTGGATTTTACAAGCTGCTGGCTGGGGATGTGCTCACCCCAAAAAGGCTGAAGGCTAGGGGGCTGGGGGGGGGAGGGGGGCAGGCGGAGAGGGAAGGAGATAGAGCCTGATGGCTTAAAGTGGATTTGGATGTAACAATAAGACAAAAAACCCTAGCTGATCATCCTGGTGACCTCTCCCTCCCTGTAAATTTGGAAAGTCTGAGTACAGCTGAGTTTTAGGAAGGGAAGGACCAGGTTGTGGCCCTTTCCTTGCAGCCATAGTGCTGCAACAGGAGGCTGTGCAATGTGGCACAGCTCCCTTTGAAACCAGGCTCCTCTCAAGCCAAAAAAACCCCTCAACAGGCAAGAAAGGCAAAAGGCACATTTTCTTGAAGAAAGAACGAACGCCAGGAAGGTGAACAGTGAGCTGAAATGCCCTCCATCAGCAATGGTGTTGTACGGGCATCTGGTCTCCAGAGATGGCAGAGGAGGGCTATCTCAGTGTAATCTCTTTTTTCGCTGATATTATTTGCCTATTCAAGGGGAGGAGGTGTCTCATTTTCTAAAAGAAAGATGAAAAGGACAGTAGCTGTGCTCCAGGTTATTTTTTACATTGCGGAAACGTCCCACTGATGAAGCTGTGAGTTTGTAGGAGCTGATAAATCAGAAGTTGAATGGAAAAAAAATGGGTTTATTTTTTTTTGTTCCACTAGCCCTGTGATATGACTTGATTTTGTCCTCATTTGAAGCTGATCCTTGGCAAAGCCCTTTTTTTATTCCCCAGGAAGATTTACTGTAGGGCACTGCAACCTCCTCAGCTTTGACAAGTGATGGCACGCAGGGAGGTTGTAAAAATATATGAGAGAATATAAATATATATACACAAGACAAAACGTATAAAAATATAAAATACATTAAAAAATATATATGAGAGCCTTTATCAAATCAAAGTTAAAGCTCTAGAAATGTGATCTTGTGCTCTCCCCAGAGCAAAATAATCTCTCCAGGCCTGCCACGCTGAGGAGTTACATTTGTGTGCGTATCTGAGCGGTGCAGAAGGGAGCTGAGCTTGCGCTAATAAGCAGCTACTCAATACGCCTTGATGAGTGAATGCATTCAGACCCTATAGAGAGCAAAGTGTTTGCTGCAGTGAGAATAGGAGATGATTCCCCTCCTGTAAATTTGCCCTAGTACAGAATAAACATCTATTTTCTTTCTGCTTTCCCCCTTTTTCTAAAGCCCAGCTGTCTGTTAATGAGGGTCCTGCCAGGGACCAAAGCCTGAATTCCCATTCATATGCAAAAATCATAAGCGACAAACTTTAGATATGGCCCAAATAATGTTGTGCGCTTCTCCTAATGAAGGAAATCCCAGCTTGCCATATTCACCCTGCCCAGTGCATGCCAGATGTCTTCAAAGAAAGAGGGGGATGTTTGTTGCCGCTGATTATTCCTCTGTGCGGAGCCAGAGCTGGTGACAAGGGAAGGATGCTCCTGGCACCCCCATAATGCGCTGCCTCCGCACGGGAACTTGGAGCGAGAGAAAGCAGCGGGGGGAATCGCCTTGCTCACATGGTCACATTTGTGTTGAACACCAAACCTCTCGTGAGCATGTTGTGTTGGCTCTGTGAAAGGCAACGGCCACATCACAAGGGGATGCATTTAGGGAGCCCTTCAGCTGCTGGTGAAGACATCTGCCTTTTCCTTGCAGCCACGGCCTGAGCGATGGGTGCAAAGGGAGTGAGTCGATGCCGTGCGGTCCAGATTTGGAGGATATAATCTGGCCATGAGGGAATATTAAGGTACCTTTAAAAAGTGGAGCACGGCAGGGCAACAAGTGCCCTGTGCATGCTGGCTGGGCGATGGCTGTTCTTCCTCTGGCACCTCACAGACAGTGGGGGGGGGGGGGGAGGGCTGAATATGACAGCAAGGGGGCTGAAGGAACTGGGAAAAGTCAGGTATTTGTGCAAAACCAGCTCCTGGGTACTCTTTTTCAGGCAGACCGCTCAGTGCTTCCATGCTGGTCAGTGCTAGCTCTCTGAAGCACTGCCTTGAGCCACTCTCCAAGAGCCTTCAAAATGTTCACACTAAGGAAAGAAGAGGCTTAGGAAGCTCTTTTTAGGCTTCACCAAACCATTTTGCTTTTAAAGGAGGCTATCTGGCATGGTAAGCGAGATTGACCGGAGCAGAAGGAGGCAGGCGACGCTTTGCAGCAAAGCTTTGCTGGAGGCAAAGCACTAGAGCAAGTGCTAGGGCTCATTGATGGGTGATGGGGATGGCGGATGATCTCATTTTGGGGAGAAATTGCTATAAAAAGCCAAGTTGTTACTGGAAAACCAAACTCCCAGGTTATTCTTCCTTTGGGAGGCTCAGGCACCACCGTGGGATGATTTCAGGGGGCTCTGTGGGTTGTGTGTGGCAGGCAAGTCATTTTTCAGGCTGGATACTTGCCTTGGGACTTTGTGCTTCAGAGAGAGGAAGTGATTTAAGAGGAAGGCAGGCAAATTCGGGGCTTCTTCTATTTTCCCATGGAAGAGGAAGGGTCAGGAGAATATTTCTTCCCCACTGTCTCAAGACGAATGGGGGCTTTGCGACGATGAGGCAGCAGTGGTCTGTTAAGAGACTGGGGGATTGGGGGGGGGGGGGGGGGGAGTTATGCTGAGCCTCACAGCTGGTGCAGGTGCATTTCCAGCCATGAGAAGGAATAACAGTCCCAGTGGAAACAGCATTTCCAGCCATGAGAAGGAATAACAGTCCCAGTGGAAACATTCGGCTGCGGTAAAAGCAGACAGAAATCTATTATCCCTGTGAATGCAATGTCAATGTTTACAGAGGGAGGTCAAAGAGAGCTCTGCTCGGGAAATGTCAGCTCCGGAGGAGAAGGCATTAGCAACTTTTGCATTCATCCCTGCAAGGCTGGGGAACACTGAGGAGGTTTTGTGACTTCCAAACCTCTTCATCTTCTTGTACCATTGCAGTGTCAACTGCAGCAGTTTTGGGCACCTCCATATTGCCTGGGAGCGATGCTGGATGCTTCATCCTCGCTGGGGATGCAAGCGTGGGTGCAGGTGGCTTTCCTTATTGGCCATTATCAGGGGCTTTTACAGACAAGAAAGATGAGGAGATGTAAAAGGAACCAAAAAGTGGCACGAAGCAAAGCACGCGGGGGTCCAAGCAAGCCCCCGGGTAAAGCCAGGTCAGTACCCGCTGCTGAAAGCCCACCAGCAGGTAGGTGATGCTGGAGTATCCCTTGCGCAGAGGCTTCCTGGCAGCAGAGAAGACAGGAGCCGGAAAAACCCAACTGTTCTTGTAAGACTGCCTTTTTGTAAAACTTGGCGAAGTCCCACGAAACACGAGCCCCATGCAGCCAGGCAGGAGCCATGTTTCACCCTGAACAGCTGAGGAGGTCTGTGCTATAGATTGCTTTGCTTAGTTTACCTGCCAGACACCAAGGCAAGCAATTACCAAATTCTCATTACTTTTTCTCCAGGGTGGAGGCAGGATTCTGGGTTTAGCCAAAGGATCTCAGATTATTTTTCTGCAAGCTTATTGCTTAGGGTGGCAGCAAGTGCTGCAGGTAGGTTTAATCCCCCCTGCTCAGTGTTATTAGTAATTATTATTGGTAGCGCAGGAGTTGCCTGGCCCTTTTAAATGAAGACCAAGGCTGCTTTGTGTGAGCATGGATGGTTCCTGCTTGGCAGAGGTTATACCCATGGCGGGGCAGGCATGGGCAAGGGCACAGCCTCAGAAACAGCTTTTTGCCACCGCATCCAGCTGCCACCCACAGATATTGCCCATGGGAATGGCAGGAGCCCCAGGTGATGCTCCCAGGTGTCAGAGGGCAGGGGAACATCACTGCCCTGCAGAGCAGGTATCCAGCCCTGTGGCTGCTGGGGAGGAGGAGGGGTGTTTCCCCCCCCCAGAAGCATTTTTTCCCCCCCGGGGAAGGAAGCTCGTGTCATCCCAGAAAAGCCAGAAAACTCCCACACATTTGCCAAGTGGAAGAAATGCCTCTTGCCTAGGCCTGAGTTCCTGCCTCTGTCCTTGGGCTGACTTTTTGCCTGTAACGCTATTTATGCTCGATGAAAACTTCCGGCACTGCTGGCCTGTGAGGCTGTGGGCTGTGCCAAGCCGCGATTTTCATCGGTGTTCAGCACTACACACATGTGCACGGCCAAACGGACGGGCAACCACCCGGCGAGACAAAACCAGCGAAGCAACCGGGCAGTGGAAACCCCTTTCCGCTCGCCTGCACACTGGGTGCTGGACGGGACCCAAAGGCGGGAGAGCTGGGGAGCTGACGGGGCTGAAAGTGGGAAAACCTCTGCTGTAGCGCCGAGGTCAGGGGCCGGGGCAGCGCTGCGGGGTGCAGAGCACCCCACGCCTCTGTCTCACATCCCTGGTGTGGCAAAGGGCAGCTCTGCGGCACGGAGAAAGTAATTTGGGTTTCCAGCTCTCTCCAGATTAAAAGTTATTGTACTGGGGGGTGGGGGCTGGATATTTGGAGATGTTTCTTTGCTGTCCATTTCCTGCATAACAGTTTTATTAATAAAACAAAATTGGCACCACTCTTTGGCAGGTTTATGCCACTTGGTATTTAAAGCCAGGCAATACAATTTATTCTGCGTGGGAGCCTGTGATTTGCTCTGTCTGCAGTGTCAGTCAGCTGTAATTGAGTCGATATTCATACTGATTAGGAAAAATAACACCAGGTTCCTAACACCTGAGCACAGAGATATCACCATGGGGCATACCGGGGGGGGGCTTTGCTGTGGCAAACAGACCAGTCAGCGCCATCTCCGTGAAAATCAAGCCCCACCAGCAGTGCCCCCCCTTTCAAGACGGTCTGCGGGCGCCTGGCCCGTCCCCAGCTTGCCCCAGCTCCCCCAGCAAGAGCAAAGCTCCTCTACATCTCCTAATTCCCGTTCCCACCTCGAAAATCCCTCCCCGTCCCACTCCCACGGGTGTCACAGCTGCCGGGCGCCCTGCGGTGCCCCCTCGCGGCCGCCAGGTGGCGCCACTGCGCAGGGCGGCCCCAGGCTTCACGGCCCCGCCGCCGCCTCCCCCACGCCGAGGCCGCCAGGGGGCGCCACCGCCGCGCGTTCGGCGGGGCCGCGCTCGCGGTGGGCGGGGCGTTCCGTGAGGCGGCAGCGCGCGCCGGCGGGGCCCCCGGCCCGCATCCCGCTGGGGCGGACGCGGCGCCGGCCCTGGCCCTGTCCCCAGCCCCGGGGGCGGGCGGGTTTTCAGCCAGATACTGGCTCTCACCCGTCCTCCCCGGGGCGAAGCGGGACCCGGCCGCTCCTCCCCGATCCGCCGCGGGAGCGCAGCGCAGGAGGCCGCGGCCGAAGGAGCCGGCGGGAGGCTGCGGGGAGCCGCCCGCGCCCCGCACTGTTCGCGGGGCAGCAGCTCCAGGGGCTTTTCGGGCCGCGCCGTGCCACCGGGAGCTCCCGCCGCGCTCCCCGCGCAGGGGCGGACAGAGGAGTCCCCGCCGCTCCGGGAGCCGTCCCCGCCGGGGAGGCCCGCGAGGGGCCGGCAGCCCCGCGCAGGAGCCAGGCCGCCTGCCCAGCGCGCAGCCGGGACAGCCCTGCCTGCGCCCGCCCGGAGACGCGGCGGGGGCTCCGGGGCTCCCTCCCGGGGGTCTCAGCCCCGGTCTGCGCTCCCGTTTGTTTCCATTCGCTTTGTTTGTTGGTTCAGGCTCCCGTTAGTTTCAGGTCCGGCTCCTGGACACCTCCGGTTTGGTTCGGGATCCAGTCTGTTTCCAGGTCCAGCCCACAGACAGCTGCAGCTTCTTCCAGCTGCTGGTTCAAGTTTTGCCACCAGCTCGTTCGCAGCTCCCGTCTGTTTCTGCTCTGGTTTGTTTCGGGACGGCTCCAGCTTGTTCCCGGTCCAGCTCGGTTCTGGCTCCCGTTCATTTCATCTCGGGTTTGTCTGCAGCTCCTCTTCAGTCCCACTTCATTTCAGCACCAGCTGGTTTTGGCTCCAATTGCTCTGCAGCTCCAGTTCATTTCTGCTTCTTCAAACAATCTTGGCTTTTAACAATGTCATTAATCAATCACTGTCATAATTGCACAGTGTCTAAATATGGACTAATGAGTTAATGACTATTCCAGCTGTTGCACACACCTCGAATAAAGAGTTGGACGCACGGAGACAGTGTGAAAAGTGCCTTTTCCCCCAGAGACTCTCTCAGATGTTCAGTTCGGCCTGGTGCGTGCCGGCCTCCCAACCTTTGGGGACCAACACCACTGGACCCTAACCCCGGCGTGGCCACACACCCTGCCCAACCCTGCCCCTGGGTCTGACCCCAGAACAGCCACCTCGGTCTCCGTTTCCAAGCCCAGACATGCAGGACTGGGTCTCTGCCCCAAGCTCCCAGCCCAGCCCCATGACCCCGCTTCCCAGCTCTGAGCCCCCAGGACTTGGGCTCCATTTCCAAGCCGGGGAAACGCCTGACTCGGTCCATGCTGCCGAGCCCCAACACCGGCCCCAGGAGTCGGGTCCCGAGCCCCACGGACACCCGGCTGAGCCCCCAGCCCCGCGCTGGGGACCAGCCAGGGGGACCCGCGGGGCGGCCTGGACGAGGACGGGGGGCATCTGGCTCCGGTCCTCCGGGGTTTATTGCCCAGCGCCCCGACAGCTCCTCCTCGGAGGCACAGGCACCTGCCCACAGGCACCTGCCCCGAGACCCCCTCGATGCCGCGGCCCCGCAGGACCCCGTGCCGAGCCCCCGCTGCCGCCACCGGGGGAACGCGGAGGCGACGGCGGCCGCCAGGGCTCAAATCCGCTCGGCCCCGCCCCGCGCAGGCGCCCTGAGGCCCCGCCCCCGTCCTCACCCGAGCTCCAGCTCCGGCCCCGGCCCCGCAGCCGCGGCGGCACCGAGTGGGGCCGGTGCCGGGGCCAGGAGGGGTCCCAGCCGCGCTGTCCGTCCTGGCGCCGCGGGCGGGAAGAGCCGCGCTGCGGGACCGGCCCCGAAGCTCCGCGCAGGCGCCGAGCGAAGTCTGGGCACCGCCGGCGGCGCTGGGGTTGCCCGGGCGCGCTCTGCCCGGGCCCCGCACCGCGGCTCGGGTCCGGCGGGGCCCGACCCGGGACACCGAGCCGGGACACCGACCCGCCAGCGCCGCCCGGGAGGGGACCCCTGGGCGGTCCAAGCGCCTTCGGCCCCGAACAGGCGGGGGGCTCCGGAGCTGGGCCGGGCTCTGCTGCCGAGGAGCCCGGAACAGCAGCGTGGGCCCGGTTCGGAGCCCCAGAGTGCGGGGCTCGCTCTCTGCTGCCGAGTCCCCAGACTGGCCCCGGGAGCGTGGTTTCAAGCCCTCACAGGACCTAGGTCTCTCTTTTTCAACCCTCACAACTGGCCCCAAAAATGCAGGACTTGGTTTCTGAGCTCAAAAATTGCCTGAACGGGCCGGGTTTCAAACACCCAAAATGCAGGACTTGGTCTCTGCTTCAGAGCTCCAAAATTGGCCAGATGAGCCTGGTTTCAAATGCCAGAACCATAGGACTTCTTTGTCTCCGTTTTCAAAGCCTAGAACTGCCCAGATGAGCCTGGTTCCAGCAGTGCAGGACTGACGGACATCTCCATTTCTGAGCCCTACACCTGGCGAAGCAAGCCTGGGTTCAAGCCCCCTACAACGCAGGACTTCTTCGAGTCTCCGTTTCCAAGCCCCAACCCGCAGGCCTCGGTCTCCGTGTTCACGAGGTGGCAGCGCGCAGCTCAGCCTCCCCCTACTGCGCCCGTTCCCCAGCCTCAAACCCACGCGACTCGGTCGCTGTTTCCCAGCGGGGTCTGGAGCTCACAGCGGCCCCATCCGCTGTCGTGGCCGGGAAACGTGGGGCTCGGCCTCTGAGCCCCCAGCCCAGCCGGGCGAGCCCGGCTTTGAGCTGCAAACCCCTCCGGCTCGGTCTCTGCACCCCAAGCCCCAGGAGCCACTTTCCCTTCGGAGCACCCGGTCTGTGCTGGGCAGGGGCCCGGCTCTCCCCAGCTTCTCCTGGGTGAGGGCCCGGTTTCGGCCGCTTGCTGCTCTCAGGCCAGCAGCTCTGGAGCTCAGGCACCACAGGGTCAGAGCAGGAGAGGGCCGGAGTGCCCAGGCCACCCCCAGTGTCCATCCTCACGTCACCCATCCTACTCGAGGTGTCCTTCGGCTCACCCATTCTGCTGCAGCTGTGGGGCAGGTGGCCCCGGCTCCCCCCGAGCCCCTCAGGGACAGCCATGCCCGGAGCTGGGACGAGTCTCCACAGCTTCTCCCTCAGGGAAGAGCTGCCAGGGACAGGAATTGGGGGGCTGCCTGTCCCAGCTCTGTCCTCGGGATGCTACAGCGTGGGGGCCAGAGGCAGCAGCACCCAGGGGACCCCCACAGCCCAAAACTGCAGCTTTTCCCCACCCTCCATTGCTTGAGTTCACCCCTGCTCCTCGAATGATTTCCAGCAATGGCCTTCTCTGCACGCTGGGTCCTGGCCTCTGGCCCTTTCGGTTCCCCCACCGGGGACCTCCGGGGACGTGGTTTCACACAGACACCTGGCTCTCAGCTTCCTTCTGCTTTTCTGCCCAATTCCCTCCAAAAAGGAGGTTTCTGCAGATACTCAGCCCCTGCCTGTGCATGTCCTCCACAGCCTTTTGCTCCCTTTCTCCAGCCAGTACACAACCGGGCAGGAAATGGAGACCTCGGACTCATTCTGGTCCCAATCCCGTCACCACCACAAGTGCCATCATACACGGGGTGTTCAGTGCCCACAAAGCCTCTCCGGCACCCGCAAGTCACCCCGCCACTTGGCTGCCTGCAGGGGTGTCCCATCACACACACCCCCCTAGCCCTCAGGCACTTCTACCCCCCCTTAAAAAAAACAGCATCCCAGGGCTGGCTCCACTGATCCTGATGGCGTTAGGAAGGCTGGGCAGGATTTTCTTGCCTGCCGGGACTGAGACACCACAGCAAAGCCTGGAGCTGCACAACCAGAAAATGTGGGTGCCCGCAGCAGAGGACACAGCCCACCGAGGATGCTCCAGCACCCATGAGTTCCCCGAGCACCCAGCCGTCCTGTCCTGCTCTGCTGCTCCCCACACACCCCTGGTGCCTGGGATGGCAGAGGACGAGCCCTGCCACCAGCAGCCTTCCCCCAAACCACACCAAGGGACCACGCCACCACCTCTTCACCTGCCATTCCGTGGGCTGCTCACACCCACCACCTCAGCGCAGCATCACCAGCTCTTTGGCAGAAGTGGGGTGAATGGCAACAGTGCTGTTCAAGTCGGCCTTGGTGGCCCCCATTTTGAAGGCCATGGCAAAGTCCCACAGCATTTCGTTGCCGCCCAGCCCTTGTGTGTTCATTTCCACCGCATCTGAGGAAGAAGTGAGAAGGCTGGATGGGACTCAGCACTGGCAAAATCCAGGCCAAATACTAGGCTTGGAGCTAGGGAGCTGGATCCCAGCCCAAGACCCAGTCTGAGCAGGTCAGAGCAGACCACGGTGAGCCAAGCCATCCCCCTGCAGCACCCAGTTATTCCCCTGGTCCCCTCCATGCACCTTCTCCTCCTCGCCATTGCACACCAGCTTCGTGACACACTTTAACTTCCTCTGGGTGGCAGAGTGGTACAAGGGGGTGAAGGACATGCTGTAGATCTTCGTGTTCTCCCTCCTGTGTCTGACCATGGCTTCATCTGCAGCAGAAGATACAACACAACATGTACTGCAAAAGAGGGCGTTAAAGCACATTTTGCAAGGCTCAGACCACTTGCCAGAGGTCAGATTGTTTCCTCAAGCATCAAACCAGCAGCTCTGAGCTGCCATGTCCCGAGCCTCTTCCCTCATGCTGCCGCCCCCACCATCGGTGAGGCCCGTGGTGCTGGTGGGCATGTGGCTGAAGATGGTGGTGGGGCTTATCATGGTAGTCCAGCCAGGAGCCTTACTTACCCATGAAGAGCCTGTGTGCCAGCTTTCTGCCAGTCATGATCGTCACTGTGGGGAAGGATGGGGAGCCTGAGCCACAGCACAGCACGAGGACGAGGGGCTTTGAGGGGGGCACAGCCACAGTACTGGGGTGAGGAGGGCTCTCCCACAGATGTGCCTGATGGCACAGACCTCTCTCCTGGTGGTGTTCTGGCACTCATTCACTACCACATTGCCTTTGGCATCCACCTGCATGCCCTGCCGTGGGAAATGGCAGCCGCCTTGGCACCCACCCTGGCTGAGATGTGCCACCAGTGATGCCCGTGGGACCTGTGTCAGCCACAGCAGCAGCTGCTGTGTTCCTGATCGTTGAGTTGAAGGTCCTCAGGGCCTGCAGTTGTCCCTCAACAGGGAGGGCTTGGAGCCCACTGTGGAAAGGATCCTCACAATTTCCACCGCCACGTACCCAACACAAAAATAATGCGGTGCCTGCGGAGAAATGATGATACCATGCAGGCGTGCAGAGCAGAGGGAGATGGAGGGGCGAATCCATCAGTGCAGGCGAACGATCACGGATGTCTCTGCTGGGTTTAGATCAGCCAGCACCCACAGCTCAGTCTGGATTAAGGGTCTGTGAATGTACCCAAGATGTGGGGTGAAGGGATTCGAATGATTTGAGCATGCTTAGTTTTGCTTCAGGTCTGTGAGGAGGTCAGCTGTTACATGGAAAGTGTGCTGGATTAGAAATGGCCAGTATCATTCTTTCACAACAACTCTTACACCATTTAACCCTTAATGGATAAGAGACTGACATTACAATTTGTACTTTGCACGTAGCAAGAAGTGAATGTTGAAATGAGATCGCTAAAAAGGAAAAATTAAAAACACTGAGGGCTTTTTTTCCCCAGGTCCCTGTTACCACGCTGCTGGGGGCTGCTCTGCAAAGGAAGCTGCGGGCATCTTTTTTAACACTTTGGCCAACCCTAATTCGTGAGGATCTCTTCGTGCCAGTGGTATAAAATTTCGGTTTCTGTACATCAAGCATGAGTTATCCCAGCCTCAGAAGCTTTTTTCCGCCAGTCCTTGCAGCTACAGCAAATGTTTCGCATGGGTCAGCCCTGAGATAGTGTCTTACAGCCTTTAGCCCTTATTATTATCTCAGAGAGGGAATGTTTTCCATTTTGGTGTGCCCTAAGGATTCCTTCTGACTGTAACTAGGCAATGGACAAGGGATATGTCTCAGAAGACAAAGCAAAAGCTGCAGGTAGAAAAATTTTGTGTAACGCATAACCATTTTTGCTAAGAGTTATAAGAACTAAAATATAAATAAGATGCATTATTCTGTACGGTACTGCAGAATTATTTCCCAGAAGCAGGCAGAGGAATTGACTCGACTAGACCTGATGGCTGACGACTCTGCTTGGGAACCAACGTTAGCATTCCTGTTGCTGCCAGCTCGGATTTGGGCTGAGGCTCTCCCTTCTTCTGCCCCTTATCTGTCCACTGTGAGAGGCCTTCAGAGCAAGGAGGGCTTTTCTCTTTGCAAGCCTGCGCTGGCTTTGGGAAGGCAGATTAGCTCTGTTTTTTCCAGATTGGGTGCTGAAGTGACAAGCAGGAAGTCTGCTACAGACTGTGAAACTGCAGGATGGGAAAAAAAATCCACCTGCGTAGTGATCTCTCCTGATAGAGTCAGGGTAGCTCCCTGTGTGGTGGGGTGAGTATTCACGAAGTGATGGCAGTTTCATGCTTAGAAGACAACATTACAAAATATTGGAAGTGTTGACCCTACAGTCCTATAAAACTGGGAGATGGGCATTCATGTAATATGGAATCACTTCTAGTTTGGGGCCATTTCTTATATCAAAACTAATAGATAGTTGCACCCAGGAGGGATTTTAAGTCGGTCTCTGCATGTTTGATTCTGTAGTTCACAACAGCACAGGCTCCTCAATCTAATGCACATAACAGAGAACTAAATACTCTCGTAATTGTTATTTTAGGTCTGTATGAGCCACGTGCAAAGAAACTCAAACTAGACCTCTTGTGAGAAGCTGTACAAATTCCAAAATAAGAAGGTATCTTGCTCCAAGAAATACAGAAGTTATTGAATGGCTTTTTAGCTAGGAAATGAACATGGGCTGTGAATCTCAGCCATCAATTTGACAGAGTACCTTAAATCCTGAGGGCATCAGCTTTACAATGTAATCTGTTTGTTCTTTTAGGTTTCCTTAAACTAAGATTTAATAGGAAATGAAACAAAATAAAATGAAAGGACATGAAATGGGTCATTTTCTGAACTGGTCTAAAGGTCTCTCCCCTTGACAGTTCACAGGACTGCAGTTCTTTTTTTACAGCTGGGGATTATGACCATTTTATCTATTTGAAAGCAATAATGTCTATACATACTTAATAGAAGTTGCATAAATACAAGTGAATAAATGTGTATGGGCATATACATGAATATAACAAAGATAAAACCCAGTTTTCTGAAAAATAATTGATAATGTTTTGATTTACACCACAAAATAGACCTTTGCTTAACTGTGACAGCTGGAGGAGTGGTGGTGTCTTAGCCCAGCTGAGAACCTGACCCTGGAAAGCAGCTCCGTGGACCACAATCTCTGTTCTTCTTGCAGCAACGGGACTTCTCAGCTATTTCTCAGATTATTCCTTCTCTTCTACTTTTATCTGTCAGTAACAAGACAAAGGTGACCTGCAAGTTACTTCAAAAAGAAAAGGTAAACTGTGTGACAGACCCGCTCTGCCTGCGAATCCTGACATCCTTCTCCCTGTCTGAGCCCATCACCAAATAGAAAGACCTCAGCTGCTTGCTCAGAGTACACTGTTCACTCATACACCTTGGGGAAGGATGTAAAAGCATCTCTACTTTCAAAATCTCGACTTCTGTGTACCTTGCAGACAGCTTAACTGCAGGTTTCGCTTTAGACAGCCTTTGTGGATCTTTTAACTCTTCCTCTATATGAAGTTACAAAAGAGCTGTGTATCAAAAAGGACTGCTTTCTTTCACTCCTTATCTAGTCTGACGTTCGCTGACCATATCCAGCTTTCAGTCAGCCCCTGCTCCTCACTGTTTGCTTGGGCTTACTGTCTCGCTCCTGGCAGAGGGGACAGAGCGCCTTACTGTTCAGTGTTCAACCATGCCAGCAGCTCTTCCAGGGGAAAGTGGTGATCAACCTCCAATTTTCCCCACGATTGGAATGGATCGGCTTCATGGGCCATCAGAGAGAATCACACCAACATCTTGTTTTCTGTGCGCCATAAGAACCACCAAGGAACTGAAGGGGTTTCATGCAGTCTGCCAGAGCGTCCCTGCTGCGGTCCTCTGCAGGCAGAGAAAAGCTCTATGGAGACATCATCCTCCACCAGCTGCACTGCTCTGATGCAAGGCTTAGTGCAGAGATCATCAGACCTGAACTCTGGGAGGTCCAATGCAATTCCTTGGTCTCAACTCATGGTGCCAGCTGAAGACCTCACTGTACCCAAATGTCTCTCCAGTCTTCTTTGGGAAGTTGTTATGTACAACAGGAATGTCAGAGTACGACACATATCCAGCTGCTTAGCTCCCAGTTCAAATCCACCTTCACTGGGAGTTCAACCTATGATACACTGGAGCAGCAAAGATGTAGATTCCACTCTGTTGAGGCTCTCCTGAAAACAGCCGTCAAAGCCCCTACCTGCTGGAACCTGATTTACTTGTGGAAGCTGGGGATTAACAAGACCATTTCAAAGCTTTCCTCTTTATTCAGCCTGAAGTCACATCTGCAGTAAAATTTCTCTCCAGTCCATGGTTTTGTAGCAGTCTTCAGCGAAATGTTCAGCTGTCCTCCCTTAAATTTAGGTCTTCAAAACTGCTTATTTGATCCTATATGGTGCTTCAGATGCCCAGATTCCACCGAAAGCAGTAACAGAATTAAATGCTTAAATGCCCACTGGAAACAATGAATGTAATGAAAGCATAAAACTGCTGGAGAACTCAAGGGGCAATTTTTGTTTCACATCCTAACTGGATTCTAGGGATCTGCTGTTGGAGATGCCAATTATTGATTTTTCCAGTGGCATAGAAGAGCTTGGCCAGCTTTGGATTCAGCCTTATGTCAGCACGTAAGTCTTAGAAAACCAAAGGGCTAATTTCCTTGCAGTCTTTTTCCCTGGGTAAACAAAGCACATTTCCCTGGGTTCTCCATAGATCAAGAGCATCTCCCACACAGCCGTGCAGGTTAAAAGGTCAGCCACCTTTCAATGAGCCCTAATTGACACTTACTTCCCAGAATGAGGGTTATCAAAGGTTAAGGTACAGTTCCTGAGGCAGTCAGTGACCTAATTCTAAATATCATTAATCCGTTTCACCCTGAAAAATAACACTGGCATTTTGAAAAGCCCGCTACCTTAAGGGATATTGCTGCTGCTTTTCTGGAAGTTGGCCGTGTTGGATTGCTTTGCCAAGAGCTCAGGTCATCTCCCACAACCGCTCCTCAGATGGTGCTGGTGTTCAGCATTTGGCTTGTTCCACCACTCATTGTTTCTGGCCCGCTGTGCGCTAGGAGGACCCTGCTATGGGAGGGAGCACAACTCCTCTTCCTCTCACTCTGCTGCAGGTTAGCGAGAGCTTGTCCAGTTCCCTGTTGCATTCCTCCACCTATTCTCAAATGGTTGGCAGTCGCTTAGACTGGGGGTTTGAACAGCAGCTCCTGCTCTGCTCCAGCACACGCTGGAAATGTTTAGGCTCAGGTAAAGGTTATGGGCAATGACTCACCTGACTGTAGACTGCACAAAGCACACTGTTATGCACAGGTCCATTCTCTGGCACTTGGCTCCTCTCTTCTCTCATCCTCTCCATGGGAAGGTGCAGGGCAGCTCCTTTGTGTCCGTGCTCGAGTCATGCTGCTGTCTGAGCAGAGCTCGCCAGTGTGCTGCCTGAGCATAAAAGCTGTAGTGAACCTCCTGCCACAGCTCTGCACGAGTCTCCTCTGCAAGCTGATACAGCAAATGCTCAGACCCTAGTATAGTCAAGAAGTAACCTCCTAGCTGGTAACATATCTCTCCAGCTCTGGGGACAGATATCCCCTCAGTTAAGTCCCCCCAGGCATTGTTAGCCAAGATGTTACCGCACAGCCATCCTTGACTAGATCCATTTACCAAAGATCTGGAGTGTAAAACACTTTAGTAGTAAATGAAAATAATGAATGAAATGATATTTCCAGATCGGAGAAAGCTGATTTCTAACTTCTCAGAAGAATTTTGTTTATAGCTGGCATCTCTTCTATGATACAACACTGGTTCCGTTCAAGCTGAAATTACAGGCATGGGAAGGGTAAGCGCTGTATCTTTCTGAGCTCCTATCTCACCTGCTGGAGCAGAGCCCTTCTATGCTGCAGGCTGTCACCACAGCTGGAACGCCTGATGCTCTTCCCTGTCTGCAGCAGTGCCAGTCTGATGCCACTGAGAGCCTGAGAGGACAGGAAGAATAGGTGGGTGACAAGGGGAGGCAAAGAGACATCAGGATCATCTGCCAGAAGCAGAAGATGGCAGAGCTGGGGAACAGAGAAGAGAGTGCTGATCTCCCATAGGAATCTATGCATGCTCCCATCAGCCCTTCCACCATCCACTTTTTCTTCTGCAACTACAGAAAAGGCTTTGGGAAAGCTGTTTCATTCCTTTTTAAGCAGGACACTAGTACCACTGATATGATAAGAGAGACTTCTCAAGGCAACTTGCGTCAATTCACTTTCCATGACTTTGAAAAAGAAAGTTACATTTCTCTTGGTGTTACTTTGATATGTGCAGGTACAAAACCAGACCAAGAGACTGCAGATACCATGTACTGAAGTGGGCTTCTCCAGCAAGTCCATGAACACTGTGGCTGAGCCACCTAGTGAAACCACAAATCCATAAATGACAGCTTTGTATTCAGAGGTTCGAAGGCAAAAAGAATGTTTGTTAGGCAAAGTAATAAGGCATGGCTACTGTATGTGCTTTGCAGTCTTCTATATCAGGCATTTACGTGTTTCTGCTGAGAGCCAGGAGCTCAGCAGTGTTTGTAGCAGCAAACTCATTCTTTTCACACAATTTCTGGTGCATCACTGGGGCTTAGCAACAAGGATGTTTGGATGCTGTCTGATCCCCATCTTTTTAGTTGACCCGCATGTTGTCTTCAAAATTGGTAACCTAAGTCTTCAGAGGGAAAGAAAGAGAGAGGAAGAGGAGAAAAGGACAAGGCAAGAAAAAGCACTTAGCAGTATATCCCTATTACTCAGCCAAAATCATGTTCATTTTAGTCTTGTGCTCTGCCTAAGGGAGAAAGAAACTGTTGCTAGAAAAGGATATGCGTGTCCTAAGAAGCAGAAGAAAGAAAAGAAACCCTCCATGAAACAGATTACCCAAATTGCTTCTTAGCCCAATTATTGTATTAACTCTCAGGACAAGGCACCTCTGCGTACATCAGAGCAGCATCACCAGCTCAGACCAAAGTTCTCCTCTCTGCTGGGGCCCCAAGCCCACAAGTAGGCAAGAGATGTCAGAGGAAGGGAGGGTTTAAATGACTCTTCCCTTGGCTTTACTTTTTTCAGCGGCCAACATCTGAAGACCTTCCTAACCTGTTGGTTGTGGTGCTCCATCCCATTTGGCAGCCTGCTCTGTCTCTCTGAGCCACCCTTACGCTTCCCAGAGTGTCCTGGGTGAGGACTGTAGCATACACTACCCTCCCTATTAAAACACCTTCTAAGTGGGCAAAAAGCAGTATGTCTAAATGCAGCTGTAACTGATTTTATTTCTATCCTGTGTTTCGTCTGGGGCTGCAGGTCTGTACACTAATTTGGATACTGATAGCCCAGGATTAGTGAATAT
Organism: Opisthocomus hoazin; assembly: GCF_030867145.1. NCBI lineage: Eukaryota > Metazoa > Chordata > Aves > Opisthocomiformes > Opisthocomidae > Opisthocomus > Opisthocomus hoazin. Next base: position 53,545,215 of record NC_134418.1, on the reverse strand, counting down.
GTTCTCTGCATGGCTGCATGGATGAGGTCTGCCATAACACACCAAAAACGAGACTCTACATCAAGATGTTTACCATCGATGATGAATAGTTGGAGCTGTATATTAATCTAGGTCTGGTAAAAACAGGCAGAGGACTATATAAACATTTTTTCCAAGGATTGCTACTGATACTAGTTATCAGTTTAACAGCATGCTATAGGAGGAAATCTGGTTTAGGTGCCTCAACTTGCAGTTCAGTAACGCACGGAGCAGTGGGTGTTGTTGAGAAATTCAGCATTCTCACTCCTGCGGGAGAGGTGAAGCATCAATAATGTACACACAGGTTACTAATTTCAGTTCAAGCTTCCCGTAAATAAGCCTCAGCCTTCTGCTGTACACCAGGGTGATGAAGAGGAGAGTGTTGCAGCTTGATTCCCATGATTCCCATTTCTTTTTAATTTTGACTTAAAGAAATATCAGCCTACCCTTGACATATTTGAAATATCTGCACTGTGCCCCACAAGACCTGTTTCAGAACTTGCTGGAAGACATATTTCATGTTCCTATTTCATTTATCTTTTTCTTTTTTTTTTTTCCTTAATTTTGGATAAACTGTTCACTAGTGGCTTGTTTTAATGTTTCAGATTTTATACAATAAAACACTGCTCTTAGTCATACAAAGTAACAGCCAAGTTACAACTGTCTTTCATTAATATTAGCAAGACTATCCAAGTGAGAACAGAATAACTCAATAAAGGTCCTTTTCCCAAGTCTCCCGCTATTATTCCCACTTCACTTGACTCCATTTTTCTTTTTCAGAGTTCATTTCTAAAATAAACCCAAAAAGCAAGTTCCAGCCATGTCTGTGCATTGAGAAGCTGCTCACTCTCTGACCTGCTCCATTTATTTTACTGGAACAACTTAGGATAAAGCGATTTGTACACAGAAAACACCACACTCGGATCTCACCCGTTAATATCTTTTTTTCCCCCTCCTTGTGCCATAGTTAGGGAGGCTGTGGCAGATCTTTTCATGTAAAGGTGTTTTCTGCCAGGGAGTCCAGAGACGATGCTGTTGCCTCTCCAGCAGCTGGCACGGGGACAGCGTGTGTTACTGGCCCTGCCTTGCTTCAGCTGCTGCCTTCAGCCAGGGGAAGTAATATCTGGGTCAGCAACAAATTTAGGGACTGCCCGAACAGCACCCACCATGTTCAGAGCACCCCTCTTTTAGCTCCAATCACATGAATCAAATCAGAAAACTGGTTTTCCCCCAGAAGTCCGGGCTTTGGGCCATTTATAGACCCTGCCCCTCCCAAGCCAGCACAGACCCTGAGGGCAGAGGCAGCCTGGCCAGCAGAAAGATTTGCTTCTCTCCTGGCACAGCTGGAGCAGGTTCCAGAGGGGCATTAACAGAGCTGCCACTGCGCGAGGAGGAGCGGCCCCACAGAGCCCTTGGGCTGCCAGGAGCCAGCAGGCAGGGCTGACTGGGACAGATGCAGCGTGGGGATAACGAGCTGCTGGCTCCCGAGCTGATCCCTGGCTAAGATCAGGTCTTTGTGCTTGCCTCGAGAGCCAGCACATGTCACGTCTCCTAAGCAGAGGTTTGACGGTGGTGAAGCTCTGCAGCATGGGGAAACCCCAGCTACTTCCACTGTCTACAAGATGTTTTGTGCCTTTATATTCACCTTAAGGATGCCTTGAGAGGAAGAGCTGTTAACACTTGCTGCACCGTGTTAGTTGGGCCAGTCCTTGCCAGATAAACATACTTTGATCAGAGAAACCACCCACTTTTGTTCACTGCTGCAAACTCCCATGGCCGCACATGCCCCCGTTGTGGCTCCGTTATTCTCAGTCTGGGCCACAACCAGCACCAGTTCCTTGGAAGAAGAAAGACAGAAATGCTGTCAGAGGAACCTCTTTGCTCGAGGCAGCACAGATAACACCCTGTGCTGCTGCACTGCAGGGTGCTCACCCCTGCTGCATCACTGCCTTGTCAGCATCCAGAAAGGGATTACATAAGTCTGAAGTATGTCCAGGTGCATGTCAGGAAAAGAAAATGCAGCTTGTTCAAATGTGTAGGACCATTGTAAGACACAGGTCACCTGAGAAGTTCCTCAAAGTTCTCCAATCTTATTTTAACTAAAAACATATTTAACTTATCTAAGGAAAAGTGCTTTTTAAGAACTAACAATTTTGCTGGAAAACTCAAGAAATCTCGTCTCTAGCTGAGCACTACATAAAGGGAGTGCAAACTCTTAAGGTTATAATCTGCACAGTCACAAATAAGGCAATATCTGATATCCTTACATATGTTAGACTGAAAGTGAAGATTCATAAGCAATACCATTTAAGAAACAAAGATGTGTTATTGTGGGGCAAAATGCACTCCTTCCTGTGTCGGTATTTTGGTTAAAACAGGCTAAAAATGTGGATATCTTTATACTATCCTGCAAATCACAAATGCTCCTGCTCTTTCAGCTAGCTGTCCCACAAACAACTTTAACTTTTACAGTATGCTTACTTTCACTCTTTTTTTTTTTTTTTTTTTAAACAGTGGAGAAGGAGCTGAACTCATGTTTTTCCCAGGGACTTGCTGAAGTGATCTGTTCGTGCCAGCAGAGCTTTTCTCACCTCTGCAGAACTTGCTAACCAGCCATAGTCTACCTTTACGTGTATCTCAGTATCTCTCTGTACTTTGCTCTCCCTGGGCTTTGTTTCTGGTGAAAAGGCATTAAGTAGCTCAGAGTGGTACTGCACATTAAAAGAGGAATGAATATGCTCCGTCTCTGGCAGAAGAAGCAACGGCCACCGTGTGAGGGAGGAGACTCTCTCCCAGACCTGCTGAGGAAAGATGCACACTTGGTCATCATGAAATGGCACTTTTCTGAGGTGCCCATCATGCTTTCTGTCTCTGAAGCACACCAACACCGCACAACCGGGTAGAGAGCAGGGATGCAAACCTTCATTTTTCAGTGCTGAGTTCTCAGTGCTTCAGGATTCGTCTCTGTGGCTGACCCATGAGGCTGCCCTCAATGGGAAGATGCCACGGACCAGAAGCAATAGGAGCACAGCCTGGTCCCCAGTGAATCTCTTTGCCAGCAAAGTGCAGCAGAGAACTGAGGTGACTTTCAGTGGACTGAGGCAAATGCACTAGTTCTGCAGCACAAGGCACTGATAGAGGAGGCATCACCGAAGCCAAGCAGCAGCTGATTTCTGGAGAGGTGATGGTTATAACCCAGCAGCTTCCTTACCTGCAAATCACCCGAGGCAGGGATGCAAGAGCACTTGCCCACCAAGAGGAGATACATTAGCTCTCTTCTCTTCTACACCTTCTTAAAAAAAACTCCAACACCTGTGTGAAAATATCTGGTGTTATTTTGAATTACTGTTAGAACAGAGATACTCCATCCGTGTAAGTCCAAACTGAAGTGTACATTTTAAAGTCCTCTTAATGTGCATCTTCCTTAGGAAGACAAAGATATAAACCAAGAAAGAACTGTAATACTTCAGTTCCTAAGGCAGCATGCCCAATGGAACCTGGGTTGCACAACACCTGTACGTGTAATTAGTACTGCAAATTAATAAGTTTAATTCTAGGAACAGGCAGATTACAGTATTCTCTAGCTTTATTTTTCAGCTTGGCTCTGAACATTCCTAAACAGAAGTGTAGTGGGTATTTCTGTAGATACTACACTAAGTGACATGATTAAAAGGAAAAAGATATATAATAAGATAGGTACTTAATTGTACAGCATACCTTAATGAAATAATTATTATTCATAAATTTAATCAGCCTGTGAAATAATTTGCCTCCAAGGCAGCCAATTAAAATAATTGCAATGAAATCTTTGTACAGCGAGACAGGTACTTGGGACCCAACGGCTTTCAATGAATAAGACTCCCTGGTGCATACACCCAGCACCTCTGACAGTCTGGCCACCTCAGCTGAAGACAACAGTACCGAGCTGTGAGGCGAGCCCCAGGACGGCTTTTAATGCAATCATTTGCTTTAGGTACTTAGCACTTGAAGCTGGCCATGCTGTGGTTCTTCTAAGAGAAAGAAAATATCTTTCCCAGAAGACCGAGGGCTTCTGTCCAGTTGTGGGATGGAGTTGATAACAGCTTTGGGAAGGTGGAGACACAGCAGAAGTGAGGTCTGCTCAAAGGCAAATAGGGCTGCAGTGAACGGAGCTGAGAAACAGCTCTTCCTTCCAGCTTGGACATCACTTCTTGTTCTCATTCCTCATATTGTGCTGAGCGCAGAAAAGGTTTTCACCCCAGCAGGACTTTAATGGACTTCAGCCGTGTCCAGGAAACTTTTCTTACTGAAGGTTTCTACCCTTTTGATTATTTGTATGTCTCCTCAGCCTGGCATATCCCAAGAGTGATGACTAGTTTATGCTTCTCACTCCTCCTTAAGACAATAAGGTGTCCCAAGGGCTGATCTTGGAGAGGCTGCCTTTACGTTCCCTGCTGCCACAGAAGAGGCTTGTAGTGAAAACACTGTTAGGAGATAAATTTATTTAGCTCAGAAAAGAACTGCTAGAAGTGATCTTCTCGTGTTACCTGCAATATCTCTTATCTATTGACCTTCCAGAACAGGGAGACTTTTCCAGGCAAAAGTTTATTTCTTGCCATAATTTTCTCAATTGCTTTTTTCCATTTGCAGGCTTAGAATATTTTTTAGCCTTATCTAGCGCTAATCATGTCTTCTACAATAAAATATCATCAATAACAGATAAGGATGACTAACAACTATTTTTTCCTTTCCTTTCAAATGTGAGGCAGGTGACTCCCTGCTGCCAAGTCCTGAAGAGCAGGACTAAAGACCCAGTCTGAGCTTTCCAAAGGAGTGAAAGGGAAATTTAGCTAGCACAAGAGGCAGCCTTCTCTTAGTCTCTAGGGAAAAGTCCATCCATACCTCTATTTCACTGGCACCAGCAGCTGGCAAAGCTCCAGCTAAGTCACTGCTTCTCTAAAAAGACTCAGAAGCAAAGTATTGGTGTCTACAGCTGCACAAAGTCACCTCTGCAGGTAACCCTGACCTAGTAAGACCTGGCCATGCTCCAGTGCCACAGGATTTGGCCTGACACCAAGGATGCAACTCCTCAAAACTCTGGGCTTAATTCTCATCCCGTCTGAGACACTTCATGCTCTCCAGCTCCGTCAACGGAGATACCACTCATTTCGTGATTTACAAATAAACTAGAAAAGCCTATAAATCCTTGTTCACCTTATTTTCCAAATAAGGCTAAGGTGGGGTTTTTTGACCCTTAACCTGTTGTATGGTACCCTAGACGGATCATGCAGAGCCTTCAGTCCCTTGCAGACTAAGGCAGAGCTTTTCCTTAAGTCTGGGGAGACTTTTCTATTTTTTCTTTGGTTTGGGGACCTGTATAGTACTGGGAGATTGTAAGACTCACACATGCAGCAATTTTTAACACCCTGAGAGATGCAGGACAGGCTTATCTGAGAAAGTCTTGCAGCAGGTGCTTAGCTTTGTCAGTGGCATAGTTGGGAGCAAAGACCCCCATCTGAAAAATGAAATGCCCACAAATCAGGAAGATAATTACTGCAGCCTTTCCAGTCCTCATTGGCAGTATACTTACAGAGCCAGCTGACTGCTTCAAGGACAGAGGAGCTTTCCTGGCACAAGCGTGCTCATGGAGCACTCCGCCAGAGCTCAACAGGAAAAAACTTATATCACATCAACATCACACCATCATGCTGCAAGCATTATCTAAGCTAAAAGAGCTCAAATGCTGACTGTGGTGTGGGAGCATGGGAAAGGTCATGGAGAAAATCAACCAAACATCATGGCTGCTTTGATATTACGTTTATAGTTTGATAGGACTTTCTCTGGTTTGGAAAAAGAGTCTGCTGGATCAGCTGAGAAAATTTCTATTTCTGAAATTCAGTACTCGGAATACGCTTCTTGATTTCACCACTGTATTTAACACAGGAAGGTACAGGGCTACGACAGATCTCCTGATCTCCAGTATTTCCTTTTGTACCAGTGAATTGCTGAAGGCGGTTGAAACCAACTAGAACAGGAGGTTAGACTCTGCTGTAACTAGATCTACCCTCATTAAAAATAATTTTAAAACCCCATCCTGTGTTGTCATGTAAGTCATGACTGATAAAAAAAATGCACCTGGAAAGTATGCTCTTTAAAATGTCCTTATCCTCCAGTCTTGACTTACATCTTGATGCATGAAGAATTTGACAAGACCCATCATATTGCTCTTTTCCATTGCTCTAGAGTTCATCTGCTGGCCACAGCTGCTGATTTACATTGGTCTGAAGTCAAGATTAGGTCAGTGACATTTTGGCCACCTGTAAGCGAAAAAAAAAAGCAGAAAAAAAAATGTGCTTGTTTGTGAAATACTCATCTGAGGTTTGAAACTCAGAATTAAATTCTTGGCTTTCCTACAGAATCCCAGTGGATGGCTGGGCAAACCAACTCAGCTCTGGGTTCTGGAGAGGGACTCCTTTTCTTGTCTTATACAAGCCCTGCCAGGTCTTGTGCCTCTCCCAAATGCATAATAAAGGTCTTGCAGACCCTGAAGTCTCCCTGACTCTCCTCAAAGCAATGTCCATTGTTTAACTCAGTGAAACACTACAGCATCCAAGTCCCCAGGTAGCTCAGTCGCTGCTCTAAAATGCATTGCTGGAGAAAGCGTGACCTCTGAAAATGAAGCCAAGAGAATGAGATGTAAATCACTGGGTATCAGGTTTACACCAAAACACAGACCAGAGTTATAGTCCAGAAAAAGCTGATGGGAATCTGATTATATTTCACTATTATGCCTGTAAATTGTCCTGTTAAGCAACCTCTTCAAGTAGATGACTTCTTCCTGCGTTCTCCCATCCATCTCTGCTGTATCCCAGCAGCAAGACACAGGGGTTAGTGGTGAGGATCCAACATCATTTGCACTCTTTCCCCACTCTACCGTTATGCATCACTTCCATTCCCTGCTTGTCATTCACTTTGATGCGATGCTTTCCGTCAAAGGCTGTCCCAAGCCAAATGAGGAGTGAAGGGAATTGATGCTCTTGACATGGAGCCTCCTGTTTTGATGCTTTATTTTCAATTTGCCATTAATGCACTGGAAATTGTTCTTTCTGACCATCCATTTGTTTTCTCTGCTGTCAGAGTGGAGAAGCAGCCTCTCATATCATGTTTGGATAGGGCAAAAACCAGGCAGAGCTTAAACTCACTTCAGTTTTGTTTCTTTTCTGTGTGTGTGCGTCATGTTTACATTGAATAATTTGATTTTACATCCACAAATCACACAAAGAAATTTCCGAAGCCTCATCACGAACCTGGGTGCTCCAGTCATCCCTGGTTTATTTTCAGATCCAAGAGTCTGTGTTTGAATCTTTTGCTTGTTCTGAAAATTTCACCCAAGGAACAAAATAAGGATGAGGGGCTCTGAATTTAGAAGAGAAAAATAACTGCCTCCTGAAATGACCCCACCACAAAAGTGTTGTTATTTGCATCCTGGGAGATATCTTTAAATGTCAAAAGCTGTTTTGACTTAGTTTGAAATATAGAAACTCTATCTCGGATGACCGTAAGGGTGTCAGATGCCACCACAAGTAACACAGGAACCAGGGCTGGAAGGAGTATCAGGAGCTAACACGATCTGTCCTACAGGGTTCACGCTTGTGTGTGCAAAGTGGCTTTGACTCTACCTCCACACCCAAGTCCCAAGTTCAGAATATCTCTTCTTATCTGAGTTGGGAATTCCTTGTTTTGGGCACATTGCCCTAACAATTATCACAATTTGCACTTGGGCAGTCAGGGAAGGGCAAAAGAGGGCTGATCAGAGTACAGCAAGAGCACTCACTAAACGCTCAGAAAGATTAATTGGCTCCGTCCACCAAAAATGTGCAATTCCAGCAGCAACCTAGAAGCAACAGCTGGAAACATCAGACAGATGGGAACTGAGGGAACCCATAATCTCAGCAAGACAACTACTAATGAGCAGTGATGCTGTTCATCCTCGGCTGGGATAGCACTGTGAACAAGGCAGTGAGTTGATCTTCCTGCTATCTTGTGGGCTACGTACCTAGCACAGCAAAGCAACTAGAAACTCAGTTTCATTTGTTTGATGACCTGCTTTATGTTTGCTTGGTGACACTGGGGCAAAGTTAAGCAGACAGTGCCTGCCTGCGCATCTACCTCTGATACGGCGCCAGGTGGGGAATAAGCTGCAAACACAGTTGAAACATGCACAGAAATGTGTCCATCTCTAGATGGATCCTGTAGATGAAGGTGAAGATGGAATAAAAGATATTTGGATGGGGGAAAGATCTCTTCTCTTCACAAGACCATCAAGTCCTACATACATTCAGAAACCACTCAACTTTCCTCTTTCATGCCGACACAGGCAACATCTCACCATCCAGACTTTCCTTCTGTCCTCTTGTTTTTCCAGTGCTGAGTGTCATTCACTGCATAACAAGGCTATTCCAGAGGCTGGAAGACTTCCTTGAGACAGAGAGTCTCATGTCTTTTACTGGTGTAAAGAAAAAAAGGAAAAGAAAAAGAAGAAAAGAAAGCCAGTTTCCATGCCAGCAGGTTAACCAGGAGCTGGTGCATGGGTGATGGAGGGGAACACTCCTGGGAAGAAAACAGATTTCAGTGTCAAGATTGCAAAGGGTTATTAATAAACTACAGCGATTGCTGAAAATGATGAAAAATATCTAAGCAGTATCCTTCTCGTGTTACTTGCTCACCATGTGAGAGTTTAAAGGAGAGAATCATCACATGGATCCAAGAGGCTTCCTGGAAACACTCCTGTTTGCCTTCGAGCATGCATTTATTCTATTGCTGTAGGATGCATAACTGACCGGCTGTATTTAGCAGCTGTGGTTTTTAGAGCAGCTTCCATCTAGGCAGGGAATGCAGAAAATACAGTTGCCTCAATATTGTTCCTGTTTTGTGGGGAGGGAAGAGGTTCTGGTTGAAGTGATAGACTGGTCAGTAAACAGAAATAGTGAAGGATGGGACATTTTCCCCTTGGCAGCCCTAAAGAACAACAGGACTAAGAATAACAGCTCTGGGTCTGAGTATCCAGTTCAGCCAGAAGCAAGTTTAGCTGGCAGGCTGAACGGTTTCAACTTGAGTTCAAGAAGAGCCCTGGTTCTGGCTCAGCCTTGACTGCAGGCAAGCTGGGAGGCTGCAAACACCACAAGTGTTGGTCAGAAATGATGTTCCTTATGGCTGGGGACAGCAGAACAATTAGGCTGTTTTCAAGAGAGGCCTATATCAACCGTGTTTCTAAGCAGCTTTTTAAGCAAGTCATTTGACAGTGGAGACTGGGACATTTTCAAGAAGTGCATACGCATATTTTAGGGAAACATTCTTCAGTTTGGTTTTTGGGTGCAGCCCAGGAGAGAGAAGCAAAGGCATGGGGTGTTGGGTGGGAAAATAGAAACCAGACAGTAGTTTTACGTGTAACTAGCAGAGCTGAAAGGTTCTTGAATTAAGATTAGGGAAACACCTCAGTGGCTGTGGAGACACAGGTTTTTGTAAGCTACAGCCATACAACCTGTCACAGGTAATGAGACTTTTTGTATTCACATAGACAGAAATTGGACCTTGCTGTTCTCTTGGCTCAGGCTCCAGCACCAAATCTAGGCTCCGAATGTGTCCCACTGTCTGCATACACTCCAAAAGGAATTATTGTTCTTTTTGCCTTTTTTTTTTTTTTTTTTTTAAAACATGAGGAATTTTAGTCTTTGGGCTTTCTACAGTTCATACCAACATTTAAATACAAGAGAGAAGTAGAAGAATGACAAGGATGGGAAGGGACAGTCTCCTTCTGTAGGAGCACTTGATAATAAGTGCTGTGAAGGACAGGACACTAAAAATAGTGATGTAGGCTTGGTCCTGTGTCCCTGTGATCCTAAAACTCTATTGTATGCCTTCAAGTGGTACCCAGCAATCTTTTTAAAAAACTTTAATAGCCAGATAAGGCACCACTTGAATTTCTCTACTCTAGAAAAATATTTTTCTTCTTTCCACCACCCCCTGCACCCTTGGAAGGCTAGCTACATTTAAATTTAAAAGTGGGAATCAAGTTCCTCTGTCCTATTTGGAAGGTGAACATATGCACCTGGAATTGCCTTTGATAAATAACACTAAAAAAGGAGAAGAAAATAAATGGTAGAAGCCACCAAAATTCTGATTTCTATGCTGGCATCTGGCAATGAAATATGTCAGAAGTAATATGCTCTGAGACTGGATTGCTCAGAATGACAATGAGAAAACAGTGTGCAGGGGTTGCTAAATAGACTTGTTCTGTGCTGAGTGAGACTGTAATACATTGCTACATCAAGCAAGCACAACCACAGGTTCAGTTGTTTACACAGTGCTATTTTGTTCAATATCTTTCTGTCTTTCTCAGACTGAAACAAGTAAAAGCCATGCTTGATACCCATGGCAGTTCTGCTGCATGACATTATATTTGCAGAGCCTTAGCAAGTACGTTTTAAATGGTGAAGCTGATGAGAGAGTCAAATCCTGAAGATGCACAACCCTTCCTTTCAACACGTAAGTTTCTCTTCATATATTTGCCTATTATGGTTTTGCATCATTGCATATCTACTGATTTCATGATGGTACATTCATGCTGACACTACAGTCACCTACATATTTCACAAGTATCTTCTAACTACAGAGACACAGTAGCAAAGCAGGAACCCTGTAAAATAACTACAGGATAAAATTGCTGAGGTGCCTTGCACCGATGTGTCTATATCCCAACTGTCAGGATTAATGAGAAAAAATGCAAGGTCCCTGGAGAGCTGAACTCTAACTCTTGCTCTTTCACAGAGAGTCCCACTTTCTTTGTGGCACTCATAAATCACTCCCCAGTCTCCCTCTCCACATCCTAAACCTCCACATCATCTCTTGAGACAGGGGAACTTCATGGGACTCGCTGCCACTCTCCATTCACAGTGCCTAATGCAAGAAGCTACTGAAATTAGGGATGACGCTAGAGCCTACAGTCATAAAATTAATCATCTCTGAGCAACACTGCAAGCCCTGCATCAGTCATGTGCAGGAGGTGTGTAACCAGCACCTTCAGTTTTCCAGCTCTGCTTGCTGGTTTTTTTTTTTGTTGTTTTTTTTTTTTTTAAGTAGGAAAAGCCAGGTGTTGGAGAGCAACAAGAGCCAGGCAGAGGCAGAGTAGTGATCTCACCAATCATGGAGCAGTCCCACAGCACCCAAACAGGGTGGGCAGAGCAGGGAGCTGGCAGCAGGGTCCCCTAGCAGGCAAGGCACGGTCATAAATCAGTCCTGTGGTCCTTTCAGAGAATCCAGACAGGAGCAGTAGAAGACAAGTCCAAAGACAGGACTAAAGACAAGTACACCCACAGCATCACACAGGCATAGGCTGCAAGCCCTGAGCTTAAATGGAGCTCCTGGAGCCATGGGCAGAGCCAGTGGCTGGGAGTCCCAGGTGAGACCGGTCAATGCAGTTAAGTCTGATTAGCACACAGGCTGGCTGCTGCCCATCTGCTCTTAACTTAAGCAGGCAATATATATAGCTTGTATACTGGACAAAAGGAGGCTAGTATAGAAACACAGTTCCTCTGATGCAGATATTTTTTCGAATGAGAGAAGCACTGTAGCACCACAATACTCTGACATGTCAGTGCTGCTTTGCAGCACACAGCAATACAACAGATCTTCCTCAGATTACTCAAAAAATCCTACTGGAAAAATTGTACCACGAATCTAGAGCTGCTCTGTGTAACAACAAAAACATCCACCGGGATGGATGTCAGCCACTGAGCAATGAAGAACAGAACACAAACCGCAGCAGTAGTGGCAATGAATTACCAGCACAGTGCCTCTGCTCTCCAGCCATTGTATGTTTAAGGATGATCTACCACGCTATCCCGTTGATGTGTTGTTTTTTTTTTCTCATTATTAAAGAGTAGTTGCTTTCTAAGTAGATCTTTATATGCTTTTTAGTCCTTCAGCTGCTTTTTAGATGCAGTGAGTACATACCTGAAACACCAACTCCTAAAAAGCTTTTCATATCTGGGGACTGACAGAATCTGTTGCCAAAGCAATTCCTCTTGTCCTTAAAATTTTTATACAACAGGTTTATTTCTGATACACACATTGTGTTCTGGTGCTCCTCTCTCAGCACTGTATTGTGAGCTGGTTCTGATACTGAACTTACTCTGCAAGTAAAAGCATGTGATCTGTGCTTACACCGTTCAAACATGAGGTGGATCCAAGATCAGGGACGCACAGAAATGGGGATTTAATTTGGCTCAGGGAGGCTTTCAGGTTCTAGCAAGAACCAGAAGTTGTTTAGTTCTTCTGAATAGTACCTCGGTCCTACAGAAAGTAGGAGAGATTACTCTATTTTGCCTTTGAGGAAGTGTCAGATTAGATGAAACTAACTATGCCAGCTAGCTTTTTAAAAATCCTTTCAGTTCAAGCTTCATAAAACAAGAATTCTTTGTTTTTAAGAAAATCAGGCACAGGTTTCCACACATGACAACCCAGCAAGTACTAAGAAATGGCCACACTGGATCTGTTTGCCTCTGGTGGCCAAATCCTGGTCTAGCAATGGGAAACCTGTGAGGTTCCACTCCCAGGGAAGAAAAAACAAGAAGTCTGATGCTGGAGATAAGTGTCTAGGGAAACCAGCTGAGTTCAGAGTTCTAGGGAGGCTGTTGGTTAGATAACAGATGTCTACGCACAATTATTTTGCCAACAGATGTCTGCTCAGAGCTGACAGCATGGTATTGAGCCAAAAAGTCTTGATGAGAGGGAAAGCACACAAGCTAGTCAGCAGAAGCCCATTGCAGCCACGATGACTTTGTTCATAGAGCTTATTATTAGTTTGGAGCAAGTGACAGAGTGACTTGCAGCTGTCTGTAGTATATTTTGTAGACTTATCCCCAGAGAGCTTGGAAAGGCAGCTTCAACCGAGACCATAGGGCTAAATTTTCAAGAATACCTCCACTTCCAAAGCCTGACACCAGGTTTGGCAGAAAAGAAGTTCTTGCAGCTGTAACTGTGACATACTTGGCTGGATTTGCAAAGAAAGCCACCAGGAGAAAATGCACCCCAAATCCTCCCTATTTTGGATCACATTTTCAAGACTTCATTGCATTTAGCCATGGTTCCCAAAATGGCACCTGATGTGTGGAGGATCTTTGCTGATCTGCCTGTTAATATCATTAGTAGAAAGTAAATTCTTCTGGAAATCTCACCCCAGTTCTGACTGCATTTCTGAAAAACTGCATTTATGTGCACACCAATAAAAAAAATCAACTTGCCTTTAATTATCTTCCAGAAGCAGGGCTCCCAATAAACTGCTGAATTATACTCCCCCCTCCCCCCAGATTAGTAATTCTTCAATAAAATAGCCTGGACTCTTATGAATGGGAAAAATACAAATGGAATCACTCACTAGGCTGCTGATGGTCTCCTTATTTTATTGTTTCACCAATTAACCAAGCCTGAGAGCCTTTGAAGTATCAGCTGTGACAAGTTGTTTGACACTGCTGTCAGGCTTCATCATTCCCAATGAAAAGTGACAGTCCTGAGATTAAACTATTATTTCTTTACAAAGACGAGGAGTCATATTTACTCATAATTAATATGCAGGCTTTGACAGACCAGACATTTGTAGCACAATTTCAAATTACCAGCACCAAAAAAAAGACTTATTAACTGCAAATTAATATTTATGAGATGGGTGAGTGGCTAAATTTTCTTCCTTCAGTGGGAGATCGTTCCATAAAGAAGTAGTTTTCCTCTTTCAAGGGAAAAGTATTCAAAGCAAAACTTGTGATTTCACGTTTTGTGTCTGTTATGCTTGTTCAAATGCAGGGGGAACTCACACATTGTCAGAAGAGCGCTTTGGATGCTGCTTTCCACAAGTTTCTTTCCCAGTAAATTGATTAAACTCGGCACAGAGAAATCTCAGGCCAGAAATTAACAGTCTGGGCAAGTCTGAGAGCCTGTTTCAGCTTCCCATAGCAGACAGGAGCTGGTGAGAGCAATCACAAGAGGAAGAGCTAATCTGAGAAGTAGGCTCCATTCCCAGTCTCTTACAGGCTGCCAGTGGGCAAGAGTCGCGTGATATAGCTTGCAGCTTTGCACAGCAGAGGCGATGCCTGTATAAAGCAAGGCACTTCCCATGCCATGATGGTGCATTTAGCCATTCTGGGAGAACGGTTTGTGACACCCTCCTGTTCACCTATGGGCCCTAAGTCATGCAAAGGGATTCCAAAAGAGCCCTGGGGCTGTGTTCCACATAAAATTTGTGCAGCCGTCAGTTACAAGTATGCAAGACCCTTATATCAGCTCCTCCAAGACACTTCAAAGGTGTTCAATGAGCAGTTCCCCCTCACCATGATCAAATCATCACTGTGACACCTTTAATTTTATTCTTTTTGACAAAAATCCTACTATGCATGTATTGTTCCATGCAATGAGGAAGAGAAAGCAGCCCTGTGCTCAGTCTGGTAGGCCAAGACTTGGATAGCCATTAACATCTCCTGCCAGGCCCTGGAAACGCACAGATCGTCTGACCATGGGACTGAATGTATGGCTTAGTGTGTTTTCAGCCCCTCTGCTATCTGTTCCCTCGCTGCAGTATAGCAGAGAAAGTCCCTATTCCCACCACCCTTACGGTCAGCCAGGCCTGGAGGGCAGCCTGCCAAACACGTACACAACCACGGCAAGCTCCGTGTGCCCACAGCAGCCTGCTAGCATAGCGTTGCACCCAATGGCAGGCAGATTTTGGCCTTGCAGCTTCAAGCCAGCACGGTCTGCTTCCAGGCACTTACGCGCCGGTAGCCCACACCGTACCCAGGCTCAAGGAGCCGCACTCCTGTTCCTATTCTGGGAGCCAAGCCTCAGGCTGTCGTACCATCTGTCTGTTGAGCATCTGAAACAATTGGAGCTGGCCTGATGTGGGCTAGATACGGATTAGAGTTAGCCGCTTTCTTCCAGACAGAGTATTTGTGGTCCTACAGGAGGTCTCACAGTGCTGCACAGAGGCAAAATGTTAGTGACCACGATACCTGGTAAAGTAGAGGCACAGAGAATCACCAGAGGCAAACATATGAACTCAGGTTTTCTGAGTCTCAGGCCTGTGCATGAGCCATTAAGCCAAGCAGGGACAATCTGAATACATTCAAAGAAGCTTCTTTCCCCTTTAAACACAGTTGCTGTTTGAGAACAGACAGAAAATGAACACAGTAATCATTCTGCCATGCACTATCAAGTGTTATTGCTAGCAAGGCCTTTGCTAACCACTCTAATTCCTGAAATAGCTACAAGAAAATGGGGTCAGTAAAGTGCCAATTGTTCATTTAAATTACAGAGATGGAATCCAAGCTCTAACAATATTTGCAGAAAGAAGCTTCAAAGGAGCACAGGTGGCAATAATTAATTCCCAGTTTCCTCCTTTTGCGCAGACTGACCTTGATGAAGAAAAATTGTCTGAAACATAAAATAATGCAAAATTGTTTATTCAAAAACACCTCTAGTGACATAAACTATACCAGTAGAAAGGAGAAATTCTGCTCATTCTGCCCACATACGAGAAGCTGATGACCTTTTGTGTCATTAGTCTGAATCACATCCAGTATGGACAATACTGAAAGAATGGTTACTGGAGGAAGGCTGCTAGATCTGCACATAAGTCTTCCAAAGATGAAATATGAATTAGAAACTGAAAGCAAACAAAGAGGTCTTTGTTGCGATGACATGGCTGTACACTGGGAAGATTGGAAGATTTACCAAGACATGTGACAATACCATCCTTTTTAATTTGCTCGTTCATGCAGCTAGAATGGTGATATTTAATTCATGACTTCAATGCTTTTACCTCACACAAGTGATTTTCAGATGGTGGCAGGCAATTCATTCCATGCTGGATAGCTTCATCACCAAGATTCAACTCAAGTTACGTCATTTCTTCTCTTGTTCTCTGGAAGGTGCATCAAAATTCTGCAGTTAAGAGAAAAGCAGAATATCAAGGAGCGGCCATGCTGAGAGATATAGCAATTATTTGGGCAACCTTTACTCACTGAGAGCCAACAGGAGATATCCTGAAGATGACTGTACATAAGCAATGAACCTCCTTATGCTTCTTGGAGTCGGTGAGATAACGTACGACATGTGGAGAAGGCTGTGGGCAACTCAGTGCAAATACTTTGCGACAGAAACATAAGTTCTTCTATGCTTAAAAAGGCAATGATCAAGGCCTCCAACTCTTACCACAACCCACAGAATACTCGTAGTAGTAACAAGTGACTGACAGCAGATGAAGGGCCATCAAATCTTGCTTTCTACCATAACTGCATCTTCTGAAAATGCTATAATTGAAAAAGCAGTGGTCAGTAAGCAAGCGCTAAACAGACATGAGCTACTGAACATTAATTTCATTTAGAAGCCCTGTGCTGTGGCTCCCTCTTTAAATTAATTTAGTTTAGAAGTCACATCAATAACTGTGCCAGCACCAAACACCTATGGGCTGAGACTCTGCAAACAGCCATTCCATCATGTCAGAGCTTCTTCTCTCTGGAAACTCTGGCTGCTAATTAGCTGAAACATTTCTGACAATGGACCATAATTCACCAAGGTCTTTTGCAAGTGCCTATTTTCTCAGAGTTAGTGTAGTTTCAAGGCTTAAAAGAAAAGTGACTCCTTTAGCTGATTCTCCATCTTGGCAGTAGTTTGCCTTCTCTTGCACTAGCTGTATTATGCCAGGCACATGATACAGTAAAAATTGATATTAAAGAGATGATGGTGGTGTTTAGGCCAGTATTGCATCTTGGAAACATTTGCTGTCAATTAGGGAAGTCAGTGCATACTCTAGGACAGATTCTCAGTTGGAATACGTAGTAGTGTACTTCCTTGTAAGATGATTGTGCTGTACAGATTACTGCAACTGAGGCCATGTATTTCAGCAAGAATAAGCCAATTTGCACTGACAGAGAATTGATCTTATATTCTAAAAATTTGCTAACAGTCCTGTGTGCTTTAGCATTCACTAGAGTGTCGGGTACTTCTTGGTCCCATTGTAATTCAGATGAGTGTTCCCATCAACTTCTGTACAGCATCTATTCTGAAAGGGACACTGCCATGCTCAGTCTGGCCAAACCTAACATTTTAGGGTCCACTTCCCTTTACCCAATGGAATACCATCTTTTACTAGCATGCTTTCCATCAGCTCTCAAAGGGAGATAGGTTCAATGCAACTCTGATGCATTTGGAATTCTTGCCACTAGCTATTATACTTCTTGTCCTCTAGACAGAAGTTTTTAAACCACCCAAATGTTAAAAGAGTTACACCTCCATCTCAAAATATGACTACCCTTAAAGGTGATTTTTAAACAACTGGTCCTCCAAAAGCTGTCTGGTTTTGATTGGTATTAACAATCTACCCAGGAGATATAGATCCTTCTTCTCACTGACGCTCTTCCTTCTAGTGTTGAAGCTGTATTTACTTTGATGACACCACCTACTTATTAAACTTAAGAGTTCTCACAAATCACTGCTTACAAACCTTGTTGCAGTCAGGCACTTAGAAATGTAAAATTGCATTCAAATTACATACTACCTTTTTCTCTGAAATACCAAAATCACTGCTAAAAGAGACCTTCAAGCACCCTTAGCACTTTCCAAAATTCTGCCTTTAACCAAGGTAGGGAGAGATTCTTTTCGATATTTTTAGTTAAACATTCCCCTCAAAATTACTCCAGTAAAGGCTACATGTATAAGGGAGCTGCAAGAGTTGGGTAACTCCTCAAGGGTTGGCAAGCTGGGAGCTGAGGGTGGCCACGACACAAGCAGGGCAATGACCTCACTGATGGGGCACAATCCTGCAGTGTCCAAGCTGGGCAGCCCAGGCAGCGACAGCTTCCATGAACAGTCCAGCAACCATAAGGGAGAGTAATGAGTCGGGGTCCACTGTCAACCCAGGAAACCTGAGCAACAATCTTGGAACAGAACTGGAACAGCTACAACTTCGCTCAGACCAAGACTCAAGGCCTGGGCTTGTGATTAAATGGAGCTCCTGGCCAATGAGCAGACAGCGAGTGTAGAAGTCCCAGGTGAGGTCTCTCAGGGTAATTAGAGCCCACTGGTGCACTCTGGACTCTGACAAAATGTGAATACAGATTTTAATTACAGCATGACCAATCACACAGAATGAACAACAGATTCAAATGAGTCTTAGCAATTATTTCCTGTAGGCTGAAATATAGCTGCAAAAATACCTGCTTAATAATTTAGAAAAATGGAAAAAAATCAGTCTTGTTTGCAAACACTGCAGTACAAAAGTTTAAAGGGGTTAAATTAATCAATCAAGTAAATTATTAATTACAATTAGCTCATCCCTTAGTGTTATGGTAGCATGCAAATGCATCAGCCATCATCAGGGCTCATTGCGCTGGTCCCAAAAGGGACTTTGCAAAGTACAAACACAGTCCTATAGGCACTAGGAGAGAAGACCTCCTCCAATTGAATGTCCCGCCACCAGTCTGCCAAGGTCAAACTACTCTTCTTCTTACCTGGCCCAGTAAATCATTATATTCTACAAGAGAGAACATTCCTTTAGTAAGAGTGACTGTGAATGTTGCTTAGCAAGACCCTGCTATCCTGAGGTTAGGCGGGGACATGTCACCCAAGCCCTTGTGAAGTTTGGATTCACAGGTTGATGGTTATCTCCCTTTCTGACATCCCTGCCCCTATGCACCCAATATATGCAGTCAGGTGATGGGATCCTGGATTGTGCTCATGGAACGAGGGACCACAGATCTCAAAATGATCATTACAGTGCTCATCCTGGAGGAACTTTGGGCAGCAGCTTAGAGTTTCAATGACAGAGCAAGGAATATAGTGCGGGTCCCACAAGTCACAGTCCAATGCTTGATTCAGTGGACCACAACCCAGACTGCTTAAAAAAAGGCTTAAAATATACATAGCATAAAGCTTTTACCTATTACTCTATCACAATCAATAGGACAATTCCATTCTGCAGAACTATGTTCTACTTAAACTCAAAAGACTGATTAGAACAAAAGTTTCAATAGTATATTTTTGCGATACCATTTATTATCCCACATGGTTTGACACAGTGTAGTATATTGCACCTATAAATCAGTTGCAGCAAATTATTTAATGATGCATTAACTGTGGAATTTCACATATATTACAGTTCTTTAGCCAATGTTGAATGCTTTTTCAATAGCTTAATCCATCCCAGAAGTACCGAAGCAGGCAGATTCATCCATCATCAGAGTGCACAGTCTTCTCTTTGCTCTTTTTATTTTATTAAAGCCCTCGATCTACAAGCATGGCATTAAATAAGTCCCCACAGCTCTTACTGCACAATATTCCCACCACTATCCTCACCCTTCTATCATAAAAAAAAAAAAATCTTCACATTCTCTATTAGATTCTTGCTATGCTCTGGCACAGCTTAAGCCTGGCATTGACCTGGGCCACATTGCTGAGAACTCATAGATGATACCACAGCTATATGTGTGAAGATATTAAAACACATTATTTTTACATTGCAGAAATTAAGTATTCAATTTGATGAGAAAGGTCGAAAATACAAGAAGTGAGTCTACCTAGAAGAGGACAGAGAGGAGGAGAAGATAGAAGAAAGTATGATTACAGAAGAAGAAATTTTTAATTTGTTTTAACTTCCAAGGTATCCCTTGCTGAAGAGTCATCTGAGGTCCTTGAGGCATCCAGAGTTGGACCAGAAAACGATTGTGGAATTGTTTTTTATGAATACCAGACAGTGAAATAACCTTCTTTAGTTTTATGATATTCAACTTGGGGCGCTGAACCCAAACAGTACTTTCACAGATAGAAACCTAGTAGTTTTACTCTTCAGCACTACACTTGGCACCTGCATAAGAGGGTGAGTACTCTGGACCTTCATGGAGTTCTATCTGTGCACCTCAACAAGTTCCTCCATTTGGGGAAAATCCTTACAACCTTTAGCTGTTAGGATCTTGCATGATCACCTTTCCATCTTCCATCCCCTTCAGCTGCTGTGTGAAACAGCTTCAATCCTGGGGAGCAACATGGAGAGTAGTGATGGATGTCTCTTCTGCCAGTTGTCATTGCAAGCACAGAAGGACAGAAGAACTCACTTCTGGCTATTCCTCTTGCCAGTTGTCCCTCCTCTCTGCTCACTCACAGAGATAAATGCTGCCGTGGTAGAATATAGCCTTAGGGCAATTATTCTGTACAATATGCAATGATAGCATTGTATTTCATTGTATAACATTGGTTTTAAATGCTCCTCCCCTTCAGCTGGTACCTCCTTCACTTTAATATTAATTGTCATTTTGATATATGCTTTTTCTTCTACTTTCTTTTCTTTGTGTCCTTTCTTTGGTAGCAATTTACGCAGATCCTGCAAGGCCAATCTTCTTTATGCAGATTAATGATGGCAAAAGGACAGAGTTGGATGATGTTGCTTTCTTTTTCTTCTTTAGAAATGCAGCACACATCTCTGAGGCACTCTTCCTGGGTTTGGAGATTCTTCTTAGGCCAAATCTAGGATACCGAGTTTGATAAATGGAAGCACTTAGGAAAGTCAGCGTGGTCTCTAGCAGAGGAAAATGGGCTGGAACTATGGAGGCAATGAGGAAATCAACAGCCTGTAATTCAACAGCATACGGGGAGAAAAGGTCACCCCAGCTACCTTTCCTAACAACTGCTGCAGAAAGAAGGCAGGGGGACAGGACGAGGTTTGTCAGGACACGAAGCCTCTCCTTTCAGTGGAGTCAGAAGGATGTCTCCAGCCAGCGTACGATCCCAGAACCTAGCACTGAGCAGACTTCTTACATCACCTGTACAGCACACACACACAAACACACACATAAGGCGTAGGAAGTAATGTTGCAGTATTCTAGCAACAGTGTGGGAATGCTCAGTGAGAGACCTTATAGGAAGAGAAAGTGAGCCATACAGGCACTCCTATGCCACATACTCACAAGTACTAAGACGTGTGTGTGCAAACAGTCTGCTCAGCATTCAGGCACTAAGAGGTTTTTATCTCACAGTCATCATTCTCATGATGACACAGAGAACAAGGGACACTGGCTATCCAGTCCACCTTAGCATCTTAGGATGACAACCATATGTTGGTTTTTCACATGCTTTTTTTGTTCTAAACCCTGCAGGAACTGGTAGTGATCCCACAATTAATCCATCTCATCTTTCAAGCTCATATAAACAGTCAAGAACATTTCCAAAGACAAAATATTTCTTAAGGAAATAGTTGCCCTCCTATAACCCCTTGTCCCAGATGCACATACTTCAGTGAGTAATATCTCAAGGGGTCAGAGCTTTTTTTTTGGTGCTGAAAACTAAGCAGATTACGTTACTTTTGGAGTCCCTCAAATCATCCCGATACACAAGCACTTTACTGAAGGTCAACAGATAATAATTCAAGGGTCATAGTTTAGAATTAGCTTGTTAAAGCCACTAGTTGAAGTTGTTTTATGCAAATAACATTTCCTGCCCCACATAGGATTGTGTTTTGCACATTTTCACATGCTCCTCTCTTATCTAGTGATGTCATTTCTCATTGACAATTCAGGTATTCATCTCAGCTAAGCATATTTTGCAATGTGTCACTGAACTGGTAATCCATCTCCTGCTTCCCTTATCACTGGGTATGGAACATTTAATAATCGACACTTTATACAGTCAGTATTAAATCATTTTGGCAGAACCCTTCATTCATTGATCTCAAGACAATCCTTTCTTTCCCCTCCCTGTGCAAGGAGTGGAGGAGCAGGGAGAAAGGAGAAGCCAATCTGGACTGCTAAGAGTAATGGGATTTTTCTAGTGAGAGGGAGGAAGAAAGAGGGGAACCTGTCCTGTTCTTTGGTGGACTTTCAAAAACTGTGTGGTAGCAAAATCCTTGCCCAACCTCAGTAAGCACAAAGCACTATCTGTATCTAGTTTAGTGCTGCAATTTACTTCCTCTAGCCAAGGGCCAGCAAATTCAGGGCTGACTCCAACACTTCCCTTACATGTATCACTGCAGTAACCCTTTGTGCATGGGCAAAGAGATAAAAAGCAGAGCTATGTAGATAAGAAAGGAACAGAATAGCTGAAATTAGAGGCTTAGTACAGTTTTCTGAACCTCCTGCTCACTGTCCCTAGCATGCCAGGCCAGGGAGCTCCAGCCTGTGCCCCTCTACCGCTATGCCTGCTCTCTTGGCTGCTGCTGTCAGGGTGCCCTTGGTACTGGGGGCATTGACTCCCTCCCTGCACCGACAGAAGCACTGGCTCACGTCTCATCAGCTGCATGAGGACAGTTGCTTTCTCTCCAGTTACAGTTGGGCAGACCGTGTATCTGTTTCCATTCCTGTCTCATACCTCTTTGTCCCTCTTTGATCTCTCTGGGCTGACAAGTAAATTTCTTTTGCTGCCCATATAAGTTCTCCCTTCCACATCCTCACTTTCCTTCACAGCCCCATGGTCTCCTTCCACATCTCTCCTCGCATTCGACCTAAGAGGTAAATATCTGCTAGGGATGAGTGGCATCACACTTTGCACCCAAGGTGTCTTTGTCCTGGCTGGGCAGCAGATGCCCAAACCATGTCTCTCTACATACACAAGTGCATTGTCACCTAAATGGGAAGTACAGGTGACAGCTCTGAAAATGGAACTGTATCTAAAAGGAGAAGGATCTATTTCACAGAATCACAGAATCACAGAATAGTAGGGGTTGGAAGGGACCTCTGTGGGTCATCTAGTCCAACCCCCCTGCCGAAGCAGGGTCACCTACAGCAGGCCGCACAGGACCCCGTCCAGGCGGGTCTTGAATATCTCCAGAGAAGGAGACTCCACAACCTCCCTGGGCAGCCTTTTCCAGTGCTCCGTCACCCTCAGAGGGAAGAAGTTCCTCCTCATGTTCAGACGGAACTTCCTGTGCTTCAGTTTGTGCCCATTGCCCCTTGTCCTGTCACTGGGCACCACTGAAAAGAGTTTGGCCCCATCCTCCTGACACCCACCCTGCAGATATTTGTAGGCATTTATAAGGTCCCCTCGCAGCCTTCTCTTCTTCAGGCTGAACAAGCCCAGTTCCCTCAACCTCTCCTCGTAGTGGAGATGCTCCAGTCCCCTCACCATCCTTGTAGCCCTCCGCTGGACTCTCTCAAGTAGCTCTTCATCTTTCTTGAGCTGGGGAGCCCAGAACTGGACACAGTACTCCAGATGAGGCCTCACCAGGGCAGTGTAGAGGGGAAGGAGAACCTCCCTCCTCCTGCTAGCCACACTCTTCTTGATGCACCCCAGGATCCCATTGGCTTTCTTGGCAGCCAGGGCACACTGCTGGCTCATGGTTAACCTGTCGTCCACCAGGACACCCAGGTCCCTCTCCGCAGAGCTGCTCTCCAGCAGGTCCACCCCAAGCCTGTACTGGTGCATGAGGTTGTTCCTCCCCAGGTGCAGGACCCTGCACTTGCCCTTGTTGAACCTCATCAGGTTCCTCTCTGCCCAGCTTTCCAGCCTATCCAGGTCATGCTGAATGGCAGCACAGCCTTCTGGTGTATCTACCACACCTCCCAGTTTGGTGTCGTCAGCAAACTTGCTGAGGGTACATTCTAACTCTTCATCCAGGTCGTTGATGAAGAAGATAAACAAGACTGGGCCCAGTACTGACCCCTGGGGGACACCACTTGTCACCAGCCTCCAACTAGACTCAGCGCCGCTGATGACAACCCTCTGAGTTCTGCCATTCAGCCAGTTCTCTATCCACTTCACCGACCACTCATCCAGCCCACACTTCCTCAGCTTCCCTAGGAGGATATCATGGGAGACTGTGTCGAAAGCCTTGCTGAAGTCAAGGTAGACAACATCCACGGCTCTCCCTTCGTCTACCCAGCCAGTCATGTCATCGTAGAAAGCTATCAGATTGGTCAGGCATGATTTCCCCTTGGTGAATCCATGCTGACTACTCCTGATAACCTTCTTTTCCTCCACTTGCTTCATGATGGCCTCCAGGATAAGCTGCTCCATCACCTTTCCCGGGATGGAGGTGAGGCTGACCGGCCTGTAGTTCCCTGGGTCCTCCTTCTTGCCCTTTTTGAAGATTGGAGTGACATCGGCCTTTCTCCAGTCCTCG
Organism: Opisthocomus hoazin; assembly: GCF_030867145.1. Classification (NCBI taxonomy): domain Eukaryota; kingdom Metazoa; phylum Chordata; class Aves; order Opisthocomiformes; family Opisthocomidae; genus Opisthocomus; species Opisthocomus hoazin. The sequence continues at coordinate 53,521,070 of NC_134418.1, read as the reverse complement.
GGCACCTCTCCTGTCCTCCAGGACCTCTCAAAGTTGATGGAGAGTGGCTCAGCAATGACATCCGCCAGCTCCCTCAGCACTCATGGGTGCATTCCATCGGGGCCCATGGATTTGTGGACGTCCAGATTGCTTAAGCGATCCCTCACACAGTCCTCCTCAACCAAGGGAAAGTCGTCCTCTTTGTAGGCTTCTTCTTTTACCTCCGGGGCCTGGGATTCCTGAGGGCCAGTCTTAGCACTGAAGACTGAAGCAAAGAAGGCATTCAGTAGCTCTGCCTTCTCCGTATCCTCCGTCACCAGGACACCCGCCTCATTCAGCAGCGGCCCCACGTTGTCCCTAGCCTTCCTTTTGCTGCTGATGTAGTTGAAGAAGCCCTTCTTGTTGTTTTTGACATCCCTTGCCAGCTTCAATTCCAGGTGAGCCTTGGCCTTCCTCGTCGCATCCCTGCATGCTCTCACCACGTTTCTGTACTCTTCCCAAGTGGCCTGTCCCTCTTTCCACATTCCATGGACCTTTCTCTTCTGCCTGATCTCCGCTAGAAGCTCCTTATTTAACCATGCAGGTCTCCTGCCTCCTTTGCTCGATTTCTTTCTCAGGGGGATGCATTGCTCCTGTGCATGGAAGAAGTGTTGTTTAAAGAGCGACCAGCACTCATGGACCCCCCTTCCTTCGAGAGCCCTGGCCCACGGGATTCCTCCCAGTAGCTCCCTGAAGAGGCCAAAGTCAGCCCTCCTGAGGTCCAGGGTTTTGATCCTGCTTATCGCCCTGCTTCCTCCACGCAGGATCCTGAACTCAACCATTTCATGGTCACTGCAGTTGAGTCCACCTCCAACCTTCACATCCTCCACCAGTCCCTCCTTGTTTGTTAACACGAGGTCCAGCAGCGCACCTTTCCTTGTTGGTTCCTCCACCACTTGCATCAGAAAGTTATCATCGATGCTCTGTAGGAACCTCCTGGATTGCGCCTGCCTAGCTGTATGGTCTTCCCAGCTGATGTCAGGGTGGTTGAAGTCCCCCATGAGAACCAGGGCCTGTGACTGTGAGGCTGCTTGCAGCTGCCTGTAGAAGGCCTCATCAACCTCCTCCTCCTGGTCAGGTGGCCTGTAGTATACACCCACCGTAATGTCACCCGTGTGAGCCTGTCCCTTAATTCTAACCCACAAGCTTTCAACTCGTTCCTCATTGGCCCCCAGGCCAAGCTCAATGCATTCCAGTTGCTCCCTCACATATAGAGCAACTCCCCCTCCTCTCCTTGTTGGTCTGTCTTTCCTAAAGAGTCTGTAGCCATCTATGACAGCATGCCAGTCATGCGAGTTGTCCCACCACGTTTCTGTGATGGCGACCAAGTCGTAGCCGTCCTGCTGTATAATGGCTTCCAGCTCCTCCTGTTTATTGCCCATGCTACGTGCATTGGTGTAAACACACTTGAGCTGGGCTGTCAATCTCACCCCTGGCCTTGGCACTCCAAGCCTAGGCTCATCCCTATTGAGCTGGGCAATATCCCCTTCCCCCTTCGAACCTAGTTTAAAGCCCTCTCAATGAGCCCCACCAGCTTGTGGCCAAGAATTCTTTTTCCCCTTTGTGATAGCTGAGTTCCACTTGTTGCCAGCAGGCCCGGTGCTTTGTACACCTCCCCATGATCAAAGAAGCCAAAATTTGACCGATGGCACCAGTCCCTGAGCCACCTGTTAGCCAGGTGAGTTTTCCTGCCCCTTTCAGTGCTGTCCCCTGCCACTGATGGGATGGAGGAAAACACCACCTGCGCCCCTGATCCCTTTGTTGGACACCTGCATGACCTTTGTACCTGGTTGTCTCTGGGAGTCAGTTCTGGATATTCCCTAGCTGATCATTCCCTTTTAATGTCCTCTGCTTGCTGAAAGGCACTGAGATTATTATTGGGAAACTTACCATTTGAGTCATCTCACTCCCTAATAAAATTTGCTTTACAGTTTTGCAAACAAGAAGATTTATTGTCTCCTCAAGATAAATATTGATAAACCTACTTCAGTCAATATTTACTATTTGGTTTTGAGAAGAAGCAAAAAAGTCTAGCCCAAAGTTTAATAGAGTTTGATATCTGTTTTGTATCTACACTGCAAACACAGTACCGTACTGCTGCCTTGGCAGAGTGTCGCAAACGAGTGGTTAGGTCACTTAAATGATCACTCAAAGGTTTTGCAAGGAAAGATTTTACTGAAAATTTAGAAAATGTGATCTTACAGAGTTGTTGGCAAAGTTCACTCTATTACTTCTTAAATAAATGGAATGCAAAATCAAAAGGGGGTTTTGAATAGAAGATGATTCATACAGAGTGGAAGAAAAGTGTAAGGAGTAAGGGAGACCCTCCCGTTGAGTCACCAGGTTCAGACTGGACCCTCTTTGGCTGGATTCAGAACCGGTCTTAGACCACAATGGTTTATGTTTAAGGAATATGCTTAGTGACAGTTCAGGGTATGTTCATAGTTTAAGGAGAGAAAGAGAATCACAGGGATTTATCAGCTATTAATCACTGGTTAACTTAGCATTTACAGCGTGATTAGAAAGAATTTACTATTACAATCACAGTATTAGGATATTATGCTTTGAATACAACCATAAAAATTCCCCTCAAGTTCAGTGAAATACTCACTTCAAATCAAATGATCTCTCAACAGATGAAGGTTGAGTCTCAAGGAGATCAGCCCAGGTAATGCCAACAGAGTTCGAGTTACTCTGAGAAGCGTCCCACTCAGAGGGAGTTACTGGGCACAGCCCGCTGCGGACCAGAAGAGCTCAAAGGGCCTCACCTGGTACCACTGTTCATAGGGTCTCAAGATGATTGACTTTAGGCATCAGTCATTCTCCATCCTGGTCACAATCCACATGATGCAATCCTGATATTTAGACAGAAACTTTACAATTCCAGCACTACCCAGAAGGTACGGTTCTGACATGTACCAGGCGGGTGCGACTGCAGGCATCGGGAGTTTCAGGTGCGGTCAGGGGTGCCTGATGGGCCCAACTCGCTGCTCTTGTACAGACACAAGGAGAGCGCCAAGTCGTCCTGATTCACTGTACACCAGCCAGCTACTCCTGCAGCACAAGCAAGAACACAGTGTTGGCTGGTTCTGGGGTTGCCGGGGGCGGGGGGTGGTGGGGGATTGCTGCACCACCACACAGAGGAAGGAAAATTAGTTTTTATTCATATTACTGAAACACTACAGGGCACTTTGTAGTAGGAGAAGGATAGGAACTTGGGGCTTGTGCACCAGATATAGCCACATTTTTTACAGCCAGCAGCTATATGTTGGTTTTGGGTTTCTGGGGGGAATACTGAGGTGTGGGTTAGATGTGACCTGTCACTTCTGTTATAAAAGGCTGCGTCTCCATAACGCAGAGGCTCTTCTCTCATTCCTGCAGGAACAGATGTTTCACAAGCACCCTGAATACAACACCGCTTACTTATGGATTTCTTCACTGTGCTGTGTGAAAACATGTGCATTAATTTGACCTGGCATAAATTCGTAATTCTGGACACTTAGAAAATGAACATATTACCCTATGAAATGTTGCTTGCTCGCTCACAAATGTGCAGACCAGCTGTTTCCTCCCTCCATTATTGAACTGTAGCAAGCACTTTCTAGAGGAAAATTAAAAGTAATTATTACAATCAATTAAAAAAATTCAGTTTAAATTCTTCTGCTACACGGGGAGCTACAGCATATTCTCAAGAACGTTGTGTTCCATTTATTTTAAAGTTCCTATGTGTTGGACCCCCTATAGATAAAATATCCTCCTTCAAAAGCACAGGTTTGTTTATTTTGGAGAATGTGCGTACACCTAAACAGAAAAAGAAAACCTGACTGAAGAAATATGGGACTTTTCTCACCCTAACACAATCTGATGTTCTGGTGAAATATAAACACAGGCACTTCCCCAGGCAGCTACATGGATGATGACTAAGCTCTCTAGAAGATGGCTGAAATTCAGGCATCCCCTAAACCTACCTGAGGGCTCTGATCAAGTCATAAGAGAATTTGGAAAATTCAAGCCATTTCAACCAATATCAAGCGATTACATTCTTTTGCCAGTTCTGGTAATTTTTCACAGTTCAACATGGAATACTTTAACTTTCACTGCACATCAAATGCCTTCAGATATGGCTCACCACTGAATTGCACCCAAAGAACATTTTCAGTGCAGGCACGGGATGAAAATTACTCCCTTGCACGGTTATTGATGTAGGTAGGCAGTAGGTGTCATTCCCTGCCCCCTCCGCCCCCCCCCTTTTCTGTTTTCTTGCTTCATACAAAAAAGTATTGATTTTTAATGGTTGCTTTTGCTTTGTATTTTAGCGGCTTTGATTGTAAAAAGCAGAAACCATGTCTTGATAAATACACATTCTGCAAGAGTGCTTTACGTGGCAGAACAAATTGCTAACATTGGAGCTAGCATGCAAATAGTGATTTATGACTGCTGACAATGCTTGCCGAATGACAGCTCTGATGAAAGGAGCCAGAACAACCTTTGTTTGCTGCTCTGACTTAGACACATCCTTTCTTCCCCTTGCAACTTTTCTTCTGTGTGTGCGTGTGTGTCAATATGCGTTCACTAAGGTTTGTGTTCCAGTTACTTACTTGGTTTGTATCACATAGTGATTGCTGCTGGTCAGAAATGCTGACATCTTTTGCTGGGTGCTATTCTCCCACTCACTCGGTACTTAGGTGACCTTAGCTTCATTGGTATTCATTCAGTGTCAGAGATGCGCTTGCTTCAGCTGCCTGAGCCTTGGTGAGCAGGTGGAGAAATGACCAGTTGAAAATGAGTTGTTAAGGCCACTACAGCAAAAAGATTGATGCAATTAATTTTTCAATTCGTACAGTGTCTGTGGATTGTAATCAGCTTGGATTGTTCTTACTCTGAGGCACAAATAAAATGCAAATGGTTTCTGAATGAAAGGAAATGTTCTTTATGAGGTACTGTGCTATTCAGAACAGCAAAATGTCTTGAAATAAATGGGGATTATGAGGAATGTTCTATGAATCCACCTAGGAGAACTTAATATAAGTTTCATGCAGTGAAAACCACAGGTGAGTTTCTCATCAGATGAACATATTACTGCTCAAGCAACTGGAAACAGGAAAGAGCCAAAGGCTTTAAGCCTTGTTTAATAGTACTAATACCAAGCACTTTACATGAGGAGATGTCAACGTGCTTTACGGAGAAGGTACTTATCGTGCAGATGGGTTTAAATTAAGTATGTTTTCCAAGCCCCCCTCTCCTCTCTACAGCAAGGGATAGAAGGCATGTCTACTGTGCCCTGCCAAGCTCTTTACCCCGTGGCAATACATTGAATCACAGCAGTGATCAGAGCAGTTCTGAACAAGCCTATTCACACTGCAAAGCATTCAGCCAGATGGAACAGTTGTATTGTAAAGTTCTCTCAGAAGTTTAGCCACAGAATCAGCAAATGAATGCTCTCCATACCAGAAACATGGTACCTAGAGATTGTGTTATAACCCACATAACTTTCAGAATCGGGGATCCTGCCTCACAGAGCAGATACCAGTTTGGGATTAGGGCAACTACATCAGCTGCCAACTGGTCCCACAGCTCAGGATAACTGAAATATTTCTCACCTGGGCCAGCAGACCGAGGACTCAGCCTACCAATAGCCTTTCTAGTCAAGGAAGGTGGAATTTAACTGTGGGAGAAAAGGCCCTTGATTTTGGCAGGAACTCTGAATACTTGTCTGTCTCTTGGGAGTTTGCATTGTGCTGGTCAGATGAAGATTTAGAGAACAGGGTGGTAGATCTGGAAACAAAATAAGAATTATTTCTGCGTTTTCCCCAAAACAGCGTGAGAGGGACATCTTGGTAGGAAGAAATGGATAGTTTCCCCGCAGTTAACTGCAACTGTGTGCAAGCTGAAGAGAAAAGCAGTGAGAGGGAATGCAATGAGGTTTTATCGCTTGCAGAAAACAACGGGCTTTGTTGTCAACGGAATTGCCACCAGAGCCAAGGCAAGGGTTTTGCTAAACTTCCACTGTATTTTGTGCAGTGGGTTCTTCCTTCTGGGTATTACTGTATTACATGCACATTTCATGACTTTATAGCAGTGTAAACTACTGCATAAAGGGCTGAAGGGACCACACGCCTATGGCAGTCAGTTGAGAACATATTGCCAACTCCCTGGTATGCGAAATCCGAACAAACACTGCCACTAACTCTTCAGAAGTGTGAAGTGACTGGCTCCCATAAGTCCTACAACAGCACATGTGTGCTTCAAATCATTAATCAATGCCTGGTGATACCAGTGAGCCTTGCAACTTCCTTCACATCTTGGGGACTGCTTTCTTCTCCTGTAGCTTTCTAAGAATTAATCCAGACTGCCAGGCTAGGAGATGAAGACTCTGACAGCTACATGCACCACCAACTTGAGCAGGAGGAGCCCAAGATGTGTGTGCCGTCGCTCAGATCAAATGGAACTGGCAGTATGTGTTCACATGTGCAGCAGGGGTTATAAGTGTTCAGCACTAAATGAGAGGTCTTCTCCACTGAAGTCAGTGTTAATTTTGTTGACCTAATTCACAGAAGGGCTACACCAAAGATGACTGACTTGGAAAATACCAGCACAATTTTTCCCCAGATTTGATTTTAAGGCACTGCTGTTTGGTTGTTGTGAATGTTTGGGGTTGTTTTATTACTGTGCATATCAGTTTAAATCTGAGTATTTCATTTCAGAAGATTATGGCAGAGGATAGCCATTTATCTGAAATCTGATGTTTGTGTTTCACAACAAAAATAGAAATATTTAAATCCACGAATACATTCCAATGTGTTGCTTTCCTTGTTTGCATTCTCAAACCCTGACAAAAATCCATGGATATCAGCTGGTACAAGTAAGCACATTTTCATGAGACCTTAATGCCTTTAAAGAGAATGGTTACCTTTGATAGATCTAACTCGACAAAATAGACTTATTTGGGCTTAGTGTTAGCCTTACACAGTTCTTGCTAAAGTTTAAACACCATCTAGGAGCCAAATTATATCAAGGACATTTTAGCACAGTGAAGCCCTCTTCTGGCTTGGAAACTTTGCAAGTCAACACAGCACAACATATAGATCAAAACATCTTGACCAAAAATGTAAATATCTAAGCACAATATTTTCAAATTGCATTTGGCTTACACAGTGCACATTTTCTAGCAGACTGAAGACACATTATATTCAACAACTCAAAACTATTTCATGTCCGGCAAAGTCAGTTCACTGCTAAAAAAGATGCAGCTGTTGTGCACATTAGAAACGAAAAGGAGATGGACAGTCAGAATCTGGATTGCTTTGTGTTTTAAACAAAAATTGCACACAGACTTTTTCATTATGCCCTTGCAGGATATATGGCTTTTTCTAAATAGGAGGAAATGAACATTCAGGAGAGAATAGAGGCAGTATGAACCAAATTAAATCCTTAATGGTTGGGAAATTGGAAAGCAAGACTGTCAGTCAGCCTAGGTCAAGTCAGGGCTATGAAGTGTAACATAGTCCCACCTCTGCCCTGCAAAACCATCAGTCTATCGGCAAGGCCACTGGCCTTTTCTTCATGTGTTGGCGGGTTTTTTTGGCACATCACATTCTTAATGTATTGGTTCTTTTTTTTTGCACATGTCTAACCTCGTCTGAACTCTTTTCCTTCCCTTCACTCTCCTCTCCTCTCTTCTCCTCGTTTTCTTTTTTGCTTTCACTTTGCTCTTCAAAACCCCATTTTACTGTGTTTCTGACCTTAGCTGGAGAGACTTAGAATATTTTTTTTCTTGATCTACATTTTTATGATGGGCTTCTTAAAAATGAACCTCATTTGTCACAGTTTCTGTTTGCTTGATATCAACCTAGAGTAAACATGTCAGCGCACACAGACCCCCATATCTGAAGAGCTAAAGAGTTAAAGGCTGGAAGTCCTTCAGGACAGGGAGGATATTTTGAGTGGAATTTTTCTGCAGAGTGGAAAATTTCTGTGTCAATGCAATATTTTTTGAGTCCACAAAACACAAACCAAACTTTCTATATTTATGTGGGTTTGATTTTAAAGGAAATGGTATGTTATGCTGAAAGAAACAGATCAGCCTGGGCCTACCATTTGGTAATCTTTGCAGTCGATAGGAAAACTTCCTGACTGACTATATGTAAAGTGATGCTAAGTGGCACGAGTGTTTGTTTAGTCTTAAGGATCCTACTGCAGGACAAGCACCTATGAAATTTCTTGCTATCTGTAATGCAAAAAACTCTACTTGTTTTTGGATTGTTTTGGAGAGTTGCCAGTAGCAGATGCCTATGTACAAGGATAAGACCAAATCAAAATCAAAGTGGTATTTCCCAGGTACGCTGAAGCTTACAATAGTACAAGACATAAGGCCCCTTGAATGGGATGTGGTAATGCGGATTAACACTCTCCAGTGATTTTTCTATTTTTCCTGAATTTATTCAGTCACTTTTCAAACTTTTGTGAGCTCTTAGCATTCACACCATCATATGGTGACGAGTTCCACAGATTAACTGCATGTATGAGAAAGCATTTCCTTATATTTGCTTTCAACCTGCTCATCCGTTACGTTGCTCCTCTCACAAAACCTGTTCTGTACCACTGATTAGACAGTAGACATTTTCCTGCTTGCTAGATTTCAGAGGCTGGTATACCATGACAAAAAAAAAATAGCTTCAAGACAATGATGAGCTCCTGCTACATGCCTGGACTCTTGATATAAACATGTATTACTGGCATTTCTGATGGAGATTGGCAAATCTGTTCTCAGATGATGATATGCCAACAGATGTTCCTGAAACACAGAATATGTTTTAGTGTCTTGTACTGATCTGAGAGTGTCTGCAGCATAAAGCACGAATGTGTGACAGCCAATTGCTGGTAGTTTTAAAAGAGAACATCTACATCCATATTTTTACTTTATTGCTTTCTGTGTAATTGTGGCCCTCCAAAGAAATAAAAGGAAAATTAAGCCCTCGATGTCACAACCCATAAACTAATTTTGCTAACAAAGAACAGAAAAGGAGGGATTCAAGAGGAGAAGAATTTCTCTTTCCATTCCTAGGAAGCAGCCAAGCAGCCACACGGTATTGACCTGACCTTTCTGTACCCCTTTGTTCCACTCTGCTTCTCTCTGGGATGTGTTTCTGTGTCACTTAGCAGTCGCATAAATAATGTCAAGAGGGTTCATGTGATGGAAAGCTGCAGTGAGCCATGAGCCATTCCAGTTTCAGTTAGGTACACAAACTAAATCCAGCAGTAATATGTCTGGGGTAATATGAAAGTCTCAATCACAGGTCCTTTCTTCGTGAGGGCAAAACGTTATGAGGCACAAGGAAAGCTACTATTTATCACAGAAGCAGGTTTTGCTTTCACTGATTGTATTTCAATTGGCACATATCCCCTCCGTTTAACAAAGACCTCAGGGCATTCCTCTCTCCATCCTGCCTTTGCTCACCCGCCATCCTGTAAAAGGATGTGGTGAGTCATGCTCACAACCAGCTGAGATACTATCTTGAGGCAAATATTACCTAACTATCTGAGCAGCTCAGGCAGCATTCCCAAGATAGGAAATACTTTGGAAGAGGTTCTGGCTTTCTGAATAATTTAGAGCTGGTCCAAGGTTCTTTGAACCTTGAAGGTATTTCAGGTTACCCTGTAAAGTGCTCAGCTAGGCCCCACTCTGCTCTAAATGAAATAGTAGGCTCGATTCATCCTATGTTCAGTTTTTGCAGATGACAGTTATTTTTGAAAGCATGGCTCTATAGCATAGCTTAAAGAAGCACATCTTTAAAGGAGTAGGGATTAGGGTTACAAAAAGACTTCAGGCCAGCTGCCTTCACTGTTACATGCCTGGCGGGCTGCAAGCCAAACAGTTTTGAAGACAATCTATCAGAAGGCAACATAGGTAATCAGGAAAATGATGCGAGTGAGGACAATTCAAATGCTGTCATGAAATATCCAGTTCTGAAAGTCTGCTTGTAGCAGAATTATTTCACAAGTGTTGTTAATACTAACATAAAGCTAACAGTCCCCAGTAGAAGCAGCTGAAAAACAATTTCCCTGACATCTCTATAAGCACTTTCTACTTATGGAGATTTCACAGAAAATTCATAAGCCACAATATTTTAGAGCTGGTTAAAGACATAGGGTCTTTAGCTTCTATAAAAGTTATAGGCCTTTTTTTTTAACTTGAAAAACACTGTGGTTATTTCAGTGTTTTTACAGCTGTTTGAATATCCTGACAGGCCTAAGTGAAATGCATTGAAACCTCATGACTCACCTTAGATGAACTAATCTTTCTTATCAGCCAGTTTTAATTCACACTTGTGGGGTTTGACCAGTCATTCATTCCTGCAATTGAGAAAGACAGGTAAAGGTACATTTTTTTTTCCCTTCATTTTTCTGCTCAGTTTCTCTCAGTTCTGTGTAAGGGACTTCCTTGTGTACTAGCTGAGTTTTCTGGACAAGCTTTCTATGGAGAGTATTTCTGTCCAGGTCTGCTCCTCTGGAACTTGTCTAGAGCTTTTAGTGTTTCACAGAAAGGATGTAAGAACTGATGCAGGAGGGCTAGGTGCATAAGGTAGGGAGGGAACTCTGAGACTTTCACTATGGTGTGAATCAGGCCACAGGAGCCAGGTTATATTTTTCAGAGGGGAAATTCAATAACCTTATGACCATGGTAGGCAGCACATTAAACAGTACAGCTGCACAAATCAGTGGGTTTCAGTGAAATAATTCTTCATGAGTAAAAATAATCCTGTTGAAACTGTTTAGAAGAAGGAAGGCAAAGATTTTTTTGACAGATGACAAAAGTACTACATGAATTGATTCAATATCTGGAAACACCAATAAAAGTTTATGCTTAGAAGCAACCATCTCTTTAACAAAGTATCAGCACTTCTTCTTTTCTTCCTTTGCAGAAAGTTCAAAAGTTAAATCTAATTTTGGTATTTTCTCTGAGCTCACTGAACAGACACACAACATACTAACTCAGCTGTGCTTTCTGTGTTAAAGGATCAACATAATTTACTGTTCAGTGCAATCTCAAAGGCTGACCGTGTCTTACCCCGTTCTGGCAAATTTTCTGCCACTTCTGTATTTTATATTAAAGGAGATTCTGATTCAGCAAGGTAATTCAAACATGTACAACTAAGCATATGCCAAACATTAAGAATTTGTCTAGTTCCAATACAATCAATGCTAAACTTCAATTAAGTATAATCCAACTCTCTGATTGGAATCTAAAAAAACCACCTGGTCTTTAGCAAGACTTCTTAGTCTTTAGTATTAGTTCTGCACACAACCAAGCAACAGAGCTTGCATCCTAGTCTCAGTGAGACAACGCTATGTGGGATAAAGCACATGCTGAGAGAATTTGCATGCTGCACCCCTGGTCGTATCTGCTCTTCTCAGTTTTGACTGTGGCAAAACTGCACTCTAGTGGAACTGAAGCAGAAATACATGCTCTGAGCTGACTCCTCTGTATCTCCTCAGCCCCTTTGCTTGCCTACAGCTCTGCAGAGATGTTTTGGGTGCCTGATAGATTTCACAGGCCTGGAGATCACTTAGAAAATACTCCAGCCTGACATCATGCCAAATGACGTGCCTAACGTACAATTAAGAAAGAAGTCTGCACACTGTTTTTACCCTATGGCTACTCACCTTACTGGATTAGAGAGCAAAGGCATTCACAAACTACACTGTGGAGTCCCTAAATCTCCATTGGGTGCAATGCCATTAAACCACCAGAACATCTGGGGCTGTCAAGATTATGGACAGGTTGTTTTCCCAAAACATCTTAGCTCTGTAGACCCCACTGTTTTTAGTGACCACTAGTGTCTTATTATTTAAAATGCTCACAGATTTTAAGTGCCTTAATAGGACCTGAGTTCTTTATACTATCTGTCCCAAGAGCACCTGAGCTTCAGGCTGGTTAAGTCAACATTGATACACAGAAGTCAAGTAGTAAAGCCAAAGCTGGAGTTATTGCCAGTAACTGAGTTAAAGTGAGGCTAAGATCAGTCCCTGTTATTTGAACAACACAAGATGTGCCTTGGATAATGTCAAATCTCACCTGACAGAAAATAGACTAAAACTACAGGGCTTTTGGTTGCTAGAAATGGCCACAGAATCACAGAATCGTAGGGGTTGGCAGGGACCTCTGTGGGTCATCTAGTCCAACCCTCCTGACGAAGCAGGGTCACCTAGAGCAGGTTGCACAGGACCTTGTCGAGGCAGGTTTTGAATATCTCCAGAGAAGGAGAATCCACAACCTCCCTGGGCAACCTGTTCCAGTGCTTCTTCATCCTCAGAGTGAAGAAGTTCTTCCTCATGTTCAGACGGAACTTCCTGTGCTTCAGTTTGTGCCCATCGCCCCTTGTCCTGTCGCTGGGCACCACTAAAAAGAGTTTGGCCCCGTCCTCTTGACACCCACCCTTAAGATATTTATAAGCTTTTATAAGGTCCCCTCGCAGCCTTCTCTTCTTCAGGCTGAACAAGCCCAGCTCCCTCAGCCTTTTCTCGTAGTGGAGATGCTCCAGTCCCCTAATCATCTTTGTAGCCTTCCACTGGACTCTCTCCAGTAGCTCCTCATCTTTCTTGAAGTGGGGAGCCCAGAACTGGACACAGTACTCCAGATGGGGCCTCACTATGGCAGAGTAGAGGGAAGGAGAACCTCCCTCGACCCGCTGGTCACACTCTTCTTAATGCAACCCAGGATACCACTGGCCTTCTTGGCAACAAGGGCACACTGCTGGCTCATGGTTCACTTGTCATCCACCAGGACACCCAGGTCTCTCTCTGCAGAGCTGCTCTCCAGCAGGTCAGCCCCGAGCCTGTACTGATGCATTGGGTTCCTCCCCAGGTGCAGGACCCTGCACTTACCCTTGTTGAACTTCATCAGGTTCCTCTGCACACAACTCTCCAGCCTGTCCAGGTCTCGCTAAATGGCAGCACAGCCTGCTGGTGTATTCACCAGCAACAGCCAATAGCCACCAGAAGGAATCCATTCATGTCATGTGAACTTCACATGTGTGAACTGTATGTTCTGAACCAAAGCCGAAGGTGAAATGAAAGCGTAAGAGGACCAACGTAGCCATACAAATGACACAGGAATTAATGTAGAGTTATTAAAAAATAAAGGTGGGAGCAAATCTGGAGAAGATTACTTACACTGAAATCTATTTGGCTTTACAAGTACAGATAGCACTGTAAGTTCTGCTTCCATCTTCTGTTACAGAGGCCGGTATGGACATGCTGCTACCAAGCAGGTCTGGACTCTGGATTGGTGTGCCGCAGAGCATGGCAGGCAATAGGTGAGGATGCCAAAGGAGGTTCTGTTCTCAGATTAAAGAGAAGCTTGTGAAAACTTCTACACAACAGAAATTAACTTTGTTTCATTTTCTAAAATTAATGTAAAATTTCAGTAGAATTTGGCAAATATTCTTGGCCCAAAAAGTAGAAGTGAGGAAACATTTTGGCATTTGTAAAAACATCAAGACTTTGTGAAATAGTTTTTTTGGTTACCCGTTATCTTAATTTCATATTTGAAGATTAAAAAAAACAGTCAGAACAAAACATAGAAACCAGAAATTTCTTGTTTGACCACTGTTTCTGTAGAAGTACTCATTCTACACGTTCTGGAGTTTGCGGCCTGTGCCATGTTTTTGTTTCTGGTAGGCCCTCACCTGTTAGATGAAAGGTGCATCAGGCAGGTCATGGTTACCTCTCAGATACACCCTTGGTGTGTGCAGAGCAGAGGGCCTTTGAATCTTTCCTACTACCCATGTGCGCGGCACAAAACATGAGGGGACTGTGAACTTGGTTTGATGATCTAAGATTCACACTAGTACCGCCAATAACAAGGAAACCTTCACTATCTGTATATCAAGACCACATTTTGTACTTAACGTTTTAACCTGCACACCAAATTTCAGATTTTGTGATACAGGCAGCACTTCAGGATGCTCATTTCAAAGGTACAAAGATAGTTTAAAATCTATTCACAACTGATTTAGAAAAAAATGAAACACACAAGGGACTGTATTTCCGTGGTAGCTGCACCTTCATCTTGACCGTCAGCAATGTGATTCTGTCACAAGCTTTCTTTGCAAAACATCAAAATACCTCCCTTTGCAGGGGAAATGTTAGCTATCTCTTTTTGAAATGGCATCAAGGGAATGCGTTCTTCCAACTTCAGTTTCCAGAATGAGAAGCTAAGGTTGAGCTCTTCTGCTTGCACTAAAGAACCAAAGCGACTTAATATCTTCTGTTTCAGAGAAGACTCTCCTTTTGTGCTTAATATGCCATGGTCTTGATCATTACCTCCTTTAAAAAAAAAAAAACCAACAACCCACAACAGAGCTCTTTTTTTTCCTATTACCATAAAGCTGTAGACCATACATCATCAGTAGGTGCATGAATAAAACATTCTGAAGCAACTCTTCCCTGTGCCTTTTCCTGTCTCTGTCCCTGTTCAAGCTGTTGGCTTCAGGCAATAATTTGTTAATGCACGTGTGTCATGTTGTCTTGTGACTTCACAGGCTGGAAAAGGGACTTTGAATAAAGGAGAGTGGAAATTCTAAGGCTGTAACAGAACCGGGCCTGAAGGCAGGGCTTGTGGACTGACAGGGACTGTCATCTTACAGCCATGCCTGTACAAAGAGATTTTTACCTTCAGAGAAGGGAGAAGACTTATTTCAGTAATTGATTGAAACACAGTAAAGTATTCAATAAAGGCAATAGTAATAATAGGGCTAAGGCTGTAGTTTCATTTCTTTCATGCTCTTCTAAACATGGGCAGTTCCATTACTCTCTCACACTACCTTCCCATGGTTAGGTAGTGAGGCAGAGCAAGCAGTGGAACTGGCACTGTGACAGCAGCACCCTACTCAGATTAATTTGTCTAAGTGAGGCCATAAAGCCACTGTCCAATATAAAAAGATGTCCATTTTTCCTGAGTTTTTCTGGAAAGCTGAAACCTCAAGAAGGGTTTAGAGATTATAGATGGATCCCCAGATGCTGATGCTCTCCTAAATCATAAGTCCGTATTGCTTATTTGCTCTAAAATCTGGCATCAGCACACTTTGAATCAGTCCCTAAAATTCTACTTTTATCTTCTTGTAGCGAGCCTTGAGGGGGAGAGGTTTGCCTCTTGCAGGAAGGAAAACTGTTGAAATAAAAGAAGAGGAGAAATAGAGGGAGAATATCAAAGATATTCACATTTAAATAAAGCCTATTTTGCAGATGCTAAGGTTAAGGTGCACAACAATCAATACAGCTGACGTTTTCCTCTAATTGTCATCCTTGTTGTTCTTTTATATCAAGCCCACATGCTATGAGAAATAGTGAAGAGACAATTTCATATCTACTAATTATTATCATGATGTTATTAATTTAGACTAAAGATAATAATAAGACAGGGTGTGTGTAGAAAGAATTCATTATGAAATTAATTGCTCTGATTAGAGTCAACACATAAGATAAGGTTTATAAAGCATTTCAGAAACAATTAGTTTTGATGGCTATTTGGCATCCTAAGACATGTAAATCTAGAGCATGTATTTTACATTTCTCCCCTCTCCCCATTCATATGCTAAGTCCTCTGATAAACGCCGCTTACTCAAAAGAAAATTGAAATCAGTGGATTGAAGCAAAGCTGGATAATGAGGTATTATTGATATATTCTGTAAATGCTTCCATTATTCCTTCCTTCGGTTTTGAAATTATTTCAGAGAAACAAAAAATAAATAAAAAATGGCTTTTTACAAAGTCAATTTTAATCTCTCCATTGCATTTGTGGTTGTTGTCTTTTCCCCTTAATAGACATGGAAAGGGCTTGATTATAGTTATCTTTCTGAATATACTGTTGCTCTTTGTAATTCCTTTCTCTTGACTCTCAAGGGCTCTCTCACAGAATGGTGCCCCTCAGTTATGTGAAGCACCTGTTCCCAATTCATCTCTGTAAATGAAACTTAACACGGCTTTGTCTCCTTGCATCTTAAATGCACTTTCTTCTTTCTTTCTCTCCACTGAATTCTTAAAGAAAACAGCTACCAGAAGGAGCTAGCAGAAATATCCTTAAGACGAAAGAGTGATTGTGCATTCAGTGTGTTCTTTACCACAAAGGTCTGCAGCAGTCTACATTCCTTCTTGATGCAGTTGAGTTTTGACACTTGATTTCAACGTGATCATGCTCGAACAATCCTGACAGCTTTCAAAGGTCCTATCCTAAACATAGACTGTTTACAGCAAAGAGACAGTTTAGTTAAGCTAACTGCTTCTGGCCCAGTGGTGGTCTGATCTTTGTCTGCCACAACACATGGCTCTCAGAGGATCACCAGTGGAGCTGCCCTTATCCTAGATATATCTATTTTGGTTTTGCTCATCTCCTTTTCTTACTGTCCAGTCATTCAAACTAACAATGCAAGCAATCAGCTCCTCTACGCAACTAATGAGAAGTTCTCAGGAATTTTTTTAAAAGAAGCAACCATCGTTATCTTTTTCTTAGCAGATGGGGAAACTGAGGCCCTGAGGTGCATAACTTAATGTACCCAGATGACCAAAGTCTATCTTCTAGATACAGCCTATTTCTCCAGAGCCCTGGCACAGAAAAAACATTAGGGAGCTGCAGGTACACGAGCACAGCATATCTAGGTTCCTGGGTTCAAGTCCCTGAGAAGCACAAAAGAGTGCAATTAGGAAAGGAACAAGAGCTTACTGAAGTCAGTGGCAATCTTTCCAATTGTTTCAACAGGTATCTGGCACAAGTCCCTGATGAATCCTCTGGGGCTGCCTGTTGCCTGCTCTGCGTGGCTCATTAACATCAAAATTCGTCTTGAGCACCTAACTCCTCAGCTTGCAGGTTTGCAGTTATTTGTGCTTATCTTTCCATTGCAAGCAGCAGCTAACAGAAACAGGATGGAGAAAAGAGTATAAGAGTGGAGAGATCAGCGATAGCAAGTCACAAGAGGAAGCAGCTTACAGGAATGGCAGGATCTCCTGTTCCTTTTTGCCTGTCTCCCAGGAGCTGGGCAGAAACCTGACAGCTTTGTGGCTGTTAGTAGAGCAAATACCATTTCTCAGTTTATTTTCTCTTGCAAAGATGAGCGGCTTGATACTGTGATTGATCGATGCTCCTAGTGAGTCAATACTCAGATCACACACAGTAAATTCCAGGAGCAGTGCCAAAACTGCAATGAGCGACTATGTCTCACCACACTGCCAAATTTTCCTTCCTCTCCCACACCAGAAACTCACCAAGCCAATGGAGCTAGTGTGAGTCAGCATCAGCACACCAGAAGCTAGAAGCTGGCTCATTTCAGTCTCTGAGACATCACCATTGGATGTATAGCTCCAGGGGAAAGGTCTGGAAAAAAACAGCACATTCTCTAGAAAATAGCACTGACAGGAATTTTGGAGAGCTGCAGTAATGCTGTACACTACACCAGGTGATATGCCACTCAAACAATGCCCTGTATCAGAGCAAGCTAGACTACTTCATGAGTCTAGTATAATGATCAGAAAATAAAAAAAACAGATTATACAACAGCAGGCAGCCCTGCTGCTCAATACCAAGTAATAAAAATCAATTGAATGATCAATAGGCTTTTCTGTCCACCAGGGCTCTGAAGATTCTGCTCTCATGCTCTCTGCTATAATTAGCTCTTGATGAACTTAAAATGTTTAATGACTGTGAAATTGCATTCCTATAGAGACAATCCACATCTGGAATAACAGCATGCAATTCAGGGGTCTATAGAGTCCCACACCATTAAACACAAAACTTCAAATAGAGTTTTCACCATGAAAATGGAGCAGGCTCTTTGATGGGCTAACATCAGCTCTGGTCCACTTGCTTCGCAAATCACTGGTGTAGCAGAAAAACTTCAGATTGCTCAGGATGTGCTTTAAAGCAACTACAGCATTTGCTTGTTTAGGAGTGAATGTACTCTCCTGGCAGCAGATGCAGAGAGCCAGACCACCCTTACCTCAATTTCACCTTCATAGTCAGAATGAAGGCAGAATGAGGTATATCACCCTATATATACCTATATACATACTACCCCTATATATATAGGGAGAGAGAAAAACTCATTGACCAATGAACCCCTTCCAGATTCAGTATAAAATAAGCTGCTTTGTGATATAGATTAGAAAATAGAATCTTTTGTGGAGAGAAAAAGGAGAAAATGCATTGAAAACGTGATTGACTCCAACTGGCAGTTTTGCAAGGCTGAGAATGCAATGGAGAAAGTACAGGAAAGTAAATGTTTTATTCTCCAGAATGAGCATTTTTCACCGTAAACATTTCTGCCTTGCACACTAAATGAAAACAGCACTCTCTTGCGTGAGCTGGGGGCATACACCTGAAAAGGAAAGCTGAATTGGCAAAGACAAGACAAAGGGCAAGGAGAGGCTGATGTTTTCCTTCCCAAGTTCAGCAGAAACTTGGCCATGAGCTGAGTTTAAAACAGGGTAACCTGGACTAATGTTTTTAGCTGTGCTACTCATTACTCATCCTGGCAACTAAAACCCCCAAAGAGAAGACCCATTGTATCGGATGGCTATTTCCAAAGAGCATACACACAAGATAGATCAGGTGGTGTCATCAGCCTTGCTTTAAGGGCTAATGCCAATAGACTATGAATGTGACTTTTAGCAGATGTTTACCCTGAGAAGCTGGTGGTCTCAAAATAAGGACCCACAATACGGGAGCAGTATGTGGCAGTTCAATCTGGCCTAAGCTGCCTTTCACTCTACGCAAAAATCTGAAAAAGAAAAAAAATAGAAGGCCTGCAAATGGATTTTGTCGTTCTAGGGCTTTTCAAGGCCAGTGTTCAAAACCAGAACCCTGACTTTCTAGTATCATGTTGGGCAGATATTAAAAGAAGATGAGGCAGAGTCCCAATCAGAATCATCTCTTTAATGCTATCTCCTCAATCATGGAATAAAATTCTCTTGTCTCCCTACAGCTCTATCCATGGGCCCCAGAGTTCAAGGCCACACAAATGTAAGCCTAAATATTTGCAAATATTATTATTTCATTCTGACTTATGTCTGCATAGAAATTCAATAGGGATCACTGTTTCAAATCTCAGGCTTGATCTCTTCAAGTCTTAAAAGACTGCTATCGAAGGCTTTTCATTAATTTATTGTGAAGAAAGAAAAGTAGAATTGTTAGCACTATGCTAGCACTCGTTATGTGGACAAGGTTAATGCACGGTAAGATATGAGGGCTGGATATGAATCTATAGTGCTTGATCTCAGAATTCATGCTGAACTGTTTAAAGGTTTGTCAGTGCTAACACTGCTAGAATTAGCCAAGTCACACCCATTTCTGATCTGTAAGGTCTCAAAGCCAACAGTTCTCTGCCACACAAAAATGCAATGAAGATCATACATTGTTGAAACAGAACAAGATCTCATATTTAAAGAAACTTGCAAAAATATGCATGTATATGGATGAAAAAACAACAAAATAATCCCTTCATATATCACATGAGAAGTACTAGTGTGTGGTTTTTTTCTGCTTTTGTAATGTGCATGTAGAACCTTTTAAAGCTAGAGGTTAAACATTCAACCTTTACTTTGAGCTTTCCAGCCTCTGAAGTGTTTCCATAGATACTTAATATATAAGACAACGCGACCTTTGAAGGGCACTCTGTTGAGGTTTCAAATATTATCTGATTGTAACACTTTACCCCTAACCTGTGCTTGGCTTCTCTTTCCTATTAGTATGATGAATCTCTAGTTTTCACTCTGTAGGGGCAAGGTTTTTGTTTTTTTCTTCAAAGTTTAGTAGCAGAGCACTGGACCCAGCCTTTGTTTCACCAATTCTTTGATCACCTGAGTTCTCACAACAGAACTGCAGCAAAACCATAAGCACTAGCAAAGCTTTATGAAATCAAGTCCCTACTGCTTTTAAACAGCCCCCATCCCATTTATTCTCTTTTTCCAGAATAAGTGTAGGTGCAATTAGTTGATGTTTGCCACTTCAGCCATGACAGGCAGCAAGACAGCCTGAAGATATGGCACATCTTTGCTTAGCTATTCCTCAAGCTGTTGCATGGGTAGCAAAATTCATGCCACATTCCTACCCTGTCCTAAGAGCATATTTCAGCACACAGCATAGAACATTAGCTAGTGATCTACTGCACCTGGGTTGTTATATACATCTAAAATGACTGGATTATAGTTTATATTTCAGGGAAATATCCCAAGTTACAAGAGCTGGAGGAGCTGGGCCATTGACCTCAATGAAGACATGATAATTTACATCAGCCAGCGTAGCAGCTTGGTGGAGCTTTGCTGATTTAAACCAGGGGAGGATTTTACTCATTATCCCTGGAAGTGTTCCACAAAAACATGTTCCTTCTAGTCCCTGTTGTCATTGTCTTAAGCAATTACTGCACTACATTCCCAAGAAAGGGTATAGCAATATATATTTTAATCTCAAGGTGACTTAAGTGCCTGGTTTTCCATGACGAGAGATGACTGCTTTACTTCAACAGCTTTTATTAGTGGTGAAAAAAGAAAAGGCAGTGATCAGATTTTGTAATTGAATAGAGAAGGTAATTTGCACTCCAGTCTTCTTGGAAATGAGGATTTTTGTTAGAAAAAGGAAAAGGTCTGAAAGGAATAACTGTCTTTCACGCATTGTGGTACATAAAAAAAAGCAAGAGAATAGTGGGGGCTGTCCCTTTCTTCCCTTGTGTACTTCTTTCCTGGAGAGAAAACCAGAGCTAAATCCTAGGCAGATCTCTGTGGCGCTGCCCAGTTAGTTGGCTTAGTATCTCTCAGGGGTCCTGAATGTGTGCAGCCTTTGTAATTACAGGCCTTGTCTTGCACTGAAAATACCCAAAAGCAGCACAGGGGAAAAGAGGGATCAGGTTCTGGAAGTGTGAAGACAGTGGGAAGATCTGCATCACGTTCCAGCCTGTACCTAAGGAGTCATTCTCTCCACCTCCTACTTGCCACCAGCCCACAGGAGCCATCACTGCAGAAATAACAGAAGCAGGCACTAAACACGTCCTTCATTGCTGACATGTTTGAGGCAGGGGTGCTGCTCCTGCAAAAGTCATATGTCATGAAAAATGAGCACTATGTACTCTAGCTATAGCTCGGGTGGCTGTCTGAAGAAGTAGAAAGGCTCAACTTTAAATAAGAGGCTTTGATTTTAAAATAGTGCCAAGAACTTAATGAATGAGACTGAAATCAGTGGCTCAGAGAGCTATGTTTCCATTTGAGTAGACTGGAAGGTAGGTGAAAGCCCAAAGCCTTTTGTTTCACAAAATATAAAGTAACAGTTTTGACACTCTTTGGTAAAGTTTCTAGATAAAGCAAAAAAACCTGCTCACAAGTCAAATTTCCATTTCCATTTCATTATGAAATAGCCATTTATTTTCATTTTCTTATTAAAATCCAGAATGAAACATAAATGGAAGGTGAAAATGCCAGCTTTATTTTAGATTTCATCAAGAAAAAAAGCACAAAAGCCAAACCGCAGAAGCAGTTGAAAGTAAAGCCTCCACACTGTCAGAAAATAATCTGCTCATCTCCTGATTAAGGAACAAAAGTAGGAACAGTGATATTTTTCATAACTTAAAAAAAAAAATTAAAATACTGTTTTCTGACTGCATTTTATTCAATGATATGGATTTTCTCATGGTTTTTATCTCAGACTTTTCTCTGCCTGCAGGCCATGCCTGCAAGAAACAGATAGTGCCACTGATACATAACTAGATTAGTCACTGCAGCATGCAGGTGCAAATGGTTGAAACAGACTTGATAGGAGCCCAAAAGTAGAGGATGACTTGTTGCTCAGAAAGCTACTACATGGTCTTGTAAGATGGGGATGGCAGGATCAGCTGTGATTTCAGACTGGAATCTGCACTGAGTCTCCAACAATCAGAAGCTGCACGATTGCAGCAGAAGAAAAAACTTCTTATGCAAGAACTTCCCATTTAGAAATCCTGGGTCACATCCTCTACCAAGACAGTCAGCTTCTTGAGATAAACAGCACCCAGGATTGGGCCGTCTAGACTTGTCGTTCATGTTTTCAGAGCATGAGAAACTCAGCAGCAGCAGCCATCACCTGGTACAGCTTGAACAAGTACATTTTAAGCACTACTTATTGCATATATGAAGTTTTACAGTTTAAAATTGCTTGGAGGATCTTCAAGAGTGGAAGGGAAGATGAACTGTAGATTTTAATAAACTGGTGTGGTTTCTGCCTTTACCCTATTCTGTTGCTAAGTATATGTCAAGAATAAATGAAGATAGATAACCTAGGGGGAAAATAACTGCATTGCAAAAACAGTTCAGCCGAGATTTATTTTTCAGCTGGCTAAAGAAGAAGCTTCTTAAACTTAATATGACCTAGAAACTGCACATTCCCCAACAGTCCCAGCAGCCCTAATTAGCTGAAGAAACTGAGCGTTTTGCCACATAACCTTCAAATCATCTCTTTGAATTCACTCTTTGCCTCTAAATCTCACCGGTTTCCCAAGTGTTTCCTTGTCTCATTTCATACAGCTAATGAAACAACTCAATCAAGGAGCAGGTTTTTTTTATGTGAGCAGATTCTGTCTGCATTCTAAAGGTCTGAAACTTGAAATAAGTTACCACTCTTTGCTTTGTTTCTTAAAGCAAAACGAGTGTCAGCACCACATCCTCTTTCTGAGCCCTGAATGGTTTGTCAAGTACCTCGCGTCCCTCTTTACTCCCAGAAGAATAGTTTCACATCTCAGGAGGAAAAGAGTTTGGGCACAGAAATCCAAACTGCTTTGTTTCTCGTGTAAAGCTGTGATTTGAAATGTGTGGCCTCTCTCAAGCTTTACCTTTTGAAATGGGGTATTTTTCTGTGTACCGTGCCAAATATTTTGTAAACACAACACAGTTCATAATTGTCAAGGCACTGATGTTGCCAGACCTAGCATATACATATAGAAATACAATTTTATCCAGGGCAGAGAGTGCAGGGAGCATCCTGTTCACCAAAGGCCTCTCTTCCTCGTTTTCTTCCAGCAACTGTTCAGAAATGATTTGTCTTTCTGTGCCTGCCAAGGTTTAACCTGGCATCCAGCAACTAGTACCAGACAGCCGCTTGCTCACCCTCCTCTTCCCCTCCAGTGGAAGTGGCAGAAGGTAAAGCTTGTGGGTTGAGATAAAGGCAGTTTAATGAAACAACAAAGGAAAATACTACTACTACTAATAACAATAATATTGAATATGCAAAACAAACAATACACAATACAATTTTTTCCTCACTGCCCAGTGACCAATTTGCAGTCAGTCCCCAGGTAGCAATCGCGGAACACAGATATCGCAGATTTTGTGGAGCTCTCGAAAAAGACCAAACTCACAGAAAAAAGAGGAAAAAAGAGGATTCCTGCCCCCAGCCAACCCCCATTCGTAAACTGAGCATGACGTCCATGGTATGGAATATTTCTGTTAGCCAACTTCGCTACCTGTGTGGCTGTGCTCCCTCCCAGCTCCTGCACGCCTACTCATTAGCTGAATATGGGAAACTGAAAACCGTCCTTGATTTCTTAGCAACAACTAAAAACATCAGTGTTACCAACATTCTTCACATACTAAATCCAAAGCACAGCAGCTACTGGGAGGAAAATTAACTTTATCCCAGCCAAAACCAGGACAGTGACCCTCAGCCTAACTTCCACGAACAGACCCCTAACCTAAGATGTCTAAGCTAAATTGAGCAAAGTAGTGTGAACCCGTCCGAAAGTTTTGGAAATTGATCCACATAGAAGAAGTCTGGAATTTGAGCAGCATTTCTAAAGCTTCCACCTTTCTCCTTGTTTTCTTTCATTCACTTGTCACTATGACTAAGTAGGAAAAATACAGTTAAAATTGCTACTAGAGTTATCGCCACTGGCAAATCACCTACTAGGGGAGCTTAATCCCTTTGAAATACCAGTCAATAGTTTTAAGATGGTTAAAGTGTTCACATCCCATAGGTACCTGATTATCTTAAAAATTTGGGGTCTGGCTGGCTCAGTCAGCTACCCCAGAATTCTCAACGTGGTCACTGTTTGCCTCTTTCTCATTTTAACTGGCCCTAGTTAAAAACAGGCACTTAGTCAAGAGATTTGTAAGCTTATCTAATCAGTGTTTCGAGGACAGCTCATAAGCGAAAGAAAATGAAGTCAACTAGACTATAAAAGAATTTTTAACACAATTTTTTTTCCTAAAAATATTCAACTAAAAGCTTGTTTAAAATATGAAAAAATATTACTGGATTTTCACTAAAAAACTCAAACCAGTTCCAGATAAAGTTGTGGGTTTTTTAGAACAACTGATTAACATTGTGTGTGTGAAAGTGTTTCAGTGAAAAAAAATTTGGCCAGCCCCAACAGACTCCTAGAGAAGTTCTTCCTTTGTCTTACTGTTACTCATGTGGGGATAAGTACAAAATGGGGTAAAGAAATTACTTATCGGCAAAGACTTCTATCTGTCTGCTTTCTGAATCAAGCACACATTGTACATTTGATGACCATAACAACTAGAATGAGAATGCAAGCCCACAGTCTTCAGCATTACAACCCATTAATGTCAAGGCACAATGAAGAGAACAAAGGAAAACAAAAAGGAAAAAGATGAAAGCAAACAGGGCATAAAAATCTAACCTCAAGAACCAGCTGGGAATTTTCCATCAGGAGGATTTCCTGAGGGAAAAGAGCTTCCACAAAAATCCAAACTGCATTTTTTACAGTAAATATTTCAACTCCACAGTTGGGGGAAATTGCAATGAAGCTATGTGATTTCAATAGTTTTCAACATTTTCAAATCCTACTTTCAGTCAAAGACAAATGCTCAAAGATTGGAATATCCCTTAGGAGCAAAAAAAAAAGTAATCCAGATTTGCTCACTCACTTTGACCTTCCTGGGTAAGCTTTTCTTTTGACAACCAATTTCCAGAAGAATGGAAGAAAACCCAATGGTTCAGAACCAACTGAGATGTCATTTGGCTCATAGCTTTGACAGCTTCTGGTTTCCTGGATGATCCTTGGAGGAATGTGATTCTGAGAAAATGTGCTCCACATTGCAATTCCTTTCACAGTTGTATTTCCTTTCGAGATTAACTGCGGACAAAACCAGAAACCGACACCATCAATAAATGATTTTTCTTGTTTTTCTTTACCATGTTCTGACTTCTCACAAGAGGGTAACAGAGCAAGTTATTTGCTGGACCTGTTCAGTATCACATAAACATACAGAATCACAGAATGTTTGGGGTTGGAAGAGACCTCTGCGGGTCACCTAGTCCAACCCTCCTGACAAAGCAGGGTCACCCACAGCAGGCTGTACAGGACCTTGTCCAGACGGGTCTTGAATATCTCCAGAGAAGAAGACTCCACAACCTCCCTGGGCAGCCTGTTCCAGGGCTCCGTCACCCTCAGAGTGAAGAAGTTCTTCCTCCTGTTCAGAGGGAACTTCCTATGCTTCAGTTTATGCCCATTGCCCCTTGTCCTGTCGCTGGGCACCACTGAAAAGAGTCTGGCCCCATCCTCCTGACACCCACCCTTAACATATTTATAAGCATTTCTAAGGTCCCCTCTCAGCTTTCTCTTCTTCAGGCTAAGCAAGCCCAGCTCCCTCAGCCTTTCCTCATAGGACAGATGCTCCAGTTCCCTCATGATCCTCGTAGCCCTCCGCTAGGCTCTCTCCAGTAGCTCCTCATACCATACATTTCTTCTGTTACAACTGTTATTCCTGTCCTAAGAGTTGCTCATTTTCCTAATGTGCAAAATTTCCTGGCAGCTTGGAAATGTGCTTATGTTTCTGACACTATTTTTGCCTAGTAAGAGGTCCACTCACAGAACTAACTTGGAACTTTGTGAAAAATGCAGTTGATTCCAATTTTGTGTTGAAGTTCAGTATTGTGCACCTTCCACGACCATTATATTGAAGAATAAGAAACAGTAAGATTTAGAATTATCAGACACTTCATTTACATATCTAACAACCAAACTCTCTTGGAAACTTAGCTCTAACTGTGATGCTGAGTTGATGTCCTACAAGATGGTTAACTAACAGAGCACAAGACAGCTCTGCAGCCCAATGAACTGGTTATGCAACTCCAGTGC
The DNA here is from genome assembly GCF_030867145.1 of Opisthocomus hoazin. Classification (NCBI taxonomy): domain Eukaryota; kingdom Metazoa; phylum Chordata; class Aves; order Opisthocomiformes; family Opisthocomidae; genus Opisthocomus; species Opisthocomus hoazin. The sequence goes on along the minus strand of NC_134418.1, from coordinate 53,494,941 downwards.
TTACCGTTCTGTTACCCGGTACCAAAATCGTTAAGCAAACCAGAAATATTTATTGAAACACTGTTTCGTCATGAGAAAAATTTACCCCGTGGAAACTTTCTAACCCATTTAAAATGTGCCTGCACGGTAAAGCATGACTGGTTCAATGGCACAGAGAAACACAGCTCTCTTTCGTTCTCATTCTAACTCAAACCAGTTCGCCCTTGACTAGCTGGGCTTCTGCCAAACGAACCGCGATTGTCACCGTCCTTACCCCGAGACGTCGAGCACAGGGCCAGGAGCTAGAAGCTGTATTCCTTCACGCTGGAAGAAGAACAGTGCTGGAGCTGGTGGACTGCTTGCACCACCTAGTGATGCCTGCAGGCTGGCACAGCTCCCCTGGCTGAGGATGCTGGAGATCTCTGGAGGAAAAAGGGGAAAATCAACACTTAAACCACAAATATTGTTACAAGGACTAGTGGTCTCTCCTCAGCATCACCATTTTTAACTGGCTTTTCCTCTGACACACCATGTCACACATCTGCGCTACATTTGTACGGATATCAGATGAAGCACACGGGATTTACAAGGCACAAGAGAGTGGCTCTGGAGTGGCTGAACTGGAGAAAGCAGACTGTAATGGGGAGTGTCAATAACATTCCTGCATGCATTTTTCTGTAAATCCAAAGTTTTCAGACAAAAAAAAAATCTAAAGGGTCATTTATTTTCCCCAGAAAGAACACTTTCAACATTAAATAAACTCTTTTCTGTGCAAAAAACATTTTCACCACTTTCTTCACGCTCATCTATGAAGTGACCTTTCTCCAGAGATTTTCCAGGATCCAGCTCATTGCAAGGAAGGAGCAATGTCTGCATGGATATGTGACTTTGCAAAAAGCCAAAGTGCATTGGTGTCCAGAGGATAAAAAGCTGCTCCCGTCTGTATTGAGTTTGTGTGGCCAGGTTTTGGTGGCAGGGAGGCTACAGGGATGGCCTCTGTGAGAAGCTGCTAGAAGCTTCCCCTGTGTCCAACAGACACAATGCCAGCCGGCTCCAAGATGGACCGACCGCTGGCCAAGGCCAGGCCCATCTGTGACAGTGGTAGTGCCTCTGGGATAACGGATAATGTATTTAAGAAGGGGGAAAACAAACCTGTGGAACAGCAACTGCAGCCAGAGACAGGATTGAGACTACATGGGAGAAACAACTCTACAGACACCAAGGTCAGTGAAGAAGGAGGCGCAGGAGCTGCTCCAGGCGCTGGAGCAGCAATTCCCCTGCAGCCCATCAAGAAGACCCTGGTGAGGCAGGCTGTCCCCCTGCAGCCTATGGAGGTCCATGCTGGAGCAGATCTCCACCTGCAGCCCGTGAAGGAACCCACACCAGAGCAGGTGGATGTGTCCAAAGGAAGCTGTGACCCCGTGGGGAGCCCACGCTGGAGCAGGCTGCTGGCAGGACCTGTGGACCCATGGAGAGAGGAGCCCATGCTGGAGCAGGTTTGCTGGCAGAACTTGTGACCCCATAGGGGATCTGCGCCGGTGCAGTTCATGAAGAACTGCAGCCCATGGGAAGGACTCATGTTGGAGAAGTTCATGGAGGGCTGTCTCCCCTGGGAGGGACCCCACGCTGGAGCAGAAGAAGAATGTGAGGAGTCCTCCCCTGAGGAGGAAGGAGCGGTAGAGACAACATGTGATGAACTGACCACAACCCCCGTTCCCCATTCCCCATCCCCCTGCACTGCTGGGAGGGGAAGAGGTAGAGAAAATCGGGGGTGAAGTTAAGTCCAGGAAAATGGGAGGGGTGGGAGGAAGGTGTTTTAAGATATGGTTTTATTTCTCATTATCCTGCTCTGATTAGTTGGGTAATAAATTAAATTAATTTTCCCCAAGTCGAATCTGTTTTGCCCGTGATAATAATTGCTCAGTGATGTCTCCCTGTCCTTACCTTGACCAAGGAAACTTTTGATGTATTTTCTCTCCCCCGTCCAGCTGAGGAGGGGGAGTGATAGAGTGGGGGGCACCAGGTGTCCAGCCAGGGTCAACCCTCCACACTGCTGAAGTATAATCCAAAAGATCACTGGCTTAATTTGGCCAAGGAATTCACATTTCCATTTCTATACAGTAGCATGTTAAAAAAGGCAGGTTTTGGTGGGTTTTTGTAACTAGAAGTGGCAACAGGAGTCACAAGTCTCAGGATCTGTGCTGTAAGTTACTAATTTTATTTTAACTTTAATTGTATTGCCCATCTCAGTAGACCTTTGCGTAAAATATGGGTAATTTTAACCTGTATTTTTAGAGTGTTGCCAGGCTTTGCTGGGTAATGCTTGAAAAAGGCACAGAAATCTTTGAACGAAAACTGTAACATAGAAATTCAGGGGACCAGAATTAAAATTGAACAAGAGGAACAGCAGATATGTGTAAAAAAACCCATTTCTCTCGTTCTGCCATGGGGAGCAGGGAAGCTATTCACGTCAGAAGGACGTTATAGGCTATTGATGACTTCATGGGGATTCTTATTCTTTCTGTGGAATCTCAGGTCAGTGAAGACAGGAAGGGATGTGAGCACAAGCGAGGTGCACTCTGTTTTTGCTCATACTGTGTTAAAACCCAGGCTGAATTTGTGTTCCCAGAAATTAACTATAGTACCTATTCACAGTCCAATTTTTTATTACAATTATCCAAAAAAGTCTCACCTGAAGAGTGAAGTTGCTGAGTGACATCTATACATAAGCTGATATATGCACTTTTGGAGTCTGCATCAGTCTAGTAAAGAGCTATGGGAGCTTTTTCATTGCACTTTGGGCTACGAAGATACACATTGCCTTTTCTCCACCTGAGCATTTCTCTGATGACTAGTCACTTAATTCCATTAGCAATTAATATCAGGCACTCTCCCATCTGTGGCCACAGAAATGAAAATGCTATTACTTCAGGCAAGCCATAGGTAATTTGGCCTGAAAAGGGATGGGGGAAGGGCGTGGGTGGGGGGTGTATTTCCTGGTCTTTGTTTTACTTGATGATCTTTTCTGCTTTTAATTTCTTTGGTTCTGGCATTTAAAAAGGCAAGCCAGTTGAGCTTTAAATCAATCCTTTTTTATTATTAACTTGCAAATCCATTAAAGATTTCATATGTTATTTGCTTTTCAGTGAGGGCATTACTAGGAATTATACTTAAACCCAAAAAGAGCAGACTTTCCAGGATCTTCCAGCAAACACAAAACCAGACAGTATTAACACTACTCTGATTATCTTACTACAAAGACATTCCACTGCAGTGTTTCAAACTAATTGAATGTTTATCTGAAAGCCTTCATTATGCTAATATCTATAGAAACCATCTCGATGCCAGCTTCTACTGAGATGACATATTTTAATCTAGGTTGTTGCAGAGCTCCATTGCACAATAATATCAATTTAATGACAGAAGGCCTCAATTAAATCTCTGAGGTTTCCAGCAACATCTTCAGCTCTTCAAAAAGTTATTACCTGCCAACCATGTTGATTGGCCAAAGGCAGCCTCCTCCCCCACTTCATTATGAAGGCCTGAGCAAAACTGACATCAAAACAAATGGTGGTTAGTGAAACAGCCTTTTTGCAACGATAGCAAGAGTTAATGGAGTTTGGATGTCTTGATTTTAGTATGTCCTTTGAGATTAATCTTCCTTTTTCTCCTGACTTTTCCACTTTGATGTAGACTTTCCCTTGCTGTCATTGTACTTGCCCTTCTTTCCTTCCCCTGTACTCACACAACCACAAGGGTGTTCCCATGAAGCATGCACTCCTCACTGGTATACGTCCTAAGAATTTGTGCATTTGTGTAACTGCCTGAGTGGGGTCTGTAGTGACAAAAGGGGATCCTTGACCCCACCCTTTTTGAGTTCCAGTCTGATTACTTAAGCCTCCTGCTCTTAATGCTTACTCTGATTCACTGGAACAAGCAGGGGAACTAGAGACCCATCTTCTGCTACCACAGCTCTTGTAGAGACAATGGATCTGTGCCAGAAGAAAATTCCAGAAGTGTTAAATATCAGGGACAACTAGGTCCTTTCATTTCAACTCCTTTACAAACTTCAAGGATAGAAAAGAGCCCAAATATTCTTATTATTTAAGAACACAATGCTCAGATACACATCCGATCTGAGGCCATCAAGTAATGGAGAAACCCAGCAAAGATTCTCATACATTTTCAGTTGTTAATTGGCCTCACTATTAATAGCTGATCCTTATTTTTAAGTTTTTTTTAATCTAAAATTACTGTGTCTTGCTAACCTAAATCAAGGTGCTCCCCCTATACAGTTATTTCTATGCTATTCCCAAATCACTTCTCAATCAGCTTTGTGTTTAGCAGAACAAATTGCATTCCTTCAGTCTCCTACTTTAATGCCCTATGGATATAATTATAACATGCAAAAATAGTATTCCTTGTTAACATTTCTGCGTCAATAAAACATGAGTGTGCTTGACAACTACTGTAATTTTACATCACGGATCTGAAACTTGCCCTGAGACTGCTATGCTTGAAAACGAAGTCGGGTACAGTTTCCTCTCAACATTAGCAGGATTTGTCTTGAAGACGAAAAATTCCCAGACAAGCTCTGCTGTCTGTCACACCTTGACCCACACATCTTCTAATGCAACTGCCTGCATTCAAACACCAAATCTTTTATTACTGTGCTTCACAGCCTGTGGCAGATGAGAGAAATTTCACATCAGTCATAAGAAATATGAATAAATGCCTTGTCACCATTGAAAGCAAAGCCTGATCAATTCAAATTCTTTTACAAAGGCTAGATTCATGTATAAATCAAATTGAATAAAAGATTTATCACATCTGTCTGCATTATATACACATCTTCCAGGAGTTCTACTACTTTAAACATATTTGTCACAGTATTTCTGACATACGCAGGACTTTTATATTAGTAATGACATCTGAGTAGCATCAGAATATCACCAAACACTTTCAAACCCGTGGATCGTTATTAGACATTGCCAGAAATAACTTGGTTTCTGAAGACATTGCAAGCATGCAGGTTTCTTTAAGTAGCTGAGTGGATTCAGCCATCCTCAGAATCAAGCTCTGTGTGCACACAGATGTGGCACCTAGAGAGATACACAATGGGCTTGGCTTCTGTTCAGTCCTCATGTGGGAACTTGCACAGACTCTTCAAGTTCTGTCTTCATACGTGCTTACTCAGAAGCTGAGTGGTCCCAGCTCCTCCAGTTACTGTCACAGTTCAAAGGCTGTTAAATACAACCTGCATTTCCTGTACGTAGGCAGCCAGTGTTTTCAGAGCTGCCAGGGTTTGGAGGAGTGACGGTATTCTAAAGCAGCAGGACCAGAGTTTAGAAGGTAGGTTTGCTGATGTTTACTACCAAGAAGTCTAAATCATGATCCAGTAGCAACTGCTCAGTCTGTACAGAAACTTTATGTCCGCATCCATTGTTTGCTGCCAACTGGTTTGCTTTAAAATGTGGAAGAAAAGGTCCTCAACCCAAAAGCTGTGCAAGCAGTCCAGCAGCAATCCTCAGTAGACGTCTTTGAAGAACCGATGATCTCTTTTTGCCTTTATGAATTCGACTGGCATGGACCTGAGTATGCGGTTTGAAAATGGCCGTGAACAATTTCAGCACACTCAAGAGCCTGGGAAGTTTCCAAATCTGTGCCTCTGGAAAATTTTAAATTACTGGAGAAAAAAAAAGCCCTAAACAGCTTGGGCCAAACAGCTGCTCGCTGTCCTGTTCCCATATTTTTCATATCTTTCCAGGGACTGCTTATGACCAGTGCTTTGCAGTTTGGCATGGATGGCAGACTGTAATTTGGGAACCACTGCACCGAAGCCAACAGGCATGGCTCCTCCATTGCTTCAGTACAGACACTCTTGTTGAGCTGAGCTTAACAGGGAGAGGAAACAGAGTACCATTGTGCTGCCCACAAGATGATTGATACGTTTGAGAGAACGATAACTTGACCTCCCCTTATCCCTTGGAAAAGCCACGCTGGAATGCCATCAATCTGTTTTGCTAGCAATTTAAAACTGACTCCACATAGGCATAAACAACTTAAGCTGTGAGAGAACAACATTAGAGCAGGACTGGATATTTTTTGACCTTAAGGTAAAGTAGCATTTAAGCCAAGACTTCCACATCTACTCATGGTACTCAGTGTTTTTCTGTGCAGCCTTAAATTCTACGGTTACTTATTTATATTGCTTCCACAGGTGGAGACATTGGGTATCCTGTGGTACAGAAGAAAAATTCCTGCCCGACAAGCTCAGAAAGGCCTAAATTTCTGGAAGAGCCCCTAGGAAAATAAGATCCCTTCACAGCGTGCTTGTGTGTGCTGGCCACGTCTGCCTGGATCCCACCTGCAGAGCAAGACCTACTGATTATCAACAGAGCACTGACAATGTTGCTAAATCACACAATTTTAGCACAAATGTTATGAATTCTCCCCCTTCAGGAGACCTTCCATTTGATTTTATTAAAAGTAGTTAAGTGGCTAATTATCATCACAACCAGGATGAAAAGTCATTCACTCCTGCACAGGTTCCTGCAATTCTCACATGCGAAGTTTCAGCTTTCTTTAAAACCATCGCCTCTTCTGAGCACTTAGCTGCAGAAAGACGCTTGCAAGTGGCATATGTTTACACTTAATGAAAAGAAACACTGGGGTTACCTTTGTCAGACAAAGCCCCCAATCTCATTATCTGGTGCCTTAGCTGATGATTTTCAAACAGCTGGACTGCATGACTTCTGAAGGCTGGTAGTGCAGCAATGCTGCCCCCAGAACAAGAACAGGAGCACACTAACTCTTCAGAGTAACTATGCTTTAAGCATCAGTTTGACATGCTTTTCCCCCTCAGAAGATCACAGGGCATACTGATAAAGATGACCTGAAACCGCTGTTCAGATGCTAGACCAGTGCCCATACTAGCTACAGCCTCTTCCGTTCCGAGGTACTTGGATGGCTGCGCAGACCTAAACAGCAGGCATATATTTACTGCTGATCAGCAATTCCTAGGCACAAGCCCCCCTCTGTTTTGGAGGTGATATTCTTACACGTTAAGTTGCTATTTTGCACACAGGACGCCCTGTGCAACGACACCTGTCTATATACTGCTTTATTATATAATCCTTTTTATCTGATTTCTTTCAGTGCTTCTTCCCCACGCTTAAAGACAGGTGACTGCATGAACATTGCAGCTTTTTAGATCCTCTGACTAAATGTCATTTCCCCTCCTGAAGATATATTCGTTACACTCAATGCCTGTCAGCCAAACGGAGAAGCAGCATTTGATTTGTTCAAAGCAGCTGGAATTTTCTCCTTTCGCTTTCTTGTTGTCACATCAGCCAAACTCCTGCTGTAATTCAGAATAAGCATAGGGTGCAGTGTGAGTTGAGGTGAAGGCAGCAAGAACCTCTGGGGATGGAGTTTCACGTATCTTCTCGCCGAAATGTTGGTGTCGTCCATTCCTTTTTAAGCGCACAGTATTTGAGAAATAATTTCAAGCCTGTGAAGCATTCCTGTGAATGCCTGCAGCATTTTTACAATCCTGAATTAGACTGCATTACAGCATTATATGTCTTTTTCTCACGAAGGCCACAAAAGCAGTTAGGGTACTTGTCTACGGTCAGATAGCAGATCCGTATCTGAAACTGGAATGGAGATGCAGCACTCCTTGTAGGAAGGCACTGCTGTTTTCTTCTGCCAGCTTCCTGTAAGGAAACAAAGACTCCATCCATGCTGGCTGTTTCTTTGCCTTTCATTAAAAAAAACCCAAAAAGACCATAAATATCACAAGAGAAACTGAATTGTTTTGAAAACATTTGCTCAGATGCCCGCGCTCTGGATCAAAGCCTGCCCCGGACCTTTCCTGCGGAATGGCCACCCCCGGCCACAGGAGCAGGGAAGGCTGGGGGAGCCCCGCTGCCATGACAGCTGCCCTGCACACTGGTCCTGCAGGCAGCATCCTCTGGGGTCTGGGCCCACTCACAGCCGGTGAAGACCCTCTGTGGCAGCCCTCCCGCGTACGGCTCTCTGTGTACAGCCCGGGCTGGCAGCCCTGCAAGTGCCTCTCACCCTTCCACACCTTCCCTTGCTCAGCAGTTTCATTCCCAGAAGCCAGGGCTGCCACAACATGGTGGCTGGCAGCACGGGAGAGGAGTGCGGAGTGGGGCAAAGCGGTGGCCGTGCTGGGTCTCGGCCCTGGGGGCCATGGGAGAGGCCAGAGGGAGCTGGGGCTCCTTCAGAAAGGGCCTTTCATCCTCCATTGCTCCTTGCACAAGGGCTGTCCCTGGCCGGCAGCAGTTCATTTTGTTCCCCTGCTACATGCAATGTTTCCCTGCGAGCCCCGCTGCTGCCCATGGGTATGGCAGCACCTGGGTGTGCACAGCACCTGTGCCTTTTGCATGTCTGAAGGCCATTTGTTTTGCAGTGGACTGTAAAGTGAATCATAGAATCATTAAGGTTGGAAAAGACCTCTAAGATCATAAAGTCCAACTGTCAACCCAGCACCACCATGCCAGCTAAACCGTATCCCGAAGTGCCACATCTACATGTTTTTTGCACACCCCCATGATGGTGAGTCCACCACTTCCCTGGGCAGCCTGTTCCAATGCCTGACCACTCTCTCAGTAAAGAAATTTTTCCTAATATCCAATCTAAACCTCCCCTGACGCAACTTGAGGCCATTGCCTCTCATCCTATCACTAGTTGCTTGGGAGAAGAGACCAACACCTGCCTCACTGCAACTTCCTGTCAGGTAGTTGTAGAGAGCGATAAGGTCCCCCCTCAGCCTCCTCCAGACTAAACAGCCCCAGTTCCCTCAGCCACTCCTCATAAAACTTGTGTTCTAGCCCCTTCAACAGCCTTGTTGCCCTTGTCTGGACATGCTTCAGCAACTCAATGTCCTTCTTGTAACGAGGGGCCCAAAACTGAACACAGTACTCAAGATGCAGCCTCACCAGTGCCGAGTCAGGGGCACGATCACCTCCCTGCTCCTGCTGACCACACTATTGCTGATACAAGCCAGGATGCCGTTGCCCTGCTTGGCCACCTGGGCACACTGCCGGCTCATGCTCAGCCGGCTGTTGACCAGCACCCCAAAGTCCTTTCCCACCAGGCAGCTTTCCTGCCACTCCTCCCCAAGCCTGTAGCGTTGCATGGGGTGGTTGTGACCAAAGTGCAGGAGCCGGCACTTGGCCTTGTTCAAACTCATACAATTGGCCTTGGCCCATTGATCCAGCCTGTCCAGATGTCTCTGCAGAGCTTTCCTACCCTCGAGCAGATCGACACTCCCACCCAACTTGGTGTCATCTACAAACTTACAGAGGGAGCACTCAATCCCCTCATCCAGATCATTGATAAAGATATTAAACAAGACTGGCCCCAAAACTGAGCCCTGGGGAATACTACTTGCGACTGGCCGCCAGCTGGGTTTGAAAGTGAAAGGAATGTTGTGAACTAGATCCAAAAATCGCAGGATACACTGATCTTTTATCATTTCTTATCCTTCACCATGGAGTTCTGAGTACTGACTGCCACAATCTCTTACCTTGATGTGATTAACGTAAGATACTGTATATGCTAATCATGAGAGAGGAAAGTGACTGAACTAACAAAGTGCCTTGATGATGTAGCAGTGAGAGACCAGATTTTGATCTTCTCAACACTAGAATAGGTCCAGGGTGACTTCAGTGGAGGATTCCAGACTTCCCAGGTGGAAGTGACAAAAAAATTTGGCTAAATAGTTTAATTCCAGTTCCCCATCAAAAGCTGCTAAGGATTTATCAGCAAATCCATTAATCCTAGGGAATACATTATACTTACCTTTTTTTCTTCTCACTAGTAAGCCAAAGCATTGAGCGATGCTCAAAGGAAACCATGAGAGGAAGAATTGTACCTTTGGCAGGGTGGGTGCAAGGGAAGCAAGTTTGATATCAAACCATAAGGAAGAATCCCTGTTCTTATAGAAAATGTTGATGCAACTTCATTTTCGAAATAGATAATGGCCTTCCAAGCTTTCCAACTAGTCAGGATGATGGATATTTTAACATTACTCTCAGGTAACTTCAGGCCAAGTATTTCAATTCTTTGCCTCTCAAACAACCATAAAAATAAAAATAGACAATCACAGAAACTGTCATGTAACTCTGAACAGTTTTTCCAGTTCAGTGTCTTCACTTTGCTCTGAGTGGCTTATGGTAAGAGCTAGAAACAGCAGCAAAAAATGTAGAAGTTCAGAACTAACTGTAATTCAAAAGATGTCACTAATCATAGACAAAGGAGGGACTCTCAAATGGGACTTAGTGGCCACAACTGCCATTTATGGTTTCTTGGTTGTCTATATGAAATACCAGCGTATTCTGGATCGGTGGAGATACTATGAATGAAGAGGGAAGACAAAAGAAGGAAGCGTGGAAACAAGAATTATCCAGGCCAAGGTCGTTAAAAGAAAAGTTGCTTCTCCTTTTGTACTGGCTCTTTCAGAATACTAGCTATTGCCTTTAACTCAATCCAAAATGAACTGGCACTTCACATGAGCCTCAGCATCAGTCTAACCAAACAGCAAAAAGCAGGGAGTCCAAAACATGACTGGGTGTCAGACGTTCTCTAGGAATGCAAACGATAGGACAGGTGCAGAAACAATGCATTATAAGGGGGGTTTATCTACAAAAGGAAGAGCAGAAAGAATGATTTAATAATGTGGCATGATCAACAGGGTATATATACTACACAGAACTGTCAGCTCATTTGGTGTAGCTGAGCTGGTAAGTCTGTCTGATGAGAAGATACTGCTTTTATTTTAACTTGATTCCATTTCAAGAGTGTTTTAGGATGTGCACTAATGTGTAGCAAAAAAGACTCATCCGATTTCTGAAGCTAGAAAGCTGCTGAGGAGGGGCTAATTAACAGAGGAAAAGCAACTAGCCTACTGCAGGTCTCCAAGACTTTTAAAGTGCCTGTTCACTCTTCTCTGCAGTGTGCTATAATCTTGACTGTAACAAAAAAAACCCAGGAGCCACCATCTTAAGTTATGCAATGTTTTACAGCCCATGGGTAGAATTTGAGATATGTGAAAGGGGTGTGCTACAGACCTTTCAGCACTAACAGGCTATTGCATGCTGGCCTATGATGGCAGAGAGCTCGAGTCGGTGATCAGCATGGCCTTTCCTGGTCCTTTTTTTCTGGCAATGATCCATACACTCCCTTCCCTCGCCTGTATTATATTAGGACTCTAAGCACATACTGATCACTGAACTACTGCCATACTTTAAAAGGGTTGAGAATGGAGATATTGAGAATTATGGTTACACCTATAAAGCGGCGTAGAAAACTTACGACACTGAACAATGCTCTCAGAGGGAGCTTGCATTGCTGGCTATGACATTCCCTGCAACTTCCTTAAGCTGAGTGCCAATACTGACATCAAGGGACCATTGTATCAGCCTGGAAGTGTCACACAAATTCCAAAACTATTTTCACTTTTTTCCAAAAAAGTCTTCAAGAGCTTTTGAGTCTCCAATCAATGCAGCAATTTTATTCTACAACACATTTTGAAAACCTGTGAGGTCTGTGAAAGGAAATATAATCCTAACAATTGCCTTTCAAACATTTGGTGCAGGAGAAGAACAGTTCTGTAATATCCACAGCATGCCTTGTTATTAAATTAATTGAGTTTGGATATATTTTAGATCAGTAGATATTTGCATAATAAGCATACTTGATAAATAATTACTAAGTTACAATTAATTGTCCAATTAATTATAAGAAAATTATTTTGAAAATTGGAGAAGTCTTACAAGTTGTAATAAGAAGATTGGAGAGCAGAAAGGAAAAGGTAAATTCAGTTAAAACCTCATCTAAGTCATCTTCATAGTTTTTAAGACAGCGAGGAGAGGTGGGTGATTTCCATCCTGCTGCTGTGAGACATCACTGCTCTGCCGCTGCGGTTTCTGACACCATCATCAGCTCTGATCTTCTGAACCTTTGCACAGTACCTCAACCTACTACGTAGGGACCATGAGTCTCACTGAACTCTGGGCCCACTTTCTCTGAGGAAGGCTTACATATATAAACAGAGATGCTTGAAAACTCCTCTGTTTAATAATACATTATTACATTATTGGGAAGCAGCTTTCCACGAACTGGAGTCTTTTCATTCATTTTTGCAGGCTCAGCACAGGGCTTATGGCAAACACGGCTAGAGCACCAGAGCAAACGTGATGCTGCCTGCAACTCTGCCTTCAGCTCTGACGACCTTTCTTTGATGCAGATCTGTTGGCAGCAAACTTCAGACCGAATTCTACAGACAGCGAGAGCCTGGGCCAGCCTGGGTGTGTAGGACTGGGCATCACAGCATCCACACTGGGGGGAACAGAAAAAACTCATGTAAGGTTTGCTTTTTAAAGAGGAAAGAAAAGAAGTCAGGGTGTGACAACAGAGGAGCTGAAGATCAGCCCTTCCCGTGAACCTGCACCGCAGTCACTCGAGCATGACAAGGCAGCAGCGCTGCTCACCACGGAAGGGGGGAAGCAGCATCTTGGAAGAGGCCGGGAAGTTCTGATGTTCACTTTCTTTGACCACTTTGAAGCACAGCCTCTACTTTTCACCTGTTGCTTTCCAAGCCTCCCGGGCCTTAGCCGTGCCTGCACCCACCCACAGGTTTTCTGTTCCAGCAGCATTTGAAGTGTGCGGAGAATAACTGCAATTTTAATAATCAACGCTTTCAGATGTGCATTTATTTTTAGCGAATACTCTGTTCCTCCCTCCTTTACTAGCTTTTCCAGGTAATTGAGTACACATCTCCTACTAAATTACCTTTCACTCTTTGCCCTTGTCTTCTGATGAACTTTTCCCTGTCACTCACACTTCCTCGGTAGTTTAGAAAGTCTGCCAGTATGCAGTATGTTTTACTGTTTGTTTTGTGATACTAATAATGAAACTGCTTTTGTTGTTTTCTTTTTTTTTTCCATTTTTCCTGAGTACCATTTATATAGCATGCAAATACAGTCACTTAAAGCGTTTGCAAAGTCTGATTTTTCCCTTAGCCATTTAACTACTGGAAGCAACGTTCCTCTCTTTGCCATACAGTGTATTGCCGTTTCCTCTCTTCCTCTGCTTTTCTGTCTCCAGCTCCGTGTAAATACTGATAATAAAGGGAATACGACACCTGGATATTTCACCACGCCAGTATTGCAGATACTCCCCAAGGAGCAAATGGGGGGGCCCTTTATGCTCCTGTGACTTTTTTGCCAGGGGAGGGCGGCTGTGGGTGAGAACACAGACACAGACAGGTATCCCAGCTCAGCTGACCTTGGATAACTGTATTGAACGTGAGGCTTCACAAGTAGTGAAAAAGAGGGAAGCTGGATGTTTCCTAGTGCTTCTGACCGTGAGAACAAGCTGCTTTGGAACAGAGGTTTGTTTTACTCGCTTTTAGGAAATAAATGATTGTGGTCCAGATTCAAACATCTCTGTGCCACTAACCACAAATTACTCCAAACAATTCTATTATTGCTCACATTGTTCTTTTTCCTTGACATTTTCCTGTTCTGGTATTTCAAATTCTGCTTCAACACGGCTGTGATTACCTGCTAACCACACACTATCTGTCTTATGGAGTCGCACTTCAACAGAATTGCGTTACCTTTTGTCATCAAAGGAAACAAGCGATGCTGAGATGTGTCTGGCATCGGGCAATATCCAGGGAAAAATTTGAGAGTGAAGTTCAAGGTCACCATAAGAGAAATTTAGCCTGGTTTTGGAAGGTAACTTTGTTTCAATATTTTTAAAAACTCTTTACCTGAATGTTAGCCAAGCAGACTATTATTGTTATTCATGGTGCAGGGCTGTATTAAAAATGCTGCACACTTGCTCTTTCTCAATTTTTCCTGTTTCATTCAGGAAATACTAGGAAGTTCTAATTAAGATGGAGAAAAATCAATGGAAATTGTGCTGCATTTGTCTCAGCTGCATCAAGCAAATGCTGAAAATCTGGAACAAGTGCGATTGCCAGAAGTAGTTCTACCAGAGTAATATCTGCTGCTCAGCTCCACCAGAATTGAAAATGCAGTGGTAACTCAGAAGTGCTATATATAAGGTAAAAGTGAGCATATGCCTGGCTAGTCTGAAAACTAGCAGATCCATTCTGTTACGTGGGACATACACCATGCTGTACGACCACTGGGGCCTTCGGCAGGCTGTAAAAAGGTGAGGTTTTTATACAAGCCTGTTGTAAGAGCCTCGAAGCCTGTTGAATTAACAGACATTTGCCCCTGTAGTTACGTGCCCAGTAACCCCAGCCATAGAGCCCTTTCTCACCTAGTGTTGTGGTGGCATGTCAATATTTGTCACTTGTTATTTACGGATAAAAAGGTGACATTTCAGGGGACAATAGGTCTCCTGTATTTAACAGGCTCAAGCGAGAGGAGCGGTTCTTCGCCAAGTTCTTTCTTGCTGCACCACTTGATGGCACACGTGCATTAGCACATTGCAGGCTGCAGGCAGGACAAATCAACCAGCAAATCCTGTCCACAGGTGTTCCACTTAATTTGTTTTGCATCATGAATGTACCTGTTTAATTGATTAAAGGAATCTAACACTGTGGTACTGAGTAGGAATAAGCAGGGCATACAAAATAACTACACCAAGAAAGCCCTGTATTTTGCAGTTTTAATCCGAGATATTGCCTGGATAATTCATTACTTTTTCATTCTTTCAGTAAGGTTGCCAAGAAACTTGTCTTTGCCTTACTGAGCCTTTTCTTCCAAGAGTGGCAAATTTTCCTCGCCCAGTATTTTCTTTTTTCTCTATCAGAAGGTTTGTAGCAGGTTTGTTCATCACATGTTCATGCACGGTTCAGGGTTTACTTTTGTCCTTCCAGTTCAAAAGCAGCAATGAATTACTAGTAAAACTAAACAATGATACCTTCTGTTTGGCTAGACAGTAAATGGAAATTAATTTATGTTCTCTGAATAATAAAATTATGATTCAGCTTTATATTAAAGGAACATTCTCCAGTGGGCTATAGGAGTTTAATAAATGAGTATAAAGTTTTATCACATATGCCACTTATCTCTAGATGGTTATAAATACACCAGTGAATGCTGCAGATGGTTACAGGCCACAGGTAGAAACAACTTGCTGGTCTGTTGGATTTTATGACTTCATGAAGAATGTATTAAAACATTTATTATCTCTTTATATGCAGAATCTTAATGGCAAGTGTAACTGACCAGGTTCTGAAGTTAAAATGTTTCAGGGACTGGGGTGAAATCATGAGAGGGTGGCTGACTGTCATTGGAGCATCTTCTGCTCAAGGGCTTGAATCCACGTTCTGAATGAGAACCTCAAGGGGAAAACTGGAATCATCTCAGTACAAATGACTGAGTGCCAGGTGTCCTTTGTATTTACCAAGGCCTCTATCCCACAATATTTAAAAAAACACAAACTTTACCTGGTCCACAATGCAGTTGTTAATAATCATTCCTGCTCAGGACTAACTGTATGATCCCTTACTTTGACAATTCATGAGATTCCCTGAGGGCTAAATTAGTGAGTGCAGACCCCTTGCCTTTTTTCTGTAATTACCCTTGTTTAACTTTTTGAATTTGTTCCCCTACTCCAAATACATGGGTAGAAGACAGACTAGATGTTTACACCAAGGAAAGCTCATGCTTTTTATTCTGTTTGGAACAATGGAGGAGCAGAGTGGGAGCCTCACAAATAAGTGTTATGGGTAGGTAGCACAGGAGAGGTTTTGAAGCAGATACTGTCCTGACTTCCTCCACTACCCACTGAATTGCATTGGCAGTGATAATTGCAGCTTCAGGAAAAAAAAAACTGCTAAACAGCGACAGCACCAAAGCCCTACAGCCATTCTCAATTAAATGGAAATTTCGTCCTTCAGTACTAGTTCTGAAACTGGCTGAGCAGAGTAAGAGCAAGTGCCCTGGTCGGTTGGAGCACAGCACAGGGCAGGAGAAAGTCTGCTTGCTTTGCTCTGTGGCCACCCTCCCTATCCCCCCCATCTGAAAAGTCAGTGGCCACCTCTGCCCTATATCTGATGTTGGCATGAGAACAAAAGCAACAGATTGCAAGATGCATCTACTCTAACAGAGGCCACATAAGCTGGGGAATTCAGGGAAGGGCCACTGTCCTCTCTGTAGCCATCATTTCTCTTCTGGGTTCGCATCAGCAGCTTGTACTTCCACCATTATTCATCTGTCTCAGCTGCAGCCTCTTGATCTTTGAAGGCTATTTTGGTATTGTTAGTATGTCCTTGCTACCTCATTTATTTCTACCCTTTCTGCATATCCCAGTACTTGGGGTTTTTATCAACACCATCTGCAATTATCTTGCATTTGTTAATGGGTCCTACAAAGTAGAGCTTTTTATGTCTACATTGCTGTGTGAAGGGGAACAGGAGTCACTTTCAGGAACAAAGGAAATATCTTGACATGATTTGTCGTAAACTACCCAAAATGAAAGAGTGAAGCAAAGAAAATGTCTTTATCATAACACTTTGTGAATCCAGGAGGTTCTTTTCAAATTATATCTAAGAGCATTTCCTTCAGCCTTCGTAAAGGAAGGGCAGCTCTGCCTTAATGAACATTATTTGCTGTAAAGATGGGATAGGAAGGACAAGTTTTTATGGAAGAGAACAGCCTGCAAATTGATGTAGCCTTTTAACATCTTTCTGCAGTGCTAAGAAACCATAGCCCAAATAAGTAGAAAGGGTTTTAGCCAACCTTTACATAATGCAACTCTTTTAATGGATGCTGTCACTTCAGTACCTATTAAATGAAGACCACGCAAAAAAATAGAGAAGATGAGGTGAATTTAATACGTTTTCCATTGCCACCGAAATGGAGTATTCTGCAGGGCAGAGTATTCACCTGTTTGTACAGTATGCAGACTGTGTGGATTTGCATTTGGAGTTTGAGGTGACTTCTATCAGTGCAAATACCTTTACAGAATCACAGAATGGTAGGGGTTGGAAGGGACCTCTGTGGGTCATCTGGGCCAACCCTCCTGTCAAAACAGGGTCACCTACAGTAGGTTGCACAGGACCTTGTCCAGGCAGGTCTTGAATATCTCCAGAGAGGGAGACTCCACAACCTCCCTGGTTAGCCTGTTCCAGGGCTCCGTCACCCTCAGAGGGAAGAAGTTCTTCCTCATGTTCAGACGGAACTTCCTGTGCCTCAGTTTGTGCCCATTGCCCCTTGTCCTGTCGCTGGGCACCACTGAAAAGAGCTTGGCCCCATCCTCCTGACACCCACCCTGCAGATATTTGTAAGCATTTATTAGGTCCCCTTGCAGCCTTCTCTTCTTCAGGCTGAACAAGCCCAGCTCCCTCAGCCTCTCCTCGTAGGGGAGATGTTCCAGTCCCCTCACCATCCTTGTAGCCCTCCGCTGGACTCTCTCCAGTAGCTCCTCATCTTTCTTGAATTGGGGAGCCCAGAACTGGACACAGGACTCCAGATGGGGCCTCACCAGGGCAGTGTAAAGGGGAAGAAGAACCTCCCTCGACCTGCTGGCCACACTCCTCTTGATGCACCCCAGGATCCCATTGGCTTTCTTGGCAGCCAGGGCACACTGCTGGCTCATGGTTACCCTGTCGTCCACTAGTACACCCAGGTCCCTCTCTGCAGAGCTGCTCTCCAGCAGGTCCACCCCAAGCCTGTACTGGTGCATGGGGTTGTTCCTCTCCATGTGCAGGACCCTGCATTTGCCTTTGTTGAACCTCATCAGGTTCCAAGTGAGAACAGCAGCGTGTGCATTGGTAGGATGGGCAGCAGTGGCATGGCAGAGGAATAGTGACTTTTGAAGAGCCTGCTCATTATGCTGGAGACTGAATTTATTCAGGTCAGTCTCCAAGGGACATGGACTCCAGCTGGTGCTGGGGAAAAGAGGCTGATTTCTCCCCTCCACTTCCTTGTTTCATGCCTTGGTTAAGGGTCCCTGTCCTGGCACAGAGGCTGTCCCCAGTGGCTAGGCAGGAGTTTTTAATCATAATAGCATTTTTGTCAGGGGACAGTATTGCTTCCCTACTCACTTGCATCAGGCCTGCCATGAAGCATAGAACTGGATCAACGCATGCATCTCTGCTGCTCAGTGCAAAAAGTGGGGATGAGGAGGTGGCTTTACACTTTCTCCCTTGGGTCAGGCAATTCTTATTCACTGCCGTGCGGTTCTTACATGAAGCCTCTAAGCACAGATTTCTGTATGTAAATTCTTCGCAGTGCTTAGAAAAAAGTATCTAAAACTTTGGGAAGCAGGTAGACACAGCACAGGGTTGTGACCTAAGAAAACTGAGTACATTCACATTTGTCTTCCATCCACAGCTCGTCCACTGAATTAAATTTGTGCAGTTCTCCCCATTAGGGGACCAGGCTCTTCACAGTGCTTGGGCCTAGCCTGAAGTTTTGTTTCTCCCTTTCATCATCATTTCTTGTGCCAGTTCCCCATTGCTTTTGGTGTATTTTGAGCAGCATTTAACCCCGGCATGCTGTGACAGGCACTTTATCAGTGTAACAAAGCATCTCTGGTCCTGTGGGAAAACGAAGTAGTCATCTGTCTGGAAGTGGCCACGACTTACTACAGGTTGTCATGCAGAGTCAGAGGCTGAGAACAGAACTTGTCAGCTTTACCTTGATAAGCCCATGAGTGTGAAAGACATGCCACATGCAATCTCCATTACAGAGATCACCAGGAGTCCATAAGAAGCGTGAATGAGTGGAAGGAGTCAGGCATGCAGAAAATTATTTAGACCACAAAACTTAGGCAGTTCCAGATGTGCCTGTTTTCCACAGCAGTCAAGAGGATTCTCAGAATTATCTTACAAGATCAAGAGAAGATCATCCATTACAAAGTACATCAAGACAGCAAGATAATATTTTCAGATTAACCTTCCTATATTTTTTTCCCCTCAAGCAGGAAAGGTGATAAATTCTCTCACAGTAGGAAAGCAGTTTTAATATCATCCAAAAATATTTTAGTGCTTTTCCACTCAATTAGGACCATCTTACTGGTTCACATAAGGGCAGTGTACTGCATCTTCCTTGTCTTTCCATGACACTGGCAACTTCATCCGCAGGTACAAGCACCCTCTCCCTTTGTGCTGGGGGAAGGATATGGACTGTTGGTGGAGTTGTCTTTCCAAGGCCAAGAACCCCAGCTGTCCTTACAAGGAGATATCAGAAACAAGGATCCTATTCTTCAGCAGCACCTCAAATTTTGTAGCTTCATGAGCCGCCCACAGCAAAGGAATTGGCCCGCACCACGCTGCTGTGCAGGAAGATCCCACCCAGGAGCTGACTGCGACTCGGCAGTGGAGAGGACTGGCCATCAGCTGGACAGTTACCACGGCTCTTCCTCCCTCTGAAGCACGGCAGTGAATAATGATGTACAATAAATACTTGCACTGTGGCACTACTGCCAAGGAGTAGCAGATGTCATATCCCTGAATTTGGGGTTTATCAGATGAGGAGTCATGATTTGAGACTTATCTTCCTGAAGCCGGCTGTTTGGTGTCAGCTGGGGGAGATGCAAGGAGCCATGCAACTCATGTGTTTGTGCTTGGTTTCCAGGCACCAACTTTGTGTTAAAAACTGATTGCAGTTAAGGAATCAAGCTTTTGTTACTTACATTCACCTTCTCAGACAAAAAGCTTCTGGACCTGGAAGCTGGTAACAGCACAGCATATTTGTAGAAGGTAAAAATACTGTTTCACTTGGGAAAATAATGCCCTGTTGAAAACTACAATTAGTTGAACAAGTGATGTAATACACATATAAGATCTTTCAGACCAATGTTACCCCCAGACAAAGTGTTTGTTCATCAACACAGTACTAAAATAGCATCACTGCAAGAGTTCAGCAGCCTAGTTTCAAGAACTAAAGTCAGATAATGGTTACTTTTGCAAGACAAGTAGAAGCAAAGTCTGCTTGTGTCAATCAGTATGAAAATGTAATTTAATTCAGTGCAACAGAAATCAATTTTTCTCCTAGGATTTAAGGTAACTAAATATCACACAGTCAGCTTAATTAGTTTCTGATATTTGTACAACTTCACCTTTAAACTCTGGAAAAAGCACAGTTCGTATGTTTGTTCTTTATAATTCCTTTCTGTTCTGCTTTACTACTTAGAAGAAGGTGGCTTATAAAGCTTCACAGTGGCAATAAAATCTTCGTCAAATTAAGACTCTCTTTTGGCAACCAGGAGATGGAATCAATGTTCCATTAGATCCATCAGGCCATCTCATTAGTGTCACTAAAGCAAGCTCAACAAAAGGAAGAACACAAAATCAGAGATTCTTAAACCTTTCAAAAAAACATGTTCTCATCAGTTGCCTTCTCTAGAGAAGTAACAGCACATAAACTGCACAAGACCCTCAATCAAACAGTCATCTGTTCCCCAAAAAATGTATCTGTCCAAGTCTTTTTCCGTATCAGTGGCTTCTCTTAAAGTCTTTGCTCTGCCATCTTGCAGTCCAGGGGCACCCTGGTCCCCAGGTCTGGGCTAGGACCTCCTGCAAAGCAACTCCAATCTCTCTGCTGCAGACAAACTAAGGGCCCTGTGTCTTCGTGCTGCCCTGCCCCGCACGCTCCCCAGCTGTATTTTCTGGGCTCTCACACCACACAGGACCCTGCAAGAAGCATTAAGTTACCAACACCAGAACAAGCCTTGGTACCTGTGGCATGGGCAGCCCCCCTGCCCCAAGGGCTGCTCAGCCCCCCTGACCAGTCACTAGCACACAGGGCATGTACCTTGGAGACAGGAGGCCAGCAGCAGGGCACTGGAAGAACAGGGCTGCTCCCTTGAGAAGGACAAACCAGGATGTTACTACACCACAGCAATTCACCAGTGTGGGGCACACTGCCAAGCAGCACAAGCAGAGCAGAGTTGGTGGCAATAACAAGTCCCAGCAACAGCCCAGTGACCATCAGACAAACACACAAGGATGAAGCAAGTCCCAGGGCAAGCGAGGAAATGTGGTAAGCAACTCAGACTCAGCAAAAAACAAGGCTACACTCAAACCTTCTCTACAACACAGTTCACAGAAAGAAGAGTGGTCAAACCTGAGCTTATATAGAGCTCCTGGGCTATGGGTGCAGGCTGGAGGCATCAGGAGAGGTTGATGAGGGTGATTAGAGTCTATTAGCACCCTCATGGCCTGCCAGCTGGCTTTCCTTCTCAGGCTGATTTTAGTCAAGAATTTTACCACTGGTCCATGAGACACAGTACATGCTTTAGTTTCCAAAATTTGGACTGCATTTCCTCAGTTAAAAGAGTTTTACTTGTTATAAATGTTTTAAGCATACTCCTGCACTCATCCCTTATCCAAGATAAGGTTTGTAGTGGCTGAACTGAATTGGCTCTTGCTTTTTGTTTTGTGCCTCTAAGCTCAAGAGAAGGGTGATTTCTGAGACCCCCTGCGATGTCTCTTTTCCAATTTGTCCTGCACTGTGCTTTTCCCTTAAACACCCTTTTGGCTCTGTAGTCCTTTTCCAGGCTCATACACTTGCCATGAGTGCTATCCTTGAAGAACAAATCTAGGCCCATGAATTTCACAGGCATTCAGAACAGGCATGGTCCTGCTGTGCCTATAACCCAACCTGAACGACCCAAGATTACACAGGTACTATAGGATGAAGCACAGATTTCAACCCTCACATGATTAATGTCAAGTTCTCTAGACCACAATAAGCACTTCTATAAAGCCATGCTCACTGAAGGGGGCTTCACAGCGTGCTGTAGCTATCCAGAACTTTCTTAGCAACTGCTGGTTGAAGAGAGAGGAGATGGTTGTTTTAGCAGAGCTATGCACTCCTTTAAGTGCAAAGTCATGATGTGATAAAATGAAAGATGGAAATCTGCATGGCTGTGCAATGTGCAGTGATAAAGATGATTATAACCTCCAGTTCTCTTTAAACTTACCAAGGGCAATGGGGTGAGAGCTTAGTTAATCAATCCTGAGGAATCCTTTCCTGCTATCTTTTCCATCAGTGAAAGAATGAAAGCACAAATGATGAAGATGATTCATACTCAGCAAACAAAGGCATAAAAAGCTCAAAGTGCAGTTGGCTCAACACAGCTTAATTGAAACAGGCATTGCATGAGACTGTTGATAACTGCCCTCTCAAATCTCTTCTTTTTGAAGTGGCTGCATCCCAAGTAGATAGGGTCTTGAGGTAAAACTGCTCTAAAACTGACAACAAAGAGCATGCCACTGTCTGGCCTACCCTAAGAATTAGATATATTGGGGCAGAAGGCAGGACTAGTATTCCAGGCAGGGTACATGTGTCAAAAGTTGTATTGCTTATGTAAGGTGTCAACGGACAGTTTCATCATTGACTCTTGGATTAGTTGTAGGATTGCAGAGGTAAAGATGTTGAGAAGGAGTGTATATATGTGTATGTGTGTGGACTGATTACAGAGGGAATGAGAAAAGCATAAAAAAATTGAAATTCAGACTGGCAGGGGAAGCAAGTTGGGGTGAGGCCGAGCCTCTGCAGCACATTTGATTGCCAGTGATGGCAAGAATTCTGTACGTGGTTGAAAGTCCTTATCTTCATATTCCCACTGAAGTTGATCGTAACATGTAAAATGAAGTACCTTTCTAGAATCAGGGCTCCACTTGTTCTCTGCGGAGATAGACACTGCCCTACCAACGTGGACATTAAAAATGTCACGCATGTGGTGTCAAAGATGAGAAGCCTAACTTTTTGTTAATGAAAGCTGATGCTGTAGCATAACAACTTTGCTCCAAGAGGTGGATTTTTCCAGGAAACCTCAAAAACCTCAAAACTTGCAAGATTCATGCTTAAAATCTCTGCAGATCTGATTTACAGCACAGTATGATTTCGGAGAAAAATCAATCCAGGAGCCATAATGGTGCTTGTTAGTGTGAGCAGCAGAATAAAAACAGGTTAAGTGGTGGAAAACAAAGGAACGATCCCCCTCAGAAAGGAAGACTTCTCTAACAGAAAATACATGTCATTTTCCCTGTATTTCATTAGTTTAAAAATTGGCTAATTTCAAACTGCAGCCTTTAAAGTCCAGAAAAATTTGCAGTGCAGTGCAGTGGCTTGTCAGAACTTCAGACGAGAACTCAACTCGAGTCTAAGTTTGTCTTTTCAGCCTTACTTGCAACTTTTTCTCCCTGTCAATTGCTGGGCAAATGACTCAGATTTCAACTTTTTCCTGTATTGACTTGGCTCTTATCCTCTTATATCATTCATTTTTCACGTGTACTGGGAACTCGGCTGGACTCTGCTACATACAGCCTCTTTAACGCTACTCAAAGGGCTTGAAGTCAAATCTCAACTTCCATGTGGATTATCCTGGGATTAGAAAGACATCCAAAGGTCTTGCACGTTTCTCAGCTGGAGGAAAATTAGCTTTGTGTGGGGATGGGAGATGTTCATGTCAAGAGTTAACAGCAGCTGCATCGCTGTGGCTGTAGCACATTTGGCACAGATCTGGGCCAACCGCTTAGTGGCTGAAAGCAGAACTGACCTTTGAGATTGTCGATGGGACAAATATTAGCACCCATTGTAATACTGCTAGCATCTATTAATGATGCAGAAAAAATATGCAGCCCGCATGGAAGGAAGGTACAGATCATATCTGCCTGTGGTCTGCTGGTTTTTCTGCACTGGTACTGTCTATATTATGATCCCATATGTATGGTGTAGCTTAGAGCAACCGCAGAGCAGCTTTAAATGATAACATGGCCAGTTCTGGTCTTGAGAATCATTGTGTTCGAAACAGTTCTCTCATGGTCTGCAGTTTCTAATGTGTTAATCAGTCTGCCTCAAGAAGCTGACAGTGTTCAGTCTGCTGTACTTTAAGGTAAAGAACAGAATTTTCTAAAGAAGTCATGGTTAATTTTGGTTATTTAAGAAGACAAAGCAAGGAACTGTCTAATTAGCAATTATTGTCTGATACAAATTGTCCAGTACTGAACATCTAATTCCCCTGTCTGATCTTCGGTGAGCATGAAGGGCTGTTTATTACTACTGCTGTTTCCAGTGTGTCTGAGAAGACAGTTTTTATTTCATTAACCTGCACGTAGGTAATTCTCAGATAGTCATCCTTTTGTTCCTCTGTGGGATAGATGTAGATAGTTTATGGGATGCAAAAGCTGTTCAATTTTAGTGCGGAAGGGCGAGAAGGCAGTCATCTTTCTAGAAACTGGCAGTCGTGCCACTGTCCCTTATGTTGCTGTTCCGAGAGAATGGGTGGGATGTAATTCCCTTCACTTCACACGGAAACTACTTGGCCATGTTGACATTTGCAGCCCTCTGGGATAGCCCCAGCTACTGACCTGTTTGCTAAACACTCGTTCAGCTGTGTCAGTTCTGTCGAAAACTATTTCCTGGCATTTGTGTTCAGCTCACACTATTTTGCAGTACCCCAGCCATGATTGTTTCCTTTCTTGAGGAAAATAACTTCTCTGCTCGGGCCATTGAAAACCTGGGTGTTAAATACCTTCCATGTCTTTTATCAGCACTGTGTGCCCGCCTTCTCTGTTGCGAGAAATCATTACTTTTCATAGCGTATCGGTTTGTCATGTTTCACGTCCGCAGACTGTTAGTGGGGTTGTTTCTGGGAAACTGCGTGGCTCAAAATGACCTCCGAACACCCTGGACTGTGCAACCGCACTTATGCTTAGAAGCAAAACTCAGAAGCAAGATCTGCCTTGGGCTTGGAGGGAAGCTGAGTCCTCAGAGGCACAAAAGCCTGAAGCTATTTCCTTCTGTCAGTTATTCAGCTGAAGTCATTGAGAAATTACTGAGGACAATACATCTAATTAAAGAGATCAGTTCTGCACATCATGACAGCACTATGCAGTATGCATCGTTCCTTCAGCAGCAAGCAATAGAAGTTTCTCACAGGCATGCCCGCAACGCCTGGAACGTACTCGCACTGCAAGCAGCATAGACAAGGACGAGGTTTCTGTTTGCATAGCAGCTCTAGCACTGCTATAATAATTCAGATTGGAGGACAGCACTGCTACTTCCTTCCTGCAGTCCTGTACTGCAGACCTCTGTAAGCTCCACAGGTGTTCCCCACATCTCTGCAGGTCTGAATAGGTATCATGCCATTGCGTTTCAGAAGCAGCTAATTCCATACATTTAACTGGCATGCACTCTGGTGAGATTTGTTTGGGGTTTATGTTTTAAACATAAACAGACCTGAGATTCTGTGATTCAACAAGAGAGATGAATACAATGCTATACATGCAAATAAGTTGTTGTATTAAATTGGGTTTTTTTTCCAATTATTTTATTAAAAACATCCACATATATGCAGCACGAGAAGCCAATACTGAAGGAGATAGAGTCTCTACTATTCTGACAGTAGACCAGAATTATATGTTGGTTTGCAACCTGTTTAGAAAAAGCCAATGGCAATCCAGGCTGCCTTTACAGAAGTACTCTGGTGCACTCATTTCTTGAATGTCATGCTGAGTCTGGGCATTGCATTATCAGTAGGGAGACTGAAAGAGAAAAAAATTGATGAGCAGATCGTTGACTTGGAATGAGCGACTTGTACAGTATGAGAAAGATTAAAAGTACTAAAGTGATTTATGCCAGCTGAGGATCTGAGCTGGCTAGTTTAGTTTTGGCCACTAGCCAACCTAAAGGGTGAGAATGGAGCTCAGCAGTTTGCAAATAACTGAAGGCTGTTAAATACCAAGGAGGAATTAAAATGATTTAATGAAGCACACAAAGGTGTAACTGGAAGTAGTTGGACTTAATTAAGGAAGGGAAAACTGTAAATGAGTATCCAGAAAGCTTCTTGTTAATGAAATGTAATAGTCTGCAAAATCACCTTTGCCTGAGACTTTTAAAACTGGATGTGACAGAACACAAATGCTGTGTAGGTCGAGAAAGATTGTGTGTTTATAGCATATAAATTTATAGTTACCATGAGGCTAAGCTAGCTGAGGCTTCCCAGTCTTGGGCTCATCATATTTAATACTTCCCAACAGACACACCAAATAATATCTGCATCTTACCTGTTGCATGCCATCATGTACGTTTGAGAGTCACAAGCAAATACTCGCTGTATTTTTTTTACTCCCTGTAATGTATATCTGCTCCTTTCAATTCTGAAAAAAACCCGACCCTAGCTGGTAAGGCATGCTTAATAGAGAACTGGGTTTATGGCTAAATGGAGAAAAGCTATGATGACTATGTGGAAGAGTAGGCAGGATAGCCCTTGCCAAAGTTTAGATCAAAAGATGTTTTCTGAGCTGTCTCAAAATTCTTAGGAAATGTGCACCGTGCGGTGAAGGCACTGCAAAGAGACTAACTGTGCAATCCCAGGCAGGAGAGAAACTTGAGCTCAGCTGGAGCGTTTAGGTACCTCTGTGATGCAAAGAAGAGGCATGGAATTGCTGCTGCTCCCTTGACATTAAAACCAGTAGCAACAGGCTGGGAGAGTGACATTTCCATTTGTGAACAAACTGTGAATCATTAGCTCAGATATTTGAGAGATGGAGATTATTCTGAATTTGCTAAAATTGCCACATCTGAATTTATTTCACAGCTCATTAGGGAGCTGTGTATAATAAATTACCCAGCATGTTACGTTCAGCTAACCTGCCATCTCCCTGTGTTTTTTTATGGTCTGGGTTGCTGAATGTGAATAAGCGAGTAGTGCCTATTCGACCATCATTTCATTGTGCAAATGTCAGAGACGGTGAATTGACAGAGGTTCTTTTTCTTTCCATGCAACCTAAAGCAGTTACTCACAAACCTAGAGATGATTTCCTGCACTCTACATGCGAGGGCTGTTTCCAATTGATAAGAAAGGACACAATAGCAGAAGGACACAGCTACCCAAGGCCAGGAGATTCTATTTTTCTTTTCTAATTGGTGCCTACAGGAATGGTTTCTCTCTGCCCAGTAATTTCCACTACCCAGAGAGGAGGATTTCCAGACAGGTTTGAGATGTCTTGTAGACCTCAAGGACACAGGCACAGCCTTGCCGTTTTGTTATTTACTTTGGGCTCTGGTTTCATCCGGCTGCTGCACAGCATTGCGCGTAGGGAAAAGCCTTCACCTCAGTTTGTATCAGTAAGAGCTCTATGGGGTTTGGGTTTTGTTTTTTTTTTTTTTTTAACTTGACTGTGCAGTCCCAGCTTGCTTTGTGGCCCCACCTTAGCATCTCTAGCAGTTGCTGATGTGGGGGAGAGTGGCAAAGCAGGAATAATAGCTGTGTGGATTTTTTTTTTAAAGAAATCAGCTTTTCAAAGGGGGGGCTTTTTATTTTTTTTAATTTTTTTTCAGAATTTGAAACCTCATGGCAAAATTTTCTTATTTTTACATAATAATTTTTTTTTGCTTTTCTTTTTTACAGTTATTACCTAAAATGGGTCTCCACAGAGTGAGAAAATGTTTCATTAACTTCTTTGGTGCTTCCTGGAAAAGAATAGATCATTACTGGAACTCATAAAATTGTATGTATGTATCTATATATAATAGTATTTATGCTTTCTCATAGCAAAAGCTTTTGATGATGAATAGGGAGCTTTTGTGAGATGTTTCACTGCGGAGCGTTTCCATTTTCTGTCAGCACTGTTCATCAATGGGATTGATCTTTTTTGCAGGCTGGCTGTTCCAGGCCATACTGCTGGCTGTACGAGACTGTGGCGGGACAATTCCTGTTTCCTGTGCTCTGGCATGTTTGCATTAGATCCGATCTAAACACAAAAACTGTGCTGACTGTCTATGCAGATTTCTCAGTTGATTTCAGTAAACCAGCAACCTCCACGACTTTGATATGTGTTTTAGATTGGATAGTGTTTTATTCGGTGTTCTGTGAGTTGTTAAAAGGAAAAAAAACAAACCCAGAGAAGTATTGAATACTCGTGTCTCATATACCCTGTGAAAGAAAGAAGTGTGTCTTTACCAAATCAGATGTCAAACAGATATAGGAAGACTGGTGCTCAGGTGAACCCAGATTCTTCTGTAAAGTAAGTCACAATGTAGACTTTAATTTACAGGCTGGTGTTAAGGGATCAGCAGCATTCACAGGTACATGAAAGCAATATGCTGGTGTTAAGGCACCTGAAACCAGTGGACGCACTTTTAAAACCACCCCCGTCCATCTGCTGGGCCGAGGGCGAGGTTTCATCCACAGGTGTGGTCGTACAGCTGACCCGCTCCTGCGCTGAGCTGGTGTTGGAGAACCGTAGGCGCCTTGCAGCAGGCAGCACCTGGGAGCATAGCTGGAAGCAGGCTGTGACAGGCCTCTGCTTCACCAGCTGCGGCCGGGGCAACAAAGTGCACTCATTTCTTTATCCGTGCTTTGGTGACAAGTGTTCTGTTAGAGCCAGGCATTAGGGCTGAGAAAAACGGCCTGTCAGTATTCCCTGTGCGAGTGGTAACACTACTGAACAACCACCTCCATCACACACGCATACACCCAAACAGCTCTGCAAACTTCTCATGTTTCCTGACAGTGACCTAAACAGGGGATGGAAACAACCTGCTCTGAGTAATAGAACAGAGGGATTTCCGTTTTTTCCAAAAGGTACAGCCACCTTAATTGCTTTCCTGTAATAATATAGTGATACGGTGTTGGCTTTCTATGAATAATTCAGGGCAGTGAAATGATAAAGTTATCAACAAAAGATGGCTTACGGTGATTATTTAATGCATTTCATAGATGTTTCAAAGACAAAAAGATATATCTGCAGGTGGAATGTGAAATACTACATTGGAAATGCGTACAAATATATTAACTCTATTACTGGTAAAGTAAGAGTCAGCGGAAGACAGTGAATAAAACATTTTTATATTCCCTGTATGTATGCTGTCTTCTTCTATTAAATGATGAACAAAAGATCTTTGCAAAATTCAGATAATCTCTTGTGCAATAGGTACACTTTATGTTATGAAAAGGAATGGCAAGGCTAGAAGACACAGGACTAGTGGACTGGTTAATAACTGTGGTGACAGTATGTATGCAGCAGCAATATATAAGGGACCAGGTTTTATGTGTGGACCACACTTATCAGAGGGTGCTAGGGCTTTACACTAGAAAACATGCCCTGCACGAACAGCTCTTCTTTTTTGTCCCACTCACCCCCAGGTCTCCATGTGCTGCATGGTGTGGGTGTGGTGATCGAACGTAGCAACTGAAGCCCAGTTAAAAACAAAACAAGAGATGTCGCCAAAGGAACTGATGGAAACAGCTTTTCAGAGCAAAATTTAGTGGCTACTAAAGCCTCCCGACGGCTTCAGCTGTGCTAGCAAATGTTAAGTGGTGGGGTGAAGAGCAGCCCATGTTTCCACTGGTCTCCAGTTCCAGAGCAGAGCGGGACTGTGCATTTTGCTTTCTTCTCGGAGCACAGGGGAGGTGGGGAGCCTCCTCATAATGCAGAGAAGGATGGCCATCTCACGTGCTGCCCTTGCAAGCCAGCCACCAGGAAAACAGACAAAACAAGATGTTTTATCTAGGAATCTTCCTGCATGCTGAATCCTCACTCACACACCTCCCTCTCAAGGAAAGTGATTTTCCCTTTCAGCATCCTGATATAAGCACTTGGAGAAGCGGGGAATGCGCGGAGGCACATTTGGAGCATTGCTTGAGGCTTTTGGCAGTTTTCGTGTTCAACCGCTGCCTGTGCTGCAGAGGCTCAAAGGACTGCGGTCTACCCATCACTGGTCCGTGCAGCCCACTCGGGAGGCAGCATGGGCACAGACAGCCCGCGCAAGAGAGCTGCAGGATTTGCAGCCTAGACCTTGAGAACTACTTGACCAAAGACCACGGCTTAACAGCTGCTGTGGAGAACAAATACTGTAAAGATGGGGACTTTGAATTTTTAGGAAGAAGTCTCAAGTCACTCTTAAGTTTGGGTGACAGCTTGCTTTATGTAAATCCTTTATCCAGGCAGTCAAGTTCTTTGTGCTTATTTACGCTGGAGAAGTGCAAGCACCACTACAGATCTGCCCCTGAAATGAGCTTGAAGATTTCTCTTCTGTTAAGTAAGTTGCCTTGGAAAGACATTTCCATTTTTTTTCACATTCCTCCCTGTTTAAAGTGAGTTGAAGAGGGATCTTCACTCTTCAGTGTTGGAGAAATAGAACAAAAATTCTTGACTTTAAAAGTCTTGACTTAATGGTCTTGTCTCTTTTTCCTCCCCCACTCTATTACCCTTTACACTGTTGATTTACCTGTTCACTATTAAAATAACTATCTGATGGTGGCATTACTTGGTGAAGTGATACAGGCAGGCCAAGTGGAGTGTAACAGATGAATTCCATAATTTGAAAACCTGCTATCTATGAGGTGGCAAGCACTGCCTTTTTCTGTCTTTATTGACTATTAGAGCTCCATTTTGCAGTGTATACTGTTCCAGTGACATAGTTTTCCATGCAAAAAGTCTTGATTTTTTTTCTGAAACCAAAAATCTTCCCTTCTGAGTTTGGGTGGACTGTGTAATATTCAGGCCACAGAAAATACTTTGTTTTGTTAATAAAATGGCTTTTCATTCGCTTCCTAGAATGTATTTTATTTTTTTAGTAGGTAAATTAAAACCTTGCTTATTAATTGTAATGCATGCAAGTGCCTTTGGCACTCTTTCAGTATACCTGTGCCAAAGCTGTTGCTGGCTAGGATGTGACAAGGCAAAGGGAGAGATCTGAGGTTGTACGAATCCATCTGGTCTGAGTGATCCTGATGGGAGATCTGACCACAAATCCCTCTTAATTCCTTTCTGTGATTGCTTTCTGCTCTAATTGCTTTGTGAAAAGACAGAATGATTGTCTTTTCGATAAGCTGACATACTTTTTAGATTGAAACAGTAAAGTGTTTTCCTTCCGTGGAGGCTTCCACCTTAATGGACTAGGAGTGCTTACAAACTCAGTTAGCTTATCTCATTTTGGCTCAGTTCAGTTCAGCAACAAACAGCTGAGGAGTAACTTCATTAAACATGTGCTGTGCGGCAGCGGAACATTGCTTTGCCAAAATCTATACTTACTGTGAAGTATGTTATTTTAAAGAGGGAAAGTTAGGATTTCATTATACATCATAAAGTTAATTGTATTTGTCTCTCATACAGCAACTTCCATGAATTTTATTAAACATGAATTAAACCTAACCTAACCATTTACTCTACTAACAAAATGATAAATATCCATCTTTAAAAATCAGCTCTCAGAATAGTCTTTTATTTTAAATAGGTGTCTGCTGTTAATTGACTATGTGCTGAAAATGAAAGGCCAGATCTTGATCTTGGTTACCCACTAAGGAATGACAATCAATGTGCTGGGTCTAACAGATTTACGTGGATGATTTCATAATAAAAAGCTTGTCTGCAAGAGCTAATGTTGGAACGGTGGCCTTGTCCTTCACATGCACTGCTCTGAGAACAAGGTAGTAACTTGTCTTAAGTCTAGTGGGAGTCCTCTGCTACTGGAAGGCTTTTTGTTGCTGAAATCTAAGGTGCAGTTTCTAATTAACTATAGCGTCACTGGATCCCTGCCTAGCTTTTCTGAGAAGTCTGCTTATCCCAAAATTTAGGCCATGCAGTGACTAAAGTGGCTCAGAAAGCAGAGCTTTCATTCCTTGCGAGTTTCTGATGGTGGGCATCTGGAAGGATATTCAGAGAGCCCAACCTTAGGCACGCAGCTCCACAGAAAAGGGAGTGGATTTTTTCCCAAGCCTGATTTAGGTGCCTTGATTTTTTACCTTCTGTCCACTGACTATGTATGTAGAAAAGGTGCAAAAAGCAGTTTCCTGTGCTGGATGGTGTGAATAGCCATATTTTATTCATTTCTAGGCAAAAATAATCTGAATCAGACATTGACTAAACTGAAATCTCTCTAAACATTTTATCCCTTAAAATGTAACCTTTTTTTTTAGGTCTTGGAATATTTCATTTTTTAAGTGCTTCATTCAGATACTTTTAATCAAGGACACAAATATGCTGGCGTTAGTCGACCAAAACCAAATATCTTCTGGCTGCTGCGAAGAGTTTCATTTTGGTTTGTATTGTTTCTGAGCTCAGCCTCGGGGTCACTGACCACTGAGGCCCCTGAGGCCTTCAGTTTTTGGTAAGCTCCCTCTGGCCAAATGCCCAGTCCATGCTAATGTGCTTGCTGTGATTTTCAAAATTCTGCCCAGCTGGTCCTTTCCTCTGGAATAGTTTGTGATGCTCAATCTCCAGTTTTTCATAGGGGAGAAATATATAATTTAATTTGTGGGTTTCAGTAGTCTTACTAATGACTTTCTACTTGTTCTGCTGTTTTTAAGTAGTTACAGAGGCTTCACTGGCACTTTTATATTGTCCTGTATTGTTTCCATCAGCCGTTGGATTTCAGGAGGGAGAGATGTAAACTGTATTTCAGGTTCTTTGAGACAAAGCTGACAGAGCTATCGAAAATGAGGCACATGCTGCTGCTGAAGTTTTTGCCTTTTTGGGCTGCATTTTGCGAGAGCTGGGAGAGTATACCCATGTGAGAAACTATCGAGATGAAATACTTGCCTCTCTCAGTCTAAAGAGCATCAAGTAAGAAGCCATTAACTTTTGACTCAGAACTTGCCCTTTAGCGATACACAGAACATTATTAAAACAACCTTTAAGGATTTTGCTAGTGAAGATGTCTGACTACTTCTTTATCAGCATCTCAGCAGTGCTAGCTGAAGGCATGGACCTGAGGAGCTCAGGTCTCCTGATCCGACAGGTTCACGGGTCTCTGCAGCATGCCACTGGCAGCGAGTCCAGCTACAACAAGGGACCTGGTGGGCTCTGCATGTGGCATTCCTGGGGCATCTACTGTTCTTAAAAGGACCTCTCACTTTGTTTAGAAGTGTTTTAAAAAGGTGTGCTGCAGTAGTTAGTATATAATAACAAAAATGGTAAAAGCAGAACAAGCAGAAGTTATTTCATCCTTACCTTCTGGTAAGCCGTGCAAAAGCAAGATAGAAGGTTGCTGCGTTCCTGTTCTGACAGATTCTTTCTACCCTTGAGGGCTACAGCTAGCTGAAAACGGAAATGCCTTCTGGGAGAAACTTATTTTTTGGCCCTGCTCATTAAAGCTGTATTTTTATTGTGGCT
Source organism: Opisthocomus hoazin (assembly GCF_030867145.1). Taxonomy (NCBI): domain Eukaryota; kingdom Metazoa; phylum Chordata; class Aves; order Opisthocomiformes; family Opisthocomidae; genus Opisthocomus; species Opisthocomus hoazin. The sequence goes on along the minus strand of NC_134418.1, from coordinate 53,461,874 downwards.
GAAGAACCAAGTATTTAAATTTAAATGGATGTTAGTCTGCTAAGGGAGTGCTCTGAAAGAAATGTTTTGAGGTGGAGTCTGTGGTTCTCTCTACGTAGGCAGTCCTGTGCTTAGCTTACAACAAGCTGACACCAGTGGTCGGTCTGCCTTGCTCTACATGCTGTGAATTCAGAGAAAAGCTGTGAATTCAAATCTTCATTAGAAACCTGAGTCTCTGCAATACATCCAATTTTTTTATTACTAAAACTGTATACATCAACAGTTCACGCACGTTGCAGCTGGGTGCTTTAGTAGCTAAATCTACAAAGAAACACTGCAACAGACAGCGATCAAGTCTCTTTAGTAGCTATTGTCCGTGTCTGTTCTTGGATGTTGTGCTTTTGCATGCAAAAACAACTTTTTGAAAACAGAATGAAACTTCCAATTCCTCTATATTAACAGCAGCAACAACAAAGCAGGTTCTTTATCTGTAAAGCAACTTGCAGGCACAGCCGGTTCCTTCTGGGGCTTGATGTAATGCCAAGAGCTCTGGCTCAAAGACTGCTAAACTGGATGGACTCAGATACGGCATCTGTGGTGCCTGCACGTGGTTTGCTCTCAGGGGAAAGTTGCAGCAGAAAGCAAGCTGGAGCGGGGTCCTTCGTATGGCGGTGATGACCGCAGTTGTCTGCAGCTCTGAAGAGAGAGAACAAGGGAACAAGGGACAGAGACTGTGAAGGTACGGTGTGGCTGTCACACGTGCACAGCGAGTAGCCCTGGTCAGCTCACACCTCCCAGTCAGCAGGGTAGAGCAGTACACAAGGATTATGTCTGAGTGTATCTGCAGCAGTACATGGTTTGCCAAATGTCTGACAGCTTGAGGTGCTGGGCATATGGAAAAATAGCTGGTGGTCAGGAAAGAAAAAAACAAAGCTATTCTTCATTGCTTTTCAGACAGGACACAGGACCAACTATTTATTAAGGCTCTATAGGATGTCTAGCAACCTGGCTGATAGGGGTGGGTCCTTTCAAATGCAGACATACTCCAGCCTCCTGCTGTAAGATAGCACAGGTAATCCATGGTTTCTGGAGAGTTTCCCTATTTGTAAAAAAGAAATGAATTTATGTATGTCATCAGCTTGTGGAACTAAAGATAACTGCATCAAGTTCTGCTAGGTAACTGTGGATTTTCCCTGGTAAACTGGTAAATTTCTAGCCCTGGAAGATTGCAGATGTGATGCTGAATCTTCCTTCATTTCACCCTTATAAATGAACAGCACCTTCAGGCTTTTAGAGTACTTCCTACAGTTGGGTATAGAGGGAGAACATAATTTCTACCCAGGGTCTTTATTTTACGGCATTCTTGAAGCTGTCTGTTGATCTGAGTTGCTTTCTGCAATGGGGAGTCCTGGTGAAGCATGCTGATATCTTACCTATAATCCTCCAGCATTGCTTCCCAGACTGGTAAATGTCAGGGCTCGCCTTGTCACATCTATCTGTATCACCTCGCCCCAATAATGGCTATGGAAATTGTGGGAATGCTTTATAGAGACAGCTGTCAGCCTATGAACAGCACCAGCGTTTTGGTTTTTTTTTTAAAAGTAAAGATAATTCCGACAGCTGGATGGTTGTTGTCCTGACCTTGTTTGCAGGCTGTTCACAGTCATTCCTGACTAGGAGCTGGTAAACTGGAACTCAGACTCCAGAGGCGTTGACTGACATGCTGTTGTCATAATGTGTCAAGCAACAAGTGCTGTCTTTTGGCAGCCTGAGCTTACATATCAGTTCCTGTCAAGATTTTAAAGTCTACTGTGGCAAACGTCTGCTTTGGTTCTGCTTGTCCTCAGAGCCAAACTACTTACTGCTGAGTTGTCACATGCTAACTAATACAAGCAGCAAGCCTCTCGCCTTTCTGATTTGCTACAGGACCAGGGAAGCCTGTGCATTGCAAACTTCACACAAATTAGTGTGCTCTTCCCTGCCATCTGTGCTGTACAGCAGCAATTTTTTTACTTTGAAATGCTTCTGTGCCAGCCTTGGTGTGATAAAACAACACATGAATAAATCGGGATGTGCCAGCAACAGAGCGACAGGTGGAAAATGGTTTCTTCACTAGGAATACAAGTGTTTCACAAGAAACTACAAAAGCATTTCTGGAGCTAACGGTACCATTTTTCCTTGGAACTCGAGTTGAAAACCCTGTTCTTCTCAGCTTGTTCCAGGTTGCTGGGTGGTGTAATACGATTACGTAGATGAAATGCACACTTGTTTGTGTCTGCGGTTCTTTCTGGGGGTTAACACTGGAAGTGAGGGGAGGCCTGGAGCTCACACGGGCTCCATCCTCTTGTTTGTGGCAGGGTGCCCTGACGCTGTACTGAGATTCATCGACTTTGTGTCTGTGGGCAGCTTGTTTCCCCTACGGGTCAGTTCTGCTTTCTCCTCAGAGTATCAACCTGTGGCACAGAGTGTGAGAGCACAGGCCAGATGCTAAAAGGGACCCAGGTGCTACCGCACTCTGCTCGGAGGCAGGCGGGTCCCGGGGAGGAATTCGGAGCCCAGTGTTGGGCTACCAGGGCACCCTGTACCTTGTGCAGGGGAGGCACGTGTCTCAGCATGGGGGACTTACCTAGATCTTGTCCTTTGAAATTACGCAGGGACTCAAAAGCCTGATCTGCTGGGTATTCTCCAAGAAGAAAGAGGTAGTCAGGAGGCAGGTCTTTCTGTGCCTGGTTTCTGGAGCCTTGTCACGTTTAGGCATGAGCAAAAGGGCCAGGTTGCTCAACTAGGTTGTGAGAGAGCCACGATTCAGCGTGGCACACGTGGATGTGCCACCGGGCTCCCCACGGAGCTACGACTTACCGTGATTCTGCCAGTACCCCCCAGTCCGGCTGGATTCCCTGAGGAAAGGCAGGTTTTATTTCAGGGTATGTGGTGGCTCCAGGTGCTGTGAAGATGGCAGGTTTGATGAGGTGGCGATCTTGAACACGCGATCCTGATAAATTGGAGGTAGTAAGTCAGTGACATTTTCACCTAAAGCTGCTGCAAGCAGAACTGCCTGGCTGAGCACTGCTTCCCATGCTGGACCAGGCCTCGCAGAAAAATGATCTGATCTCAGGTGGAACTTCTTTCTGCTTCTGACGTATAAATAAAGAGTGGGTTTCTTGTAGTGCCTTAAATATGATAGATCTCCTGTACTGTTTTAAACAACACTAGTGAGGCTACCCTGGTTGCTGATGCAGCCTTGGCAGAAATAATGGTCAAAACACGCAACAGAAGGCACCACCCAGCCAAGGACAATACCCAAATTGTCACTTCTTCATCGGGGTCATTACTGAGAATGGTAGCAGTCTGGGGGCAGATGACTTCGCCGTATAGGCTGGAGACTTTAAACAGGAGAAAGAACTAGAAAAAAATAAGAGTATTTCAATCTGATGAGCATGCTTGCCTTTGTTTTTTCATTTTGCTGCATGGAAATATTTTTCCAAACATTTTAAGCTTGAAAAAATCTGTCACTGAACAACAGTTCTAATGAAATAAATAAAATCCTCTTTTGTTCACTTGTCTTATTCAAAGTTTTCAGGAATTCTGCTGTTTCTCAAAATCATTTTGCTTTGAGAGAAAAATGTTACAAGAATATTTTTTAGTCACAAAATGAATGTAGAAAAAGACTGATCATTTTTCTTTTAGCCTAAGAATAATTTTTGGGCTGAGCCTGTATATTAAAAATGTCATACTAAATGGCAACTTTTCTGAAAACTTGAAAGTTTGTGAAAGAAGAAGGTTATGCTGACAGATATTTCAGAAACCTAATTAATGAAGCCCTGAAATGAAAAAGACTGAGAACAATTTGGCTTCTTGTATGAAAAGAAATAACACATAACATTTCAAAAGTAATGAAAGACCAATCACCCCAAGAATTTCAGACAGAAAAGGATTGTAAAACAGGAGTTATATTTCTTTTTGTCATGGTAAACTTTTTAAACATATATCTGGATAGAACTGTCTGAAAGAACACGACTGTATTTTGTGACAATTACTGAGGTTTCAGGATTTTTATACATTCTACTTAGGAAACAAAAGCTTTTGAATATTTTTGTGTTGAAATTCCTTTAGGAATCTGTAGGTGTTCTAGTCAAGGTTGTTCTTTCCTCCTACCGGTCAGAAATTATTAGAGAGACCAGATTGTTCTGAACCTCAAAATCTTTTCATCCAAATGAGTAAATCTTTTTAAGTGCCTCAGCATCAATGAAAACTGCATATTTGAACAACATTTTGTTTTTCTGAAACTATTCCAAGTGACTCCAACTTTGTCTTGCACGTAATAGTTTTGCACAAAAGAAAGATGCATTTAATCTCAGTTGTAAGAGCACGGATTTGCCTGTTCTGTACTGCTGCTGTTTCTGAAAAATGGCTTTGCCTTACTGTATTTCTTTTCATCATCCTTACTTAGTGGCTGATCGGCTTCCGATAATGTGGTTACTCGATCTTACCCTGTGAAATTACAATCCATTATCTCGTCAGGATATGTTCTTAGAGGGGGGATAAAAAAATGTTGTCAGTAATACATATACTTAGTTGAAATTAAGTGAGGACATGAAATAAGCTTACACTGCTGCAAAGCACAGGGTATCAGCACCTGTCCTTCATTAATCCACTCAGTCCTCTCTCTTTACACTGTGAAGTGGCATGATAGCATAAAGCCACAATGAAATACATGGACACTCTGTCTGTCCATGCTTTGAGGACTCTTATCCACCTGGATGCTGCCTCGTTGCTTGCTTTGCCACTGGGCACCAGTATGGGCGCTGAGATTGCCAGGAAGCCCATCACAGTGACTTTCCTCACGTAAGCAATGGCACATTAGAGCGCACAAAGCCTATTGCAAAGTGTTGAAATGAAGCCAAACATTTGGAAGCAAGTTTCTAACCTTTGTTAATAGAGGTGCCATTTTATTAGGCCGAGCTGATGATGCAGTAGGGGGACTTTAGGCCAATGTATGGAAACACTTGTTGGCACAGAAAAGGAGATGCTAAAGGGTGAGTGTAATGCTGTAGGGAAAATCCTGCAGGTAAAGGTCAGTGGAATTTTCTTTAAAAGTTGTTCTTGGACAAGTTTGGGTGACATTTATTTGTCTTCTTTCTAATACTGCATTCTAATCTTTGCCTCAAAGAAACAATGGGGTACAAAGTGTATTGTCTGTGTAAGGACTTCAACTCAAAAATCTCCCTGTCTGCCTCCAAATGCCAAGATTGACTTAAAAATCATGGACTGTGGTTTGAATAAAAAAGTATCTTTACTTCTAGACCTTTTGAGGTCAAGTTGTCAGACATTGTTGTATGTTTCTAAGGGCTACACATTTACCTAAGTGAGAAAGAATAACAAAAAATATAAGTCGAAAAAAAAGACATTTCACATAGTATTTGACATAGTCACGTACTTCCAAATGCCATGTATTTAGGGGAAAAGATCATCACATGCCTCAAATAAAGAGAGTTAATAACATCAGGAATAGCACAATTTGCACTGATTTAATTTAAATGAGAACTGAAAATTCTCAGCTGCATATCTGTAAATATGCTATTTGTTGTCAACAACACTAAAAGATTGATCTAGCAGGTCACCTGCAAATTTTCATTTGGGCCTCTTCATCATCAGGAGATTCTCCTCAGGCTTCTTCTATGCTGCAGTCCAACAGCTGTCTTTTACAATATATCCTGACTGTCATCAGATTTGAGCTCTGTATCACACTGTACTTATTTTGGTAGAGAAGTAGGCGTGTGTTTGTGTGCGACAGGGACTGGGGCTGGAGGTTTCACTTTGTACTTCTTGCAGATAGAATTACTGTGCCTCTGTTGGCTTTGCTTATTTCTCTTATGTCTCTTGTGGGTATCTGTGGGGGTTAAAATAAGTGTTGGCTTTGGATTTGATTTGCATTGTGAATTTGTGTTGCCTTTGTTGGCGTGGCGACCTGGTTCAGGAACGGCACGGCGACCAACCCCAGGCCGCTCGGGCCATCAGCTCGCAGACACCAATGTGGTGGACGGCAAATGGCGTTTATTGACGGGTAGCACAGTATTATATAGCTTAGGTTTACAGCGTCACTTCCGTCTGCTTACACCTATGGGCTAAACGCTACTGGTTATCAGGAGAGGAGGGGGGGGCCTACCTTTCCGTACAGCACGACATCTTCCGACCGCCAGGCCCTAACTATCCACAAATTTGCTTCTAATTGTCACCACCCACACCAAAGTTTAAAGTCAACATTTTCAGTTTTCAAAGCCAGAAGGATAAAGCCAGCCTAGCAGAGTGAGATTTTAAACAGTTGGCAAAACTCCATTGCTGTGATAGTGGTAACAACTTCTCTTGAAGGGACAGGGTGGGCACTAGAGGTCTCTGGGCCTTGCTTGAAAGCTGTACCTTGGACTCTCCTTTCTCACAGTCTCTGGAGGATGTGGCCTGAGGCTTGTGGCTTTTGGCTGTGTAATGTTTCCACTGGGCAGCTCACAGGGTCAGAAAGGCTGTCATCCTTTGCTGAGGAGCCCTGCCAGTATAGCTGAAGGGGATGAACAGGGGTGTATATCACTTTTGCCCTGTTCCTTAGCACTGATGAGGTCTAGTTCTGACTTCAGCGTTATTTAAAATAGCTTTAGGATTGTTTTGTGTTACAGAGTCAGTACACTTATTTTTTTTTACCATGCAGCCTTTATAAGCAGTATTTGGAAATAATGGTATCAAATTTCATGTACTATATACTGCAATCTTAGATCTACGTTCTTCATTTCCAACAACTGGGCTCACATGCTTAAATTTCTACTATGCTTCAGAAACTCATTCTAGTTGTTACTAGTATGAGATGGATAACAGAATCAAACCAAATATTTAAAAGCGTTAGCCCCCAAAATAATCTGGTAAACCTATTCCTAAACCCTCAGCCAGATGAAGCCAGGAGCCAGACAAGTTATTGTTAGTATTTTTCCAAGTGAGTACATTGTATCAGGTTCTTAAATCCTTCCTTGGACAGCTCAGTAAAAAAGAGACCAAAAGCATAGCTCCACTTCTGCCTGGCTCTGAAGACATTAAATCCAAGACTGAAACAAGGAGATGCGGAGGAGCACTGATAAGATCAAGCGCAGTACCAGGCATACGCGCTGCACAGCTACCGAGCAAGGGTGGTGCGGCCATGGTGCATGGTACGCACGCGTGAACTTACTGGTTCAGACCTCCGTTAGCAAAGGGATCTCGCTGCTTGTTTGCAACACTGTTGAGCACTTGGTCCCAGCATCTCCTTCCCGACAAAATGAATGGCTGAGTCTCCAAAAATGGGACACTGAAGTGAGTATCCGTGATCTTGGGAATCTGCTTTCCTTTAGGCTGCATGACTTGCAGTACCAAACCCTACATACTTTGGGCTCTGGACTCTTGTGTCTTGGCAGGATTGATCAGTTCTTTGGCATCACAAAGCCAGTGGGAAAGGAATAACCGTGCTTCCACCAAGCATTCAAAGCGCGTGCGATAAAAAAGCGATGTGTGAGGGGCTGCTGACAAGCATCTAGACTGATAGAGACAACCCTCTGCTGCGGACTTAACAGTCGACATTCTGCAGACTGAAAGGAGATGGCCAGTTCTCAGGGGAAGGAGGAGTACAAAACATGACCAAAGATGAAAAGGAACTTCAGAAGCGCCTTAAGGCCCCAGCTGAGATCTTGTGAAATCCCTTTGTGCCAGGCTGTCTGCAAAATGCACAGTGCAAGGGAGCCTCACACAGGGAAGGCATGTGGAATGGGAAAGGAAAAGCGGGAGAACCAGCAGCTCCCTAACACCTCACAGGAAATCGACACCATAAGCAGAAACTGAATACTAAGTCTTAGTCCCTGCCCAGTGTTTGTTACCTGTTTTGTCAAGACCTGCACAGGTTGATGCTTGTTTCAAGATACTGTATTAGAAGGGTGCAAAAAGTCCACTACAGGGTGTCGCTTTTGTTGTGAAAATATCAGCAGTTCAGCTAACCAGAAATGATGGCCCTGCTGCATGCTTTGGGGGCAGGAATTCCCTCCCTCCTGGAAAAAAGGCCTTTCAGAAGGATGGCTTAACAAAATGTCTGCCTGTCTGCAAAACAGCTCATGTCAGCCAAGCGCCAAGGGAGGAGAAGAGGTAGAGCCACAGTTGCCACAGTTTGAGAAGAGTTAAGCCTGTCCTCGTGGCTCCTGAAAAATATCGGCCCTTTATATGGCAGGAAATTCAGTGTGAGTTGAAGCTGTCAGAGATGATTTAATTCTTGCTGAGTGCTCTTTGAGTCCTCTCAGAGTCCCAGAATGAAGCTGAGTTCCGGGACTCGGTGACTGCTGGCTGCTAGCCCTGCCATAGCTCCAGGAACAGCAGCTCGTACCCATATAATGTGGATCAATAAATCTCACCATAGGACTGATCCCTTGTCCCCATGTGCTGGGACTCCCCATGTCCACTGTTGGGGACTGAGATGAGGTACATATAACTGCATTGACAGAGAAGATGTGGCTCTTGTCCAGGAATTAATGTTTCCCTTCTTTGTGCACATCTGCATAGCATGAGCTGAATTACTTCACATCAAGCCAGAATATCCAAATCCACTGATGACATTTCAAACAAGCGCAGCACTTGTCACATTAGTGGCAAAATCTCCACTGCTTTTATGCATCTCCCTTTTAGAGCTTAGGTTATCAGTGGTAAATCTATCCCTGATTATTTTTGGTAGAGTAGGTCTCACCCACCTTATATGCAAGCAGTATGTTTGCTGTAGACATGGTGCTGCAGTCTAATCCTAGACCCATGATTTAGCACGGTCAGAAAAGGGCCAGTCACCTTCTGGGAAGTCCTACTAGTTTATGTCAACAAAGTATTTGGCTCTTGTAAAGATTGTTGTTTATCAAAATATTGAAATTGCATATGATTAACTTAGATTAAAAACAATATATTTTTGTGTTTTCCTGGAATTGGTTTAGATATTCAAGTGTTCATTGGTCAGAAATAAAATTCCAATTATTTAAATGTCTGCAGTAAATCAAAAGCTCTTCCTCAGAAGCAGCAGCTCAGATGTTAGCATTTTAGATAACGTTATAAATATACCCACAGTAATGACTGCAACACCAGTTCCTTCTATACACAGAAATTAGCCATGATGATCAATATTACTCCTTATTACGTTTGAATTGAAATAAATTTAGAAATTTATTAATATATGCTATTACAGCTCACTGATTCATAGATTTTACATATAAAAGGGGATATTATATCACATTGTCTCATCTCTTGTAAAGCAGTTCATACAGTCTCCTTAAAATAGTCTGTTCAAATAAGTGTATCTCACACTTGGAATTTAGGCCCTGTGTGTTCTGTGGTCTTTACCTGGCTGTTTTTAGCAAGCCCCTTACAGTTAGCCAATAATTTGTCACTCTCCATGTTCTGACTAGCTTATACCAAAATTTCTGTTTGCTATATTGACTTCACCAAGGTGGTGGTTCCTTGCACAACTTTCATCTAAACTTGGAGACAGGTGTACTTTGATCAGAGTATAATCTTGTTTAGCTTTAATAAAGTTTTTCTTTACATGCTGACTTGTTTTGCATCAATGGCAAGACACTAACTGATTTCAGTATAGCCACAAGTTAATCCTTATTTGTATTCCGAGACCCATATTGTTATACCTCTGCATCCCCACACTCAGGGCTTTCCATTAACAAAGCCAGTGAAGGCATTCAAAGGTTGCATGACTGCATCAACGAGTTAACAGGGACTTTCCTCTCAGACCTTCGCTACACAGAAGTTTTTCATGTCACATGGACATAAAACTTCTTAGTTATGAGTTGGGGTTACCCTCTTTAGTGAGGACAACTGGCTAAAGAATCATAAATAAATTAGACTGGGTCTTGGTATTGCAAGTATTTTGTCATTTCAAATGCTGAGTCCTGTTACCACTGAGCTCAGACCTGTTCACAAGTTCAGCCCCTGCTAATTCGCTGTTTCCTTCTCTTACGTCTTTTCCATATGTCTATAAGCAGGACTTGCATTACATCTTGATTCTTCAGAACTTAAGCACATACACAACTTGGTGTAACGTGGATTATTCCATCAACAGTAACTAGACAACTCATACATGTGAAGAGAAGCATATCTGTGAATATTGTCAGGAGAGGAGCTTTAGTTTGGAAACTGCCTTCCTTGGGGGTCCCCCTCACTCTCATTTTTAACTCTTGCAACAACTCATCAATTAGTTTCTCTGTTATTTCATAGAGCTTTTTGTCATGTGTTGCTAGACAAGATGTGGTGACCACTAAATTTTCTGTAAGTTACAGCAGAATCAAGGAAAAGAGACCTGTTCTGTTCCCACCCTCCCTCCCAGAGGGGGTGTTGGTTGTGTGGTCACTTTCGTCTTGTGGGAGGTTTTTTCACTTAAGTAACTTTCCTTAGTGTAACCAACCTATATGATTTTTGTAATAGTGATTGTAGTTTCCCTGAGGTGTTACCATGTAGAATTGCATTCAAAACATACTCTGTCTCCGCCGGAAAGAGTTGTCTGCAGAAACACGTGGTGCCCTTCTAACACTGTAATCTTAGGCAGCTCAGGGAAATTTAGGGAGAATCTCGCTATGGAAAAGTGCTACTGGTTCTATTAAAGCCTATTCAAAAGTCATTCAAGGAAAAATGAAGTTTAAACAACACTTGGGGTATCATAGAATCATAGAATCATAGAAAGTTTTGGGTCGGAAGGGACCCCTAGATGTCATCTAGTCCAACCCCCCTGTAGCGAGCAGGGACACCGCTAACTAGATCGGGTTGCTCAGAGCCCTGTCCAACCCGGTCTTGAATGTTTCCAGGGATGGGGCCTCCACTGCCTCTCTGGGAATGCCTCTCTGCCATTCCAGTGCTCTTTTAGAGAAAATTTGTTGTTTTAAGTAATCCTTATTTTTACCATTAAGGCTACTTTTGTTTTGCTGCAGACTTGTATTGTAAAAATTAATTATCAGGAAAGAATAAGAAAATAGTAAAATGATCCCAGCCCTGAATTAGTGCCTTTATGGTTATAACTTCCTTTACTTTAGCTGAGTTTCCCTGGCAGAGCTTCAGGGAAAGCTCTACCCCATTAAATAACAGAAAGTCCATAGTACTAAATACAAGTAGGTACGAGATCCACTCTATATTTGCAAGCAACCCCTAAATTTTGCTGATGAACTCCTGGTATTTTGTTAGTAAATATTTCTGGAATAGATGACATCTGACATAATTTTGTATATGCATACTAAGGGTATGCATACGTACATACACACACACATATACATACACACATACAACATATGTATACACACACACATGCCTATACATATGCATATATTTGGGCCTTTTAAACATCTGTCTCAATAAATAACAGTGAAATTTGCTGCATTCATTCCTGATTCCTCTGGGGCTCCTAAATTTCAGGATCTGACTTCTTCTAATAGGGAATCTCTAGATGTGTCGTTTCAAATGCTAGTTTAAATAAAAAGGAAAAAAAAAAAAGCAGCAGCTATACCACACATCACAATAGCAGGTTAAATATAGACATGGATTACAGAGCCATTGTTTTCACTCCTGCTAAATAAGACAGTACTCTTAAAATGGAACGCCACTTGACCTTTCACGTCTCACCAGCCTGTGATTGTATTTAACTGATGCACGGAGGAAATATTTTCCCGCTGGAACTGTCCCCTGTTGATATGACGGTCGCTACTGCTGGGTCACACCATGCACAGGAGGCAGAAACCCAGTGCTCCAGAACACAAGAGGGATCTTGCAGCTCATGGCGGAGCTCTGTCCATGTCCCACAATGACACGCGCTCTTTTTTCAACTTCTCTCAGCTTGTGCTCTCTGCTGGCCATCTCAAATCACCACCAGTGCTCAAACATTCAAAAATCACTTACTTTGAAGTGGAAATCCTTGATGTGCAAAGCAAGAAGCAGATCTGCATTGTGGACAAGGTGAGTGTATTCTTCCAGCACGCTGGGGATGTGCCTGGTTCACACGGTGCCTCTCCAGGGACTCTGTTCCCACTCTTTCGTGGTCTTATTCTGTAACAGAAATACTTTCGTTCTTTTCTCTGGGATATACTCAGAACTTCTCATTAGTCATGATCCTTGGCTGTTTTTCTCCAAGATTTTTACAAATAATGCAACACTGGTTTATTTTAGACCTCCTGGCTGCTCTGTGGACTCAAGATATGTCCTTAGGCTGTCTCTTGATGCTTAGATTACAGTGCTTATTTCAGAGCATGATACTTAAACGTCTACTTCAGAATGGATATTCAGTGTTATTACTTTTATAAAGTTTAGCATCTCTGCGATGCTGTGGGTTCTTGTTGGTATCTACATGTACTCAGCTGTGCCCTACTTATCAGATTGGGCAGGAACCTGGCAATTTTAAAACAAATTTATTTTTAAACAAAGGGTCTTGACTAAAAGAGGGTTGTTTTTTTTTTAATAATATGAATCAAAAAATAGAAACTATGGTGAAATTGTATAAGTAGGATGAGAGGACTGGGTAGGAAGGAAGTTTACTACATAATAAACAACAGCTGAAAAAAATGCTTCATAAGTATTTTCATCACAGTTTTTGCGATTCAGTGTCCCTCAGCAGAAGAGCTGGTCTCTTGCGTGCCATGAAAATGGGAATCCTAATCTATTTAGACTATTGGATTTTTCAGTAACATAGTAGAGTTTTGAGACTTACTGTTTTGCTAGGAGAAAAAAATAAACATTTCAACATTTCCCTTATCCTCACTGGCAACAGCTGGAACCGGTGGATAAGTTTGTTTCAAATGTATAATTTAATGCCTTTAAAACATGCAGAGTGGAATACTACCAGATTTCTACTGTTCTTGATCTTTTAAAGGGTGTTTTCGCAATTTGTATGCCTTGTTAAAGGTAAATGTCTCTTTTGTTCATTGTTAATGGGGCAAAATATTTTTTTAGATTGTTTTAATCTAGTCAAAACAGAAACTTATAAAATGATCAAACAAATATGATGACTATTAATACTAGTTGTAATGATACTGCTTGCATTATTTAATTTACTGAGTGATATTTATGCAGTTATTCAAAAGGGTCACCAAAATACTATACTGAATAAGGTTTCAATCCAAAAAATAGACTTAGTCTGTTTCTTATCTGAAGCTTTCCTATGGTGTCATTGAAAGAAATATAACAGAAACAGGATTAGGCAAAGAGCCACATTTCAGGAAACCTTCCATGAGGCATGGAAGAACTGTAGTCTGCTGGAACAATAGCAGACCTGTGTTTTAACCTTTATTTTGAATTTTGATGAGCCTGAACATTTTCTCACACCTTCTCCAAACCATGGAATCTGCCCTGGTAGTGGTGGAAGGAGAGTTATGAGTGGTGATTGCGAAGCTCTATCTATATAGAGGTAAAATAGACACAGAGGAGCAATAACAACTGTAAGCTGAAAGTGTCTGCTCAGGAATCTTGTTCCACTTACATGGCCATGGCCAGCAGCATGGACCTTTGTACTTTTTCTTGGGAGGGGGCACAGCACCAGGGGGTTGCTGCAAGTACAGTGCAAGGCTGCCTACAGAATTTGGGTTTTGAATGCACATTCACCTGGCTGTCTAAGTCCCTAAATTTGCTGTGATAATCCCTTCCTAAGGCAACCCTGAAAGTACAGAAGCTGAGTTCCTTACCTCTGTAAGCACTTGTTAATATCACTGAACTTCGTTTCAGTTGGTTATTAGAGGAAACAACAGGCCATTTCACTGGATTATGCATAATCTTCTGCTTAATTAATGATAGCATTGATACAGACCCAACATGACACTTCTAATGCCTGTTTTCTGTTTGTAAGATAATTATGATTATCTTAATTTCTCAGGGTTGCCTGTAATTATTACTCGTCAGGATTTATAATAGGAAAGAATAGGAACCATAGATTTTAAAATGTATGTATTTACATTGTTATTGCGTATTGTTAGTAGTTCAGACTATTATGATGCAGCAAATAGATCTGTAATATCCTCATATTAATAAATCTAAAGGGACAAAGTATGTTATAATGGCAGAGAGAAGACCCTTTTCTTTCTCCACTTAATAGAAACTCAGGCAGAGTGATCAGATGATTAATGCTATGTGGGTAAACACTAATCACTGCTTCCAGAGGGTTAGTTTTCTAGAGACTCTTTCTTATGCATATGAATCCTGTTCAGATTAGTGGGAGCTCTGTAAACTCTGGAAAATGATGATACGTCTAACTAGTTTCGGTATTTAGAAAGCAAAGATGTCTTGTGCTCAATGCAGTGTCAGGAATTTAGAAGAGGTGTGTTTGCCTCTGTGATCTCGAGCAATCAATTGACATCAATAGGATTTGGATCCAGCATAAGTAACTGTGAATTAATTCTCCATCTGTAAAATGAAAATAACATTATTCCTTTGGCTTTCTTAGCCATCTTATAGGAAGTACCAGTCACTTACACTAAGTGAACTGAACAGTTGCTATAAGGTCTTGCTTGTCTTTAAGATTGGCTTAAAGGAACAGAATAAAGACATATTTGCCTGTTTTATAAGGCTGTAAGGTACATTCACATCATACTGCAGGCTTTTCCACAGTCAGGAAAGGCAGGAAAAAAAATTGAAAGATAGTAGTGGAAGATGAACACTCCAGACATTTTGTCCCATAGTTGTAGCCTCCAGGAGCTGGGTCTTGAAGAAAAACACCTAATCTTGCAAAAGTTGAAATAAATTCACAAGGGTTGGCAACACAGGCAGTTCATTTTACACATGTGTACTTTGAACATAAAATTCTTTAAAGCAGTATAACTTCTTTTATTTAACATTGTCAGCCTGCTCTGGAGACTTTCTCTGCTATGGATGCGACATTATGCAAGTAGTTTGGTGCACATGAGCTTTTCCAGAGAGTTCCTTAAAAAATTTGAAAGAGAAATAACAGCAGCGTGAGATCTTTTTCCCCTGATTCACTCTTGGTACAGAAATTAATTCTGAGGTGAGATGTCATGGAGAAGAGACTTCAGATTTTGCGGATGGGGAGAGAAAGGAGGAAACACAATCCCGTCTCAAAATTTTTTTCAAGTTACTCTACAAAATGTCCCCAAACTGCTTCTGGCAGGACAGCAGCCACTAGACAAACGGGGGCTAACTTTCACAGTTGAAAAAGCCTTCAAAAAGGAGCTAGCAGGGAAAGTTAATTTAAACCTAGGCTACAACCCCATCCACATGTCTTTAAAAGCAGTATATAAATGCTCAGAGGAGGTATCCTGGGACTGTACTCGTGTGAGCAGAGGTGCCCACACTCTGATGTGATGGCAGCAGGGGGGCTAAAAATGCTGAAGTTTCAAGGAGGTGTACAAGCAACCTCTTGCTCTGCCCACTGCCTGCAAGAGGGCAAGGGTCCAGGTGTGCAGGTCAGTTTGAGGGACAGGCTGGGGTCCTGGGTCTTCCTTCCTTCCCCACTCCTGGGGAGGCATGCCGGTGTCTTGGGTTCTCCTTCCTTCCCCGCTGCCCGGGGAGGCATGTCAGTGTCTGCACGCACAGCATGGCTCGGCCGCACACAGAGCATCTTGCCTCACCTGAGATCCCTCCACGGCCCAGGAGAGATTTTCTCAGAAGAGAAAGGGGTTTACCCAAGCAGGCAAAGGCCTTACCAGAAGTGGTGGCTGAAAGCCACAATTAGGCAAATTTAGCCAAGAAATTTGGCCCATATTCTGACAGTCAGTCAAGGGGTGATAAGTAACAGCTGAGCATATTGTGGGTGAATCTTCAGTCTCTTCAACATGCAGATTGATACTGCATTTTTTAAGTTGTTAAGATGAGTCGTGCAAGTTTCTTGCTCAAGGTGCGAAAGAAGTATTCAGCAAAGAATAAATCTTTTCTTTGGCCAGTGTGAAACAGCAGGTGAGCCTAGATGATCGCAAGTCCCTTTTTCTTCACAATTTATTAATTTCTATGGAAGAAGTTCCTGTCTGTCTGTAAAGAGGAGAGGGCATGTAGTTAGTGATTTCTAGTTAGAAATATTTTCAGTGAAAGAGAGTCTTAAAATGTCTAAGGATATTACCTCCAAAAAGCTATAGAGAACAACAGCACATGCAAATTTCATCAAGTCTTAAAAATGAAAGAAAATAATTCCTTTTTGTATTTTTTAACAAATAATCCACATTTTTCATCATCAGCCACAACTTATGAAAAATATATAGCTACTCAAAAGCTGTTGTACTTGTACATTATTCCAAAAGCCTGATGTAGGTCAGTTTTAAAGTTATCGATGTGCAGTGATTTGATTTATAAATGCTGTTAAGGCAGCTCATAACTGTTTCTGTTATAGCATTCATTGTATAATATTTTTTTTCAAATTAAGTTGTAATAAAATGCATTTTCCCACAAACATAGTGCAACGTAATTAATTTTGCATGAGTTGCTTTTAAGGCAGAAAGTGTTATACAATATAGTTTTTACAGAATAAATCACCTTTGGGGAAACCAGCAAAGCAAGTTTTTTCCCATCAAAAGCCCCAGAGCTCAGTAGTTTCATGCTATACAATTTTGCAAGTTGAGCTATAAGCAGAGGTGCAAGATCAGGTTTTGGCTGCTAGGCAGTGGCCCTCCTTTCTGGAAAACTTCTTGAGGCTTACAGAAGTGAGCTTGCTTCCTAAGGTGTGCAGGACAGAACCTGTTTTCTTGGTGTGCTCCAAAGATGGCGGAAACTACTTTCCCGCTGTTCCTTAAACCAGCCCTCCATGCACCCAGTGCTGTCTGCCACTGAAATCTATTTGGAAAAGCCAGTTACTGATAGTCAAATGTTTGTGGTTAACAATATATACTGTAGGAACATTCAACTATGTGTTCGTGAGTGTAGACATGCCATGCCACGCCATGCCTACAGTGAAAGTCATGTGAACATTCTTATTTTTCTTAAATTAAAGGACCCTTGCATCCAGCCACTTACATATACAACTCTTATTGCCGTTAAATACTACAATGTATGTGTATTACTGCATCTTTTGCCAAAGATGAACTGGGGCTTATTCTGATTACTCCAAAAGGCTTGTCTGTCTCTGAAGGAGTTCACAAGCATTTCTGTTTGTAAAGCACCTAAAACAATAGAGTCCTTGTATCTGCACACTATGGCTTAGCATCACAATGGATTTACACTGGCATGACAACAAAATCAGATAGATGTAGCAATGGTATCTCCAGTATCAGAAATCTGTTACTCTCACCTGTGGGTTGCAGCTTTGTCACAGAAAGTGAGCAGCCAAGAATGACAGTCGTCACCAGCTCTTTTGCATAGTCATCTCTAGCAAATAAAAATAACTCCTCACATCATGGCTTTGGAGTTAGACATACCACATTCATTTTAGGTAAGCAAATACAATCATTAAAGTAGGCAATGAAACTATGCAAAGGAACTCTTTGCAGTACCAGGACATTGCATTTACATCATTGAGTTCTCATAATTTGCTTCATTCTAAGGAAGTACAGTGAAGAAGTCTAAGAAAGAGATTAATATTTTAATTGCCTTGTATAGTCTTTTTTTCCCTAAAACTTGCAATTTTAATATTTCAGTTCACAGGACTCTATATTCTTCCTTGTCAAGAATGAGCAGAACCTGTGCACTTCCACAGCAGCCTCATTTCATTCATAGGAATTTTAAGATCATCATCTTTCTCATTCACGCATTCTATCATTAGAGATGTTCTGCCTCTGATGAGAAAGATGCCCAAAGGGACTGAATAACCAGCTATGTCAAAGGAGGGGGCTTTGTTGGGAAGACCACACATTGGTGCCGAGTCCCACAAACTAGGGATTCCCACGGCAGTACGGGTGAAGGAACACAGGCACAAAACTAGCTGAATGTAGGCTCATTGCTGTGGAAGTCATCTCTTCTACTTCCTTTTGGAAGGAGGATTTCATAGTGTCTTGTGTCTTTACTGTATATTTTCATAGCATCCAGCACAATGGGGATCTGGTCCCTGCTGGGAGGCACAGCAAGAAAATACATTACATTTACAAACTTGTTATAAAGTCTATGAATTTTCTTACCCATAAGAACTGAATTTTATGCCTAACCCCCAGTGCTGGAGGTGATGACAATGGTGTTTTCTTCCTCAGTTATTAGTTACACTTGGTAAAGTAGGTAAACATATTCAAATTCTGTTGAAGCAATGCATTGCACTAATTTCTTCCTGCTCTACTAGAAATTCACATAATTTTAAAGTCAGTACAGCTACAGATAATTTCAGATGAAAAGAGGAAACTAGACATATTAATTTCTGCTTGCTCTTTGCTGTCACCACTCTTGTTTCAATACGTCTTTTTAAATAGAATACCTGGAGAAAAGGCCTTTGATTTATCTAGAAGAGAGAGACTGGGGAGGGGAAAAGCTGGTAACTTTAGGGCACTTAGCATTTGTAATGGGATAATTTAAAGAATTACAGAAGCCACTGCAGAAGACTGATACTTCAGCTGATTCTAATTTTCAAAGCTTAGACGTGCCTTTAAATGACAGGTTTTATACATCTCTTATTTTAGACAGAAAAGTCAGAGCCTGGGGGGAAGAAAGAAACAGTGAAAAGAAAGAGTGAAATATAACAAATGATCCAAAAAATTTGAGCTTGATTCAAAGTTCAGCGAAAACAAGAGAATGAATTCTAGAGACACAAGTGATGCTCTAGCTCTCCATGAACATAAGCCAATCTGGCCAACAGTAAGAGCCATCTACGAGAGCAGTGAATATTGCCAGCAGTGTATCTGTAGAGACAGACTCCCAGCCAGTGTGAAAATGTCCTCTTTCCTAACAAAATTATGACATTTTATCCCAGCTGCACATTTGCCTTATTATATCAAACATAATTCACAGAGTATTGTAAATTATGAACATACTGGAGTAATGTAAAACCATAGGGAGCTGTAGGTCTTTTATTAATTTGATAGTTAATCAGCACAACTCATGATGGAAATTTAGGTGTATAAAGGCATCTCATATAGGCATTATTGCAGCATTAATATACTCCTGCCCATGATTTATTGGTCCATCAGAACATGGTTCAGGTTCTTTCTAAAATCAGACCTGTGATTCTTCACAATGTACCTGAAGCAAATAGTAATGGATCTACAAATATCTTAAAGTATTTATTAATGCTATCATTATAACATATCTGCCTAAGTTTAAACAATTTTGGATTTTAAAAAGTCCTTGAAATGCAGGCTTTCCTTTTTTAATATATACAGCTGTTGTATTACAAGAAAACAAATTTTCCAGTCAGAGAATCTGTACCAGAAGTATATCAAGCATCTCTTCGTTGCACTCGGGATGGTGAAAAGTACTTAGGTTTCTAATTAACCTGATGATGTCTAATTTTTCTCATCTATCATCCTTGTTTCCCATTCCTTTCTGCTTCTCAGCTTCATACTTCCCCTGATGGACCACAGAGGGCTTGCTGCCTCTCTGTCTTCCCCTGCCTGCTCTCCCCAGTGTAACTTTGGACCTCCTGGCCAAGTTTAAATACATCCAAAAGAGGGGGGAAAAAAAAAAAAAAAAAGGCTCAAAAGATTACTTAGTTCCTCGTTGAGTAGTGGCAGCTGGAGGCTGGGTAGCACAGTGTTTCAGAGCAGGGAGCACAAGCAGAGTGCAGCCTTCCCCTCTGCCGTACGCCAGTAGCCGGCTGCCAGCTCAACGTGCACGTTCTCACTGGGCATTCAGCAAGTGCATGGCAGCAAAACAGCCCCGGTTTCTTGCCCAGTGGAAATGTCATAGGAGACAGGGAAGGGATAAGGGACAGCTGGAAAAGGCTTTGAGGTCCTCCTTAAGTAAGGCTTTATTAGCCCTGCTACTCATAGAATCACTTGGTTTGCCAATACACATTCTGTGAATTATCTTTTGAATTGGTTGATCTCATTCTTGCTTTTTGTTTTCATACAGACCCCCAAATAGTTTGTGACCATCCTATGCTAAGTACTGGTTGAGTTTCTTGGCTGCCCTACTTGACTTTAAATGTTAGCCGTCTACATAGGTATAAAAAAAGCAGACGTAAACTTCTACAGCCATTTGATAGAAAAAGGAAGACAAATTCAGAGAAATTTCACAGCTAAACTGTATGCTTAATCTGTGCTAGGACTGGCAATCAAGATCCAAACAAAACCCTAAATGTCACCTTCTTCCTGAGAAGAATTGGTCAAAGTTAGCAGTTGTGGTTTTTTGGGGGGTTGTTTTGGGTTTTTTTATTTGTTTTGTTTTGTTTTGTTTTGGTTTGGTTTTTTTTCAGTGCATACCCCAAATGTTTTCTTTGCAAATTACAGTGAAAAAAAATGAGTCTTGAATTTTTTCTGAGGTAGAATTTGGGAAAGATTATATTACAAATTAGTTTTGGAATATTACAATCTGTTTTGACACAACAAATATTTCATTTCGACTGCAATTTATTTTACAATTTAATAGTACATTTATTTGAATATTATTTCCTACTGGGTTATTTTCCATGGCATGATAGCCATGTGTTATATTATTTTACACTATTGTGATTGATGTGTCATAAAATAATGCAAAAGTAATGAAAGTTCCATACCAATGAGAAACAAAAGGAAATGAAAATAATACAATGAAATGAATTTTCAGCATGTTTCTGAAGCAAGATTTAAAAAACCCCACATTTTCTATTTCATTTTTTAAATTTGAAGTCAATACAAATTTACACATCCACAGTTTTTTCAGAACAATTCAATTTCCCTTGTAGAAAAGTGTTGTGACAGAGGCTTCCTGACTGGTTCTGCCGTTAAGCTCTCAAGGTGAATGCAGTAACCTTAAACAGTTCCCTTTAACAAAAGGTCAGAAGGCACAGAGGCATCCCAATTTTACTCAGATTTTCTCAGAAATAGGTGAATGTGATGAATTCTGTAAATCAAAGCATGGCCTGCACACCTTCTGTGTGCTAATGGACTGCATTCTCGTTACTTCCACTCTCATCTTTAGCAGAGGGAAAAAAAGCTCTTTCTAGTGCCTGACACTTTTTCAGAAAGTTTCTTGCAAAGGGAGAGGATTTTTTTTTTTTTTTTTTTTTTATGTAAGCACCCAACTAGCAGTAAAAAACCCAGTATAACATCATTAAAGACAAATTTGGCCAGTGTAAATTGACATGACTGCACCCGGCAAGCATGTGGTTATGTGTATTCTTAGATAATTTGACCCATAGTCACTGGAAATATTAGTCAGCTGGATTATCTCATATGCCAAAGTTCATGTGACCACATAATAAACTAGGAGCTTGCTAAGCGATACAGCCCCCTACTCCTGTGTACTGGAACTGACTTGAGCCAAAACCATAGTTCTGAATATCTCTAGTTTCTGGAAGGACTGGCTGGAGGTCAGAGCTAGCTGTCTGGTAGGCAGCTCACTGCAGTCTACCGAGTAAAATATTAAATTCTATATAAAGCCTTTGTGTTGTTGCTGACAACACTTGTTATATGTAGTTACTTCTATGTCATTTCCACGGTGAGCTCATCTATTTATATCTCTTTTGACATGACCAGCACACTGGTTCACCAGGCTAACAAGAAAGCAGTGTAGGACATACTGAGGGAGGTTACAGTAAAACAGTACTCAATTTTTAATACTGCCTTTGAAATTTAACAGTAAGAAAACGTAATCTGATCTAGAAGCCAAATTCACACAACACGGAGATCAATTAGAACAGGTGTTTTCCTGATTAACTTTCTGTGAAACGCTGCTGATTTCTAATAATATAGCATGGTCCCAAAGCAAGGACAGGGTGCAAAAGCAGCAATGGTGAAGTATTTGTTGAGTGCTGACCTTGGAAATGACCTGACTTTGCCATTAGCTGGTTATCTGTTTAGAGGTCAGATCCTCAGCTTCAATAAGCTGTTGTCACCTTTTTGAACAAATTTACCCTGGCTGAAGATGGGGTCGTCTATGGTTAATGAGCAGCTGGAGTGGCCAAATTTCGGAATTTCTGCAATTATGGAAAATGACTGTCTGTTGAACGTAGGTGACTCAGCAGTGCAGTGATACTGACATGTCACAAAGAGAAAAAAGATTCAAAGAAGGGAACTGTTGAAAGAAAGATCACTTATTTGCTAAAATGGTATTATTCAAATTCTTATTGATATTCTGCTAACCTCTAACCCCTAAAATAATTCTTTAGTGCAAGAACTGTGTGATGCAATTATATACAGATACCAGATTTGTTATAATTCCTTGACTTATAAATGTGAAAGAGGTATGAAAGTGGATAACTATCTGATTAGCTTGCACTCACAAAAGGCAGTATTAAGTTCCCTCGTAATATCTTCCACTTAGTGCTCTTCCTTGAGTCACAGTCTAAGTTACTAATACGGTATTTTAAATCTTAAAAAGAAATGTGATGCTTTGTGCATTGCTGCATAAAGGAAGGATAGAACTGGAATGGATGACTGAGAAGGTCCTTTCATTCTTGAATTCCTAAAAAATGAGAAGTTGCCTCAAATGGAAAACTAGAAGTGTTTTTGCTATGAAGGTACAGGAAAAACAGGATTTGAGGTTTTGAAATCATCCTTTTCTGAATGAAAAGTGCAATGAGTGCAACCCACACCTGTAAAATCTGCATTTCTTCATAATAAAGTACTCTTAAACCTTACACATGATAACAACTTACTAGAAAGTTAACTATATTCAAAACCTGGTGTTAGACTAGAAGTCAAGAATTTGGAGGGAAAAGTGCTTGACCATCAGACATAGAAGATATGTGCCAAGTAAGAGGTGTTTTTAGCACAACTGAGGGTGGTCTTTCACTGTTTTGCCTTTGCGTATTTGAAAAGTGCTGAAATAGCGGAAAAGAAAGGTTAGAACAGTTTCAGAAATAATTTAAAAGAATAAAAGAAAAGTAAGACTAATAATTAGAGTGAAATGTTCCAGGGTGTTTTATTCAGTTAGCACAAAGGGTAATAAGCACAGATGCTGTTCCAGTCCTTACAATTCTTTAGCTCGTATTGATGTACAATGAAAAGAACAAAAGATAATTAATGGTCTACGAAGAGGACACTCTTGGTAGTGAGCTGATGTCTCAGCATCCATCTTCACATTGATCAATATTAGAAACTATAACTTCACCGGTTGTTTTATGAGGTCCTTAAAAAAAAGGACACAGATTATCAAGATCATAAAAAAATGTATTTCATTCTTCTGTGGCTATAGCCTCATTACTCTGCCTGGGAAAGGACACTGTGATTCCTCTATGTCATAGCCCATTCTGAGGAGGAAAGTATTTCTGTTATTTTTCAACTTGCGATCTGTGCAGTTTGTCTCAAGTGGAAGGGTCCTTCTCTAAGCCAGCTGGCCTGTAAACAGGCCGCCTTTGCGCCCTCCTGGCTGGCTGCATGCCCCAGGCCTTCCCCGCACGGTGCCACGCAGAGCTGCCGGGCTGCGGCCAGCCAACCGAGCACACGCTCAGCCTGGGACAGGGCTGGCAGGGTTCAAACCAGCTCTAGCCTAAAGCGGCTTGGATGTACTCAGGCACAGCGGTGATTTTGCTAATGAGCTCTGCCTCTCTCATAGGTGTCGTACAGAGCGCAGTTCCCCCCAGCTGCAGCTGGATGTTCTAAGAACCAGCTCTGGATGTAAGGGAGGCGGTGTGTGATGGTTCACATTGCACCACGTGGATGCGCTCGCTGGTTCCTCTGCTGCAGCACAGATCCTGGCAGGCACTTAGTAACTTTTAAACACCTAGGGCATGTGAATGGTTCTATAGGTAAACCTAAACCACAAGCTTAGACTAATTTTTTGACAGCTAAAGTTAGGTGGTATGAATGCCATGGCTGGCATAGCAGGATTTAGAGGGGAGAAAGAACTGAAAGCCTCAGGTTGAAAAATGGGAGAGGGATGTAAAGGTAGAGTTGCTAAGAAGGGCTGGACTAGAAATTTTGCACTGATTGAAAGCAGCGCTGCTCTGAAGTTGACACATACTCAGGAGTGCAGGAGATGCAGACCATGGGCTCTGTTTTGAGCTAGCTCTGCTCTGTGAGCACGCTAAGCTTAATAGCCTTTCAGCTTCCCTTGACTTAATCCGATGATCAGCTCTCCAGAGCCTGGGTTGGGCCTGGCTACTTTTTCCCATAACCTGGCATGGTGAGATGCTGATCCCTTGTAGGGATGCAGGCCCTACAGTAATATGGCTTATACTGTATTTAGAAAACAAGATCACCTTCCATAACATCGGAAAAGGCCATCCCCGTCCTTGAGCTGGCAATGCCAGCTCCGAAAACCTGCACACCTGCCCTGCGCTAGGACACATGACAGATTTTGGTCTGTGTGCTGTAGAGTCGTTGCCAGCTAACAGCACTTGCATCCATATCTGACAGATTCTGGGCTCCAGACCTCACAGATGTGAGATTACAAGGTGTGAGAAAGCAATTTCAGATATTTTGGAAGTTTTGAAAACACAACCCCCCTATCTCCCGTATTCAAGTCCACAGAGGTTGTATACATTACAAGAAAAGGCACATGTAGACTATGGGAGATGTGCTGTTCTACTGGATGTTGTGTGGAATGACTTAAGTGCAATAAATAAAATAATGAAAACAGATGATAAATAATAAAACAGATAAAATGTCTTCTTTCCTTTTTGAACTGAGAAAAATAAGATGACTTCTTCTATTTTTCCCCATAGCTAGGAAGAAAACAGCTGGCATCAGCAATCCAAGGGCAATGTTCCTTTTCTGGCCCAGTACTGTTCAACATGGTTTGGGTGCAACACAGACCTTGTTGATGTTGGGAAGGGGCAAAGGGTACATCCTTGGTTTCAAGGAGCCCAGCCCTTGATTTGTGTGGAGTTGCCATTGCTTAGCAGGTGCATCAGAGAGACAAGTCAGGGTTTAAGTAGAGGTTTGCTTACAGCAGTTTCTGCAAATAAGGACTACTCCAATGCCCAGTAAAACCTTCTGTAACTGTGGAAAAGAAAGGGTTCTCATCTAAACCCAAAGAAAATTCTAGGAAAAATCTGAACTTTGCATACAGTTTAGCACAGGTATCATTTTACAGCTTTAGCTCATTGTTGAGCTCTCTGCCTGTTCACATTATTACTGAAAAAAACTTGGCTTACTCCTAAGCGCTAATGGCATACGTAATTGTATATTTGCGTAGGATGTCAAATTATACAAGAGCAAAACTTTGCTTTGTGTACTGATTTGTTGCTTTTGAGTCAGCAATTTTATTTTCTTACATCAGTATTTCTCCAAATTCAGTCTTTTCAGCAGAACAACCTAAGCTAAGGTGCTGACTGATCTCTACAAGTAGAATTTCTTGTGTTCTTTATTTTTTTTCATGGGTATTGTCCTAATTCACTAATATCACTGATAAGTAAAATAGGTAGATAAATATCAGTAGTTACATTTGAAAGAAGTGGGGCTACAGGTTAAAGAAGGTGCCAAGATCCAAGCAAGGCTCAGTAAGTTGATTAATGCCTAAGTATATGAGTTCCAACTAATGCAATGAAACAGGAACTGGATTGCCCAGCAAACCCCATAGAAATCTTTAGGTGGGAAGAGACAGACAAACTTCTGTGGAGCAGAACTGTTGGGTTCCTGCGTAATTGCCAAGGAGGATATGTCAGGCAACTGCCGTAATTCTGGTTAAACTGAGGAAAGCTGGAGATGAGGTGAACCGGATGATGAGTGCCCAGCCAGGGAAAATGGTGCCATGGCTGTTTCTCTACCTCAAACCAAAGAAACTCTGCTGGTCCTCAAGATTTTGCTGTATGTCACCACCACTTCATAATGGTATTAGCCTATGCTGTGCAGGTGCCTAAAGTCTCCAGGGAAGGTGGTTTTCTGCATTCTGCTGTCTGTCTGCAACGATGAGGTCTCTCTCTAGAGCTGAAGCAGATCCCCATAGTTAAGACACATATCAATTTAATTCTCAGTCTCTGTGCTTAAATGAACAGTATAGAATATGAAATCAGTGTCAACTGCAAAGGGATGGTCTTGTTAAGATCAGACCCTTACCTCTTGCTGCCTTGATCTCAAGCTCAACATACTACTTCCTGCAGTGTTCCATTGCCTTTTCTTTTAAATGCAAGGTACTTCTAAGTCTGTCACTCTAGCAAATTCTAACTGTGTTTCTCAGATACTTTGTAGAAAGTGTATTAAGAAATCAATATACATAATAAAATAGAGCCTAGAAGGCCACCGGACTGCCATCTAACACTGTGACAGCTGAATTGCTTCAGTGCACGTGAAACAACAGCAGGCAGAAGCAAATCATTTCAGGCAGAAAGGACAGAACCTGCCACCTTTGTTACTGGCCCCTCGGGAAAACCCTTTCATGTCTCTAAGAGATGTGCCCCAGCATATTTGAACCTAACTTTAAAGCTAACACTTCAAGTTGTCCCACTAGTTTGATCCTGGGGCAGTTATTGCCTCAAGCATGGCCAGCAGCTTGAGACTTTACCCTTCCATTGGCCAAGCAGAGGTGGTCCAGGTAATGTGTAAATCAAATGTGGACAATCCTTAGTAACATATAAACACGTGAGAGTAAATATGCTGATTTGCTTCATTATTGCCTAAGGAACTTGGACACAAATTGATTCACCTCTTCATTAGAGGAGGGGAGAAGGGATCCCAGAGTGAAGACAGGAAAATTAATCTGCATGCATGTTGTTATCTTTTCCAGGTACCTCCATCATCTACCCTTCTTGATGTGAAACACAAATTTCACAAAGCATGTAAGTACTATGGCTGGCAGGCTGGAGGCACGGTTAGAGGCTTTTCAGCTTGGAGAAATCGTCAAATTTATTTTTCATGAAATCCCGCGTGAGAGCTGAGACTTACTTGACAGCTCCAGTGCTAAATAAGAGAAGTGTTTGGACTAAGGTTCTACTGTAGCTGTCACAGATGTGAGAGGCTGGAAGGAGATGACTGCATAATTTACCACTGCCAGACCATGAGGGGCAATACTTCTCTATCCTCTTTTTAACATTACACAGTGTCAATTCAAGACCACAACTGCATTTGCCCTCCCAGTGTTATATTAGATAATCTTCAATAACATTAGACTGCTTCAAGCTGGCCATAAACAGACCATGTAGATCAAACAGCTACTGCAGTGGGGAACTGAAGCGCAGAGTGGTTAAATGATTTATGTGGATTGTGCAGGCAATCTGACAGAATTCTGAACTGACTCAGCCACGATCAGTTCCTTAATGGTCAGGGCAACCTCGCTCTCTTCTAGTATTGCTTTTTTTGTTTTTCATATCCATGAGGAGGGGAGAAAATAGCAGAGGAGAAGGTAATGGTTGCACGTACAGACTGCAGATAAGGACCTTGTACATAAAAAGAGACGAGAGCAATCATACTCGAAAATCCCTCTTTTTTTCCTGCCAGAGAACAGAGCAGTTTTGCTGGATGCTTCCTTTCTGCCTTCTCCTAGCCATGTGCCTCCAGCCCGAGGTGGCTGGAAAGGTGGGAGAAACACCAATGAAAGTAGCCAAGCATCAAAGTTTGATGGCATTTACCTTTATCCACTGAATTTCTGGTCAGGATTTTGGGGAGTGGGGCCAAATGTACCTGAAACCTACAGGATGTATGTGTGTGTATAGTGTGCCTTGAGTTCTGAAATCGTAAAATACTGCAGTATCTGTGTTTGTAGAGATTCTAACTTCACCACCCTTGTTCCTAGACTGAGAAATGTTTCTCTGACTCCTGCCTGTGGGAAGTAAGGTGTTACTTGTGATAAGGACTGGTAACCTTGAGTGTCACCCACATTTGAGATGTACAGGCCTGTGCAAGGCCTATTAACTTGAAATAGACTTCTTAGAACTGCAGAGGTATTTAGTTGAGCAGAAGAAAGTGCAACAAGAAACAAGGGTTGGAAGTGAAAGCCAGAAAAACCCAAATTAGGAATGACATATTTGGTTCCAAGAGGCAGGACGGCTTACTGTTGGAGTAAGCATCTTAGATGATGGGCTTTCATTATTTTTGCAAGAAAGGGTGTATTCAAATAAAGGCTAGATGCATTTCGTAAAAAAAAGGTTTAGTGAGACACTAATATTTGAGTTCAAAGTAGGGTAAGTAGAAGAAATATTATGCTTTTCCTCTGTCCTTAGAGTTTTACGAAACACTAAAGATGAAGGCGTCTGTTGTTGCACAAAGGTTCAGTTGACGAAGCAAAAGGCTGTTGACCTGATTACTCTAGAGCTACTTGTTTTCACTCCCTATAAAGGCTTGTAAAGTGGTAAAAGTTCAAAACCCCCACAGCTGAATGTGAAAAGACCGAGTGTGTAAGTTTTAATATTTGAGTAAGAATATGTCTTCCCCTCAGTTTGTGAAAGGCAGTGCATTTCTGCCTAGACTCTCTTAAATCAATTGAAATTGAATTTATATTGATGCATCTTAAATCAGTTGAAGATCATTGGCACAAAGGTTTATGCCAATTTAACTGTAATGAGGTTTTTAATAGATTTGGGTTAAAATGGTGCAAGTCTGCGTGTAAGCCATTTTAATGGCACCTGTTTTAATATTTAGAAGTATCTTACTCATCAAATACTCTCAGTGATGTCAGTGGAGCTCAGTATAAAGGAAGATGGTAAGCAAAGCAACAAAGCACGATACAAATTGTGAACTGAAACTCTGACAGTACAGCGTTTTACAGCACATGGAAGGGCTGGCAATTGTCTTCAATGCTTTTTCAGTTCTCAATTTTTACGTCAATTCTGCCCGTTCCCGGGAGTACACCATATCAGTGTCCTGTGTTCTTTCTTCCCATTCCAGCTCATTGCTTTGATCTCTCTTTTCCAGTTCAGCCTGGATATTGTTGTCTCATGAGGTTCCCCCCTCCTCCTCCTCCTTTCTCACTTGCAAAGAACAAACCTTCCCTTTTTTCTCTTCACATAGTGTGGAGGATTACAGCTAACAGAATACAGTTCTTTTAGGCAAGAGCTGAGAAGGGACTGAAGCTGATCTGTGGATGCCTTTGCTTAGCACGCTATTTTGTACTAGCTCATGCATTCATTTCTGTCATTTCATGTGTGCCAGACTCACATGTTCCCCTATAATCTCTTGCTGAAACACACTCCTACGCACACCCCCTTACAGTCTCTCAGTCTTCATACATTCTCCTTTGATCACCCATGCAATTAAGCTTTCTCCTCAGCTCGTATCTTGTCAGCCCTTCAGTGAGAGGAAGCCCAGTGCAGCAATTTCACACGCATCATCTCTGTCACTGAGCAGTTTCTGCTGCCTGATTCAAGAAAGGATGAAAAAGCCTGAATTACGAATTGCAGCAAGGGAGGCTGTTAATCGTGAAAATAAGAGAAATGGGATGCGAGTGACACATATTACTGCTCAGTAGTTTCTAAGTCAGCCAAACATTAGTTTGAGTCTGTGTTTATACGAAAGACAGAATATGGACTTAGAAGTCCAGCAACAGATACTGAAATACTCCTCAGCCCTTGCTTCAGCAAAACTGTCTCTACTGAAACAACCCGGCAAAGCCTAACCCTGTGCCTTCTGTAGCACTGAGTTCATGGGGGCAACCCCAGTTTTACTGCTGGAGGTTTGGAGATCTATGACCTCTTCGTGGAGAATAACCATTTCAGACATACTGCCATTTCCATGGGAATTCAGAGGTTTTCTCCAGACTGAAGACCACTGTTTTGGATGAGCCACTGGTCGCTGTAGCTGCTGCCCCTGGCAGGGACCGGCAGCACCCACCAGGGTCAGCACAGAACAGCAGTTTCCCTATTGCAGCCTTCCAGCCATCGTCTCTATAGGGGCTTTCTGTAACAGATGTTAGATCCAGGATGTCATGCTTAATAGCAAACTTCACACCTGCCCACCATGAACCTGTCTAATCCTTTTAAAACCTACTTACAGTTTTGACCTCAGCAAAATCCTCTGGGAAGGAGTTCCACAATATGAGTATGTTGTGGAAAAATGTCTACGCTTCTACTGCTTGATGTTTTCTGCCTGAAATTGAGTGGCAGCTGAGTGCCTGGGTGTTACTGGCCATCACACTGTATTATCTAAGGTATGGTCAAAGAAGCCTCAATCAAATTGGTGCTGTGCACTAGGTGACTTTACTACTATTTTCCTCATTCCTTTGGCTAGCTTGCAGAAGTGAAACCAAGCCAAAAAGTAAGTGCGTAAGAAGGAAGCCTCTTGTCCCATTTTCTCGGTTGCTTATAATGAGTTAGCTACCTGGCGTTTTCTTTATCTATAAAGATTATGTTTTCAATAGAGAAAGAAATATCTTGTACACTAAACTTTGCAAGCTCTTGCCCTTGGCAATAACTCTTCACCTTTAATTTATTTTTATCTTTGCAAAGTGTATTGGACTGGTGGGGGAGGGAATCTTACAGATAGAAAATGAAAAACTGTAATAATAATGCTAATTCAAGTATCACATAACTAAAATAAAATACTTCTAGAACAGGTAATATAACGGAGTCAGTGATCATTAAATATTTTCAAGGTTACTGCACAGAAGTTGCTGAAAAAGCTCTTGAAAGAAAAGGAAGAACAGAAAGGAGAGGGGAAAATACGATCTCTGCAATACGGTAACGAACTTGTGGATGCAACCTTTTGCAGAAGGAGGTAGCACAACTAGAGCTACTCTTCGAGGGCAGAGGAGTGAGCTTAGGGAGGCCAGAAATTGCCCTCTAGGCAGAAGAAGCAGGCAGGGAAGGAAGGGCAGGCGGGAGGAAGACTGGCGATGGGTCGAAGGAAAAAGGGAAACTGAAGAGAGACCTGAAAACCTCACGTGCAGAATATCCCAGTCTGCAGTGGGGAATAAAGTGCTCAAGGAATAAGGAACATTACAAGCTGCCAGCTGTCCCAATAAAATACTAACTCCTAATCTTTCAGCTCCAAAATCGCAGCTCCTCCATCTAAGCTAACAGATGTTACACAGGGTATTTAAAATAAGCAATGTCACTGAAAGTAAATCATTAAGAAAGAAATTGTCAGTAGATGGCACTCAAGAATAAACAGCCTCATTTCTGGACACTAGGAAACTTCAGAACTCTGCTATACCACCTTAAAACTGCTTCTTACAGGTATTTCTATTGTGATGCTAAGAGCTATGTTACCTGGAAAACCACTGAGAGATTTTCTGTTGCTTCCTTCTAGGGAGAGAACAAGGAGAAAGACAGTGCTACTGCTCCTTCATGGTGGGAACCAATCTTTCTTTTAGCCTCCTCCTTACAGGCTGTAGGGCAGTGTGTTAGGATGAATTAATCTGCCAGGTTTTACCTGCTGCTCTCATCCTGCGTGTTCCCCAAAAAGTCTGCTCAGTGTTTTCACACCCTGAATCTGAAACTCTCCTGTTTTTAAAAATATCTGAGAGCTATTAGCATGATTCCAAAACCAAGGGCTTAAGGAATAACTCCATATTTTGCCAAGTCTATGCTAAAACACAAGAGCTGGATGCAGAGCTATGGCTGGAAAGGATGCCTGTTCGTACTGCATCACGCAATTCCCTTCTAGAGGCTGGCTGCGATGTTAAACTGCAAGGCTCAGAGAGGTGAGAACGGATGCTGTGGGGATTAGTCATTAAGAGCAGTACCAGGGAGAACAGTGACTGCTAAGCCAGTGCCTTGCCTACCGGCTCTGTGTAATCAGGGCTGTCTGATAACACAATCTCGCTGAGAACTTGCAGTTCCTCTGATTTTTCCACGCTGTCTAATACAGCTGGATTCTCAGGTTGAAGACAGTTAATGAAATCTGTCAATTTTGATGCCTGGAGAGACTCATGTGCCCCATGAATACACCTGCTGGGGACTCAAAGATGCTGAATTATGCTATTTATGGCTCTCCCAAGCTGACTTCACAGTCTCCGCCTATCAATCAACCAAGAGCCCTTCGTGTGTCTCACAAACTGAAAAGATCCAAATAAGTTATATCTAGGGCATAGAGGCTTCCAGAGGGATTTTTTCTTCTGACCTATATTAGGAGATCAGGCTTTGAAAAAGCACAAATTTTGGAAAAAGGGCAACAAGCTGATAGTGCCATGTGTCGCCTTGAGCTGGATGCAGTCCCTGGACAGAAAGGCAGCTGCAAAATCTATGGCTTTTAACAAATCTCAAACTCCTTCTTCTAGTTCACGCTAGCCCAGTGTCACAGCTCGAATCCATACACGAATGAATTTTCAAAGGGACAGGCCTGCTATGCAGGCTGTCTGACTGCAGAGCTCATAGGCCCAGCGTTACGCCCCCAGCACAGATCTGCAGAGTGTTTTGGGTTGGCAGTCACATCCAGCTATTGTTTTCAATGAATTTTCCCCTCTCTTCAGTCATAACAACTCAATTGAAAATTAACATTGAAGGCGAATCACTAGGGACAGGCAGTTACGGCAAATGGGCACTAAGAAGTACAGTGATTTCATCTGGGTAGATTGCTCATTCATCTGTGTTGACTTTGTAAATGAAAATGGATAGATTAGGAGGAAACATGATATTTATTTCATCTTATATTTATAATTTATTTTTCTTTTGTCTTAGTCTCACAGCAGATAGCAACAAAAGACTAGTTTACAATGAATTTTGGTATCCCTCAAATGACACAGTCCTAAAGTCTTTTTACTTCTCTATGCCTGCCAACACAACTCAGTTTACTAGAAACTCCTTGAATTTCTTGTTACTGCCACAGTGAGGCTTGTATATACTTAAACTCTTTATTTTTTATTTTGTAAGGCTAAGCAAAAAGTAGGCAACAGCTCCTGCCACAAAACTCAAACCAGTCGCTACCATCTTCCTCCCCAGCTCGCAATCAGAGATCTAATCCATGAGTAAATTGCTTCCTGCCATTGCAGCGTGTGCATGTCAGAACAGAGACCTAAATTCTTGCCTTGGCATGCCGCTTTAGCCATGAGGCCAGCCTGTCCGGTAGGCTTCACTTCTGATCTGTGCAGGAAGAAGCATCATGAAGATGACCTCTTCTCAGCTTATTTGTGGCATATCTGTGCAAATCTCTCTATACAAAATACAAGACTCTGTCTGCTGGCACAGATTTGCATAACTTGAATTTATGGCTTAGCTGTCAAAATAGTTGAAGCACACCTGTGAAAGCTGGGAAGACTTTCACTTCTTTTGCAATAGCCAGTCAGGAAATGAGAATAGTGTCATTGACCTAACACAGTTAAAAGAAAAAGAGGACAAACTGAGTTAGCCTCATGGTTTTCATCTTAAAAGTGACTAAAAATTTATCGTAGACTTCAAAATCTCTCTTTTTTCCCCCCACGTTCTGTGTTGGAATTACAGAAAACCAATTATGGCGGATTTTCAAAAGGGACAGACATGGTATTGTCTCACAAACGGAGCTCGTTACCCTGTGTGCAACATCCAAGATGCACACAGAGCCAAGATATCTGTTTATTTCATGTCTGCACAGAGATAGGTGCTAGGTGGTAACTCCACAAGGCTAGCACACCTGGTGACAAATCACATTGCATATACAGTTAAAAATGTCAGTTCCACCTATTAGCCATATCCTCATAACTATGACTGGTTAGTTCTCTTCTCACTTTGGTTTAGAGATACAGTACTCCTAAAATTTACTGTGCGTGCCCAATCAATCAGGGTCTCTGCTTGGACCGGGGTTTCCAACTCAAGGGGTGTGATTTTTAGTATTACAAAGAGGATAGTTCATTTAAGGGCACTTTTTATCATTCTTCTGCTGTTTGTTCCAACTTGTTCAAAAACATCTTAGTTAGCTTACATATTCTTGCAAGATGTACTTCACTACAAAGGACTGTAGTTTCTGATTAGACGCTCCTGTATCAGGCACTCTTGTGAACATCTTGGACTTCTGTTAATCCTAGACTACATATTCTAGGTAGATAATTAGGTCAGACTGACCTTCTATGCATACTTGTGTAATGCTAAGTTCAACAGACTACAATGGAGTGCTCTAGCTGAAGTCACAGTGGTGTAGCCATTAGGTAGGTCTCCAGAAAGTGCTGTGCACTTCACAGATCTTATTTTGCATCCTGAGCTGTGGTCATCACCCTCCCATCTGAGTCCTGATTCATGTGTCTCTTGTTGACACTGCTAAAGCACAGAATTTGCATGTGGACATTTCTAGCTGGGGTGCTGACGTCTGATTCCTTACTCCCAGCGTAACTGGGCTTAATGAGAGTACGCACCAGACTAGGCACCTGCAGTTCACTTTTGCTGAGCACTTGAATCTCTTTCTAAGCTGTGGAGGAAGACATATTTAATCAGTCTGAAAAGCATCTGATCAGATATCCCTGGAGGTTTACCTTCTGAAATATACATGTGGCTACAAAGAATATTTTAATTATGTACTGAATTAGGAAAATATGATAAAGGTTTGGCTCACCCAGCTGGTTTAGAAGCAGTGCACTTAGTAACATAGGACCTTAAGCAAGACTTTTAGGGTCAGATTTTTAAAACATTTTGGTCTTAGGGGAAAAAGAATTCTTGGCCACGAGCTGGCGGGGCTCATTGAGAGGGCTTTAAACCAGGTTCGAAGGGGGAAGGGGATATTGCCCAGCTCAATAGGGATGAGCCTAGGCTTGGAGTGCCAAGGCCAGGGGTGAGATTGACAGCCCAGCTCAAGTGTGTTTACACCAATGCACGTAGCATGGGCAATAAACAGGAGGAGCTGGAAGCCATTATACAGCAGGACGGCTACGACTTGGTCGCCATCACAGAAACGTGGTGGGACAACTCGCATGACTGGCATGCTGTCATAGATGGCTACAGACTCTTTAGGAAAGACAGGCCAACAAGGAGAGGTGGGGGAGTTGCTCTATATGTGAGGGAGTAACTGGAATGCATTGAGCTTGGCCTGGGGGCAAATGAGGAACGAGTTGAAAGCTTGTGGGTTAGAATTAAGGGACAGGCTCACACGGGTGACATTACGGTGGGTGTATACTACAGGCCACCTGACCAGGAGGAGGAGGTTGATGAGGCCTTCTACAGGCAGCTGCAAGCAACCTCACAGTCACAGGCCCTGGTTCTCATGGGGGACTTCAACCACCCTGACATCAGCTGGGAAGACCATACAGCTAGGCAGGCTCAATCCAGGAGGTTCCTACAGAGCGTCGATGATAACTTTCTGATGCAAGTGGTGGAGGAACCAACAAGGAAAGGCGCGCTGCTGGACCTCGTGTTAACAAACAAGGAGGGACTGGTAGAGGATGTGAAGGTTGGAGGTAGACTCGGCTGCAGTGACCATGAAATGGTTGAGTTCAGGATCCTGCGTGGAGGAAGCAGGGCGATAAGCAAGATCAAAACCCTGGACCTCAGGAGGGCTGACTTTGCCCTCTTCAAGGAGCTACTGGGAGGAATCCCGTGGGCCAGGGCTCTCGAAGGCAGGGGGGTCCATGAGTGCTGGTCGCTCTTTAAACAACACTTCTTCCATGCACAGGAGCAATGCATCCCCCTGAGAAAGAAATTTAGCAAAGGAGGCAGGAGACCTGCATGGTTAAACAAGGAGCTTCTAGCGGAGATCAGGCAGAAGAGAAAGGTCCATGGAATGTGGAAAGAGGGACAGGCCACTTGGGAAGAGTACAGAAACGTGGTGAGAGCATGCAGGGATGCGACGAGGAAGGCCAAGGCTCACCTGGAATTGAAGCTGGCAAGGGATGTCAAAAACAACAAGAAGGGCTTCTTCAACTACATCAGCAGCAAAAGGAAGGCTAGGGACAACGTGGGGCCGCTGCTGAATGAGGCGGGTGTCCTGGTGACGGAGGATACGGAGAAGGCAGAGCTACTGAATGCCTTCTTTGCTTCAGTCTTCAGTGCTAAGACTGGCCCTCAGGAATCCCAGGCCCCGGGGGTAAGAGATGAAGCCTACAAAGAGGACGACTTTCCCTTGGTCAAGGAGGACTGTGTGAGGGATCACTTAAGTGATCTGGATGTCCACAAATCCATGGGCCCCGATGGAATGCACCCACGAGTGCTGAGGGAGCTGGCGGATGTCATTGCTGAGCCACTCTCCATCATCTTTGAGAGGTCCTGGAGGACAGGAGAGGTGCCCGAGGACTGGAGAAAGGCCAATGTCACTCCAATCTTCAAAAAGGGCAAGAAGGAGGACCCAGGGAACTACAGGCCGTCAGCCTCACCTCCATCCCGGGAAAGGTGATGGAGCAGCTTATCCTGGAGGCCATCATGAAGCAAGTGGAAGAAAAGAAGGTTATCAGGAGTAGTCAGCATGGATTCACCAAGGGGAAATCATGCCTGACCAATCTGATAGCTTTCTACAATGACATGACTGGCTGGGTAGACGAAGGGAGAGCCGTGGATGTTGTCTACCTTGACTTCAGCAAGGCTTTCGACACAGTCTCCCATGATATCCTCCTAGGGAAGCTGAGGAAGTGTGGGCTGGATGAGTGGTCGGTGAAGTGGATAGAGAACTGGCTGAATGGCAGAACTCAGAGGGTTGTCATCAGCGGTGCTGAGTCTAGTTGGAGGCTGGTGACAAGTGGTGTCCCCCAGGGGTCAGTACTGGGCCCAATCTTGTTTAACTTCTTCATCAACGACCTGGATGAAGAGTTAGAATGTACCCTCAGCAAGTTTGCTGATGACACCAAACTGGGAGGTGTGGTAGATACACCAGAAGGCTGTGCTGCCATTCAGCATGACCTGGATAGGCTGGAAAGCTGGGCAGAGAGGAACCTGGTGAGGTTCAACAAGGGCAAGTGCAGGGTCCTGCACCTGGGGAGGAACAACCCCATGCACCAGTACAGGCTTGGGGTGGACCTGCTGGAGAGCAGCTCTGCGGAGAGGGACCTGGGTGTCCTGGTGGACGACAGGTTAACCATGAGCCAGCAGTGTGCCCTGGCTGCCAAGAAAGCCAATGGGATCCTGGGGTGCATCAAGAAGAGTGTGGCCAGCAGGACGAGGGAGGCTCTCCTTCCCCTCTACACTGCCCTGGTGAGGCCTCATCTGGAGTACTGTGTCCAGTTCTGGGCTCCCCAGTTCAAGAAAGATGAAGAGGTACTGGAGAGAGTCCAGCGGAGGGCTATGAGGATGGTGAGGGGACTGGAGCATCTCCCCTACGAGGAGAGGTTGAGGGAACTGGGCTTGTTCAGCCTGAAGAAGAGAAGGCTGCGAGGGGACCTTATAAATGCCTACAAATATCTGAAGGGTGGGTGTCAGGAGGATGGGGCCAAGCTCTTTTCAGTGGTGCCCAGTGACAGGACAAGGGGCAATGGGCACAAACTGAGGCACAGGAAGTTCCGTCTGAACATGAGGAAGAACTTCTTCACTCTGAGGGTGACGGAGCACTGGAACAGGCTGCCCAGGGAGGTTGTGGAGTCTCCTTCTCTGGAGATATTCAAGACCCGCCTGGACAAGATCCTGTGCAGCCTGCTGTAGGTGACCCTGCTTCGGCAGGGGGGTTGGACTAGATGACCCACAGAGGTCCCTTCCAACCCCTACTATTCTGTGATTCTGTGATTCTGTGATTCTGTCTTCTAAAGATAACAATAAAAGCCAGAGTCACAACTGGGATTTTTGAAGTCTCCTGATTCCCACTGAAATGAATGTGGTGTTTAAGGCTCAGGTCTTTAAGACTTGATTCAAAACCAATGGGAGTCACGCTATTGACTGGGGTGAGTTGTGTCCTAGACACTTTCTCCCTTTCAAGTTTCATTTTCTCATCTATAAAAAAAGGATAATTAATCTGCCTTTCATCCACCTTGGGATCTTTTGTCTGTTTTGGCTGTGATCCCATAAAAAACACTTGGGACAAAGAATGACTTAAATATATGCCTAACGACCTATTGAACCAGAGGAAGTAAGGTGTCTAAAACACAAAAGCCAAGCTATCCATTAAAAGCTCATAGAAATAAGATGACCTTCAGAAAATCCAGCAATATTTAAACCAGCAATGGAAAAAGTGAAGATCAACTAAAAAACTTTAATGGAAATTCACATTATTTCTCTTTTTTTGGCAGCTGCTTCATCTGATGTTACTGCATTTCGTTAGTAGGATTACAGATATCATTTCAGATGAGTAACATAATAAAAGGCAGTGAATCTATGGAGATGTAGCTTGAAGCACAACTGGCCCTTTCTGCTCTCTGGGATATTGTTCCCAGCTGAGATTTACGGGGCTCTAACAATGCATCACAAATGACATCCTATGTAAACAATCGGAGAACAAATGTGAGATGCTATTTAAATACCTCATTAAGAAAAGGAAATTTCATAGCTAGATTCTTTGCTTTTCTTGCCTTTGCAGTAGATTTAATTGACAGGTCTAGATGAGAAACAACAAAATTTGTTTACCAGAATTGCCTATTCTTAGTTACAATGTGTCTTATATTAGTGCGTATGGCTCAACTGAGAAAAGGACAGTGCAAAGCCCCGTAGAAGTAATCCAGGCCCTAAAGAATATCTAGTCTCAGGTGAAATGAAGAATTAAAGCCTACTGAACTGTTAACAGAAGATACCAAAGTAGTTTTGGTTTTTAAACAGCTCCTACATCAATTTAAACTCGAGTATTATGTTTTTTGTCTGAAAAACACATAGACTTCTAGCTTTAATCTGGTGTTCACCACCGGATTCATGTGGGTTTAATGTTCATTCAAGCTACTCAGGATACTAAAAGCCCCAACGGGTCTTCATGATTGTGAAAAGAATCTCATGTTCATTAATAAGACAGATGCCAATTGATTATGGCAGGGTCAAGATCACTTCAGGCCTTTACACGTGGTCTGCATCTACATCACGTTTTTCATAGGAGTCCTGTGGTTTTGGACACCAGGGTTGGACAGATGGCTTTACAGAAAGATACAACATTTTCTATTACAAGAAGCTGCATGGAATGGGCCCACATGAAATGTCCCAGGGACTTCTTGTGAGAGAGACCAACAGGCACTGGATAACAGAAGAGGAAGCCAATCTCCCATGCCAGAATGAGAGGAACTTACCTCCTTCTTGGAAAGCTCTGGGAGAGCATGAGAAAAAAATGACAAGGCCCATGGTGTCACCTCTGCTAGACAGGTTAGAGAAGAGGCAGCAGCTTTAAATGCGAAGTTCAGACTTTCCTGCAGGTCCTCTCTGCCTCGTAGCTTCCCTGGCTGTGCTCCTGCAGCCCTCGGCATCTGCAGGGCCCAGGGGCGGTGTGCCGTAACACATAGCTGCAGTGCTGGGGTAGGCTCGGGGAGCAAGACGAGCGCAAGGGAGGCCATTCAGACCCGAATGTGAGTGACGTCACCCTGTCATGGTGACTTGTTTTGCATTTGTTTACACGCGTTCGCTCTCTCTCTCGTATTTGTAGCCTGTTTGTTTATTTATTTTCCTGTTTGGGCATGGGGGGAAAGAAACTGTAAGAACAACCAAAATAAGAAATCTTTCAAACAAAACTTGATATTTGCCACTGTTTGAAGTTAATGAAAGCAATGCATCAAAGACAAGAAGCTGAACAAATGATTCACAATAAAAACAACATAGTAGAGGGGAGTTCTGCCTCCTTCTGAACTGTCCCCAGATGGCA
The DNA here is from genome assembly GCF_030867145.1 of Opisthocomus hoazin. Taxonomy (NCBI): domain Eukaryota; kingdom Metazoa; phylum Chordata; class Aves; order Opisthocomiformes; family Opisthocomidae; genus Opisthocomus; species Opisthocomus hoazin. Next base: position 53,422,416 of record NC_134418.1, on the reverse strand, counting down.
ATGATATTGAACTTATTTGCTGTTAGAAATGATTTACCATTGAAATAATTGATGTGCTGGATCTGCAGCTTATTCACAAGCTGTGCTGATGTAAAACCTGGGCTGGTCTTGCCCACTGTGTGGCTCTCATTGCTACTAATGGATGTTACGTGCCTTTGCACGCCTACCTCTGTATTCCAGTCTAGCATTTAGTTATTTCCAGTCCCCCAATCATACTCTATCAATGGATGTTAGATTGAAACGAATTCCTGTCTCCACCAATTAGTCTCAAATTTTTCAGTGAAGGACCCAAACACCTCATATCTGGGGAAAGAGGGGCACAGGCACATCTCAATCCCTCAAAAGATTCTGGAAAGAGAAGCCAGTCTCTGAGGCTACCTGTTTTTTCACCTACTACCTTCCCTTTCTCGTTATTTTCATCTCTTTTTTGAATGTTTGAAAACAAGCAAACACATACACAAACAGATAGGGCCTCTGAAAGTGTGGAAAGCTTAGCAATGTCTAGAAAAGAGTGGATGGGGACTTCTCTGGAATATGCTCATCTTTAGGAAAGCAAGACAGTTTTTTCCTGGAGATAACCCTGGTATCCGTTAGGTAAGAGCAGTAATTGCTGTGTTCACATATAGAAAGCTGACAACACATCGTTTAGTTTGACTGTTGCCAAGGACTGCCTTAATTTGCACTGAGATGACTGCATGGCAGCACCTTTTTTTAAGGAATATTTCTGATCCCTGAAAAAAATGACACTGTTCTTGGGGTTTTGAAGATCTGTCATAAACTTTCCATTTTGAACTGAGTAGCTCTGTGAGTCCAAATGCACTGGATTCACTGCTGGCTAGATGCCTTGGTATGAGGCAAGCTTTGAATGTGGCAAAATATAGCTACATTTCCTTTATGATCTGAACAAGATTTCCCACATAAAGGTACAGGCATCTGAGCCCACGGGAAAGGCGGGTGTTTCTGTGTATGCTTTGCTCTATTTTGTTTTCAGATAAACTTTTTAATTATTTAGCACACACCTTGGAAAGTTGTAACTTTTCCTTCACCTCTTTTGCTGCTGCTGCTGCGATGACATATATTGGGTGTGGGTTTAAGGCACCGTGCAATCTAGACACTAACCTGTTTGCAATGCACACTTGCATTTTGACTTGTTTTTTGGGTAATATGGTTCATACTTTTGATTTCCTATCAAAATGAATATAAGAGGTAACATGTTTTCCAATCAAGGTTTCCAGCTCAGAAAAATAAGTCATCAGTTAACAAGACTGCATTTTCTTCTTAAGACAGGCAAAATCAAATTCATAGCCTGCCAACCAGAAGTTGCCAAAACTTCAGACAAAGAAAAGGGAGTTTATGGTCTAAATTATTCCATAAATGTGATTAGAGAGAAAATCTGGAGGTAGAAAAATTAAAAAGAGAACTGTACATGGAAAATCGGAGGTTGAAAAAGAACCAGTAAGCCAGTTGCGAAACACAAGACTAGGCTTTTTTTCTGGGTTTGAAATATACGGTTTCACTTGCTCCATAAACAACTCTGAATTCTGAAACAAAAGCTATGTTTCTACAGCATCAAAAACGTTTTTGAAAACTTTCAACTAATCCTGCCTGCAAATAAGGCGGCCAGCTCCAAAAATTGTTACCAAATGGCACAGAAACAGAACAGAAGGTTATGCCAGTGGTTTGTTTGCTTTGAACAAAGTATGTTGCTCTTGTTTAAATACATACTAACAGGAAGGCAATATTTTTTTTTTATATTCTGCCATTAGAGTGCAAGTTCAGAGTTCACAAACAGTCTAGATGAGTTGTGGCTATAACATTTACAGAGGAAAATCAGTAGTTGTTCAAAGGCCGCTAAGTGTCAGCCGTATAGATCAGGATGAAACAGCATCCCTCAAGTATATGAATGAACATACTCACCAAGCAATATCTGCATAATCAAGTCCCTCATAGGCCATGTCTGTGTAACTGTGGAAAAGCAATTTGCTGATCAGTTTTAAGCATGTTACACTGCTTTCTACGCGGCTGCCTCGTGGCATCACTTGCAGCATGCACAGGAGGCAACCTGGAATCAGCCATGTTTGCTATTTATCCTTGCAACATCTCTATTCACTGGAAAGGTACTACAGCCTCGGTTCACAGCCCGGGAACTGCAGTATGCAGAGGGAAAATTATTTGTCCTCTATTGCAGCGCTGAGGTGGGAAGAGCAGTTTCCCAAGCCTCATGCCAGTGCTACTGAGGTGCTGCAGACTCTGCTCAGGGAACAGGGAATTAAACCCGCCCAAATAAACTTCTCTCAGGAAGGACATGCGAACGTGACTGAGCCTCTGGCTCACATGCTAGCGTCTGGTCCGCTGCCAAAGCAGGGCAGATCTGTGGTGCCTCTTCCTCATCGCTCGTAGAGAAACTACAATTTAGCCCTGTTATTAGTGGGGATTAATCTTCAGTGTGGTGAATTTACCAATGAATTTATGAGAAATTAATTTGCACTGAGGAAGAAATCATGTCAGTTCAAAAGTGTTCAGTTAATTGTTGATGGCATTGGTGTGGCCATTAGATACAAAAAACGTATTGCTGTTAGGGGTTAGTGAGAGAATGCGTCCTAATTAGACTGGAGACTGGAGAGAGCACTATCCCCTGGACAGTCAAATATTGAAAGAAAATTATACTTCATTAGCATATTTTATTAGCTAATTAACTAAGGAATGCTTTTAAAGAAACATAGCTAGAGCCTGGGGTAGGACTCTCCTCTGCCCACTTCATCTGAGGTGCAGGCAAAAATGAGCTTTTGAGTCATCTTTGCTGTATCAGCTGTGACTGTTGGACCACTGGGTACTTTCTGATGCTGGAATATGAATCAGCAGGGCCCCAAGCCTACTGTAACATGCGCCAGCGCCGTACCTCATCCAGGCAGCGTGCAAGCAGCGTGGGGTGAAACAGTGGCCTCAGCAGCCCTCTGCCCTGATGCAGCTCTGTGGAGAGCTGCTCCCTACATGAGCTTAGCAGCTGTGCTGATCACCACAGTGTCCAAACTAGAGCTTTCTGACGTGCGGAGGCAATGACCCCTGCTATCAGTGTCCTGAAGCACGGTGTATCTGTAACACCGCACTGCACAGCACTGTTTGTTCTCTCAGAACCTGGCACAGGCTGAACATGAAAACAGGTTTTAAAAGAAACAGCATTTTAAAACAGGCCTTTATATCTTACTGCTCGTGTTTTCTGAGACCACGAGGATGGTCAGATACCTGTGTTTAAACGCTCTGCATTGCTGCCTATGAAACCCTTGGCTGGGTTGGATACTGCCACATCACTAAACGTATTTGAGAAGTTAAAGATTCAGACAGACAGCAACTGATTTCATAAACCACCAAACATTGAGCTGCGTTTTTAACAATCCCATGTTAGAATATGGACAGGCAGATAGAAAAGGAAGGATATTTTTAGTCCCTGAAACACGTATTTAGTTTGGCAAATGGATGGTCCTTAACACACAGTTTCTCATGTTTGGATTGCCCTTTGAATGAAGGCTTCACCGATAGGTTTTATATTTAGGAAGGCAATCCTGCTCGAGTTCTCACATCGCCCCGATACCCCAACAACTATCTTCGTTACCCTTTCTGAACACGTAGAGACAGGAGAATCAAAGATGAAGATAACTGCCAGAACGCGCATCCTCAATCGGCATAAATTACTCATCTCTCTTTTAATTGGGGCTGGCATTTCAGAGCCAGAACACAGCCGTTTGCAAATACAAAGCAAACTCGGTGCTATTTTAGCACGTGGGTCACAGGACGCAGCCCTCCCTTGGGGGTCCCTGCTCAAAAGACTCCCCAAAGCCAATACGCAGAGCCCAGCCTCACTGACCAACGCGCCCACCACCCCTGGGCAGCGACAGCGCTTGCCCCTGCGCCACGACTGCGTGTCCCACAGGCAACGAAGGCACCACGAAGCCCGGGTGAGGGGAGCCAGCCCCATGGGCACGCTGCCGCAGCCGGGCCCCGCAGCAGCTCCGCGCACATGGCACCTCCTCACCTCCTTGCGCTGAGCAAGGGCAGTCCCTCACGGGAACGCTGCTTCAAGCTCCAGCCTTGTCAGAGTGTCTTGTTTTGCTGTATTCTGCTCTATGGTTATTATTAATGAAATAAAAGGAGACCCTCATTCCCTTTCCCTTCCCTTGGCTACGCACATTAGTTTAAATGCAAAACCACACAGAAAGATCAAAATTAATTATACTTTCTGTGGCAGGCTACATAGAAAATTGAAATGCACAGGGCTGGCTTTTCTTTTTCCTTTTCTCTTTTTTTTTTTTGAAGTGGAAAGGAGAAGCAATGTCGCAAAAATATTAAAATATGCATCTAAATGTTGCATGCTTGCTTGCTTTTAGTTTCTGATGCTTTTGCTTATCAAAATTTCCACAGTTACTTTCAGTGTCAAGCTGTTTCAGAAGGCAAATTGAAAACTTAATCTGCTAGTGACATAAATTGACCTCTAAATGACAAATAATATTCTGTTTACTACTAATAACAATCGATCTTCATTAATAAAAACTATGCTGACTCTTAAGAAATTTATTCATTATTGCCTGATCAGAATATAGCTAAGTCTGAGATTTTTCTTTCAGGGAAAAAAGGGTGGGGGGGAGAGGATTGTTCCGTTCCTTGATGAGTTCAGGCATTTATATAAGTTTTTTCAATGAAAATGCAGTCAGGTGAATTTGTGACCCAAGGTGAAGTGCAGAGTCCCATGGGCTGGAATTCAACATCTGGGCACAGTCACTAACATATGGATGGGGGTATCCAGTTTGCCAGATCCTGGGCAAACAAAAGCAAAATTCTGACACTTTTAAAGGGGAATGGCTGTAGGCATTGTATGCAACACAATACTCTTCGCTATAGAGATGTCAGGTATGTTCTGAACAACCTTCTGGCTCAAGCTCTGTGGGGCTTCAGTGGAGGTGCCAGGGTGACAGTTACATGGCTTTATGTAGGAAAAATGGATGCTCACAGATTTTAAGAATTTAAGGCCAATGAGAATAATCAAATGGACAGCTAAAAAGGAAGTATGTAGCCAGACACTTTGTCAGGCTGGGGCTTACTTGCTTAGCAGTCTGTGGGAAGTGCGTGTTGCTCGGCCCCTTAGCCAGACCCTGTCGTTAGCACTGTTGGTCTTCGCCAGTGTCTGGAGACACCAGTTCAGCCAGCCCACTGCTTGCGCTCCCTGTGCAGACAGTATGGCTGTAGCTAGACGCATTCATGTATTACAAAAACCAGAAGGAAGAAATGGTTGCTTGTGATCAAATAGCTCCTTTTTCAAATTCCACATGTCATTAAGTGGTCATTTATGTCTCCATAGCAACTAGAGGTCAAGGTGCCTTTGTAAAACACATGGCCAGAGATCTTCCCTGGAGAGCTTACAAATTAAGCAAATCAGAGGAAAAATCTGACAAAGAAAAGGGATTTATCCCTGGGTATGGAGCCATTAAAAACAACATCTATTTCAGTAGCCTGTTGAGATTTTACTGAACAGGACATGCTGTATCTGCTCTTTCCACTGACTTCCCTTGAAAACATGGATCTAGTTCAAGATCCTGCTCCTGCTCTTTAAATATTCTGATACACCATATCAAAAGTCCTTCTGCAAGAAAATCACAGACTAGCTGAACAATCCCAGATCCAGCACATGCCTTCCCAAGGCCAGCCCTGAACCCTAAAGACTTAGCGATAGAGGTGGAAGCAGCACACAGTTCGTAGCCCGGCCACTGCAAGCCCAGCTGGGCTCAGGAGCCCAGGACAGTGCCAGGCCAGTACAGCTGGGCAGCACCTGGGGGGGGATGGCTAGAACTGGTCTCTCTGCACTAGCCCTGAAGAAAAAGACCCAGATGATCGTGCTGGCATTTAGTGGGCCAAATCAGCAAAACATCTTTTGGTCTGTGGCCAAAGAGGCCCTTTTGAGTGGGACCATGTGAAGAGACACTGGGGCCTTGCTTGCCCCAGGCTTGCTGCTGAGAGCTGCAGTTCCTCAAGTGGGCTGGTCATTCAGATTGCAGTGCTCGTTGGCTGTCATTTACTACAGTGAAGGCAAGCATAGTAAGCAGTAGCTTCCAATAACTTCTTTCTTGCTCTTGTGGCCCAGCTTAGTTTTACTATGGTTTCTTAGGTGTGCTTTGCTTATTGCCATCATGCTCAAGAATCACTCAAGTGCAATGTTAGCACAATAAATCCCACAGCCTTTTCTTCCAAATAAAAACAGAAGACAAAAGCTTCAAGTAATTTTAGCATCCAGCTTTCCTGCTGTCAGCTCAGTGAAGCAAGGATATGCAAACTTCAGTCCAGCAAAGACTGCAACTGTCAGCACGGTGATAACTCTATCTATTCCTCTTTTCTCAGAAGCATTCCTGAGAATGCTCAAACACACCTGCTGCAACCAACAGAAACAAAACTTATGACTGTTGCTGTTTAAGGTTGCTGTCGTGGTTTAACCAACTAAACACCACACAGCCACTTGCTCACTCCACCTTGGTGGGATGGAGAACAGAATCAGAGAGTAAATGTGAGAAAACTTGTGGGTTGAGATAAAGACAGTTTATTAGGTAAAGCAAAAGCTGCGCACGCAAGCAAAGCAAAACAAAGAATTCATTCACTCCTTCCCATCGGTGGCCAGGTGTTTAGCCATCTCTAGCATCTCTAAGATGTTCTCACATGTTGACTCCGTGCAAGAACAGCTCAGCAGTAACTAAAACATCCCTGTATTATCAACACTGTTCTCAGCACAAATGCAAAACATAACCCTATGCAAGCTAATACAGAAAAAATTAACTCTATCCCAGTCAAAATCAGCACAGCTGTGGACATGGAAGAACTATTTGTTCAGTATGTACTTGTCAACGAAAGACTTCGGCAAGTTTTCAGATCATCTGTGTGCTGATATGTTCGTCTGTCTATATGTTATGCACAAAACCACCATCCCCACACATATTAATATATGACTCTTTCCTAGCAATCTCTTCTTATTGCTACATAGATAACAAAACTACCATGTAGTTAAGATGGCGGAATGCATTTCAGCCATACTTAAGTTCACATGAGCAAGTGCTGTTATATTTCTCAGCTGATGTGTAACATTTTGTGATCATAGAAGGGATATTGGTGCTGCAGTGGTCCCCAGAATTTCCTATATTTCTCCAAATTTAAACAACATGCTGCTGCTGATTGATTATACTAATTTTGTTGTTCATATCATCCTATTTACATCACAGCAGGTATTTCTTGTAATTATTAAGGCTATTTGTTATTAGAGATGCTTGGGTGGTGACATACAATGAACAGCAAACGATTTAACTGATAATAAAATTAGCTGATCATGGAAAGTCAATCTGCTAATTATCTCCAAACTGTGTCCGTCAGCTCTGTTTTGCATTTCTTAGACTCCCCGCTCCCCAGTGGAGTAGATTTTGCAGGGCTGTGTTCTAAGGAGCACATTGGATTTCCCAGCAAGAGAGGTCTTCATCATGTTACATCTTTGCTGTCACACAGGTTTGCATAAATTCATGATTACTTCATGACAAATAGTCATTTGATCACGTAATTTACTATAGAACAGGCAGCACACTAAAGAATTTGTATGGAAGTTTCTTTATGAAACTAAACAAAAATTAGACTGACCCCTTCAATTTCATAACTATTGGAAAGTACATAGTACGTAGATTTCTTAGTTGTTAATTTTTCAAAACCTCTTGTGATATTTAAGTGATGGAGCACACATTAAGGTCAATTTGAATCATGTGGATAGAGAGTACCTTTGGACGCTTTTAAAACTACATATGGGCTTTTAAAACTGTTCTCAGTTCCTGTGATTGTCAGCTGATTCATTTACTGAAACTCTAACATAAATGCAGTGAAAAAACAAACTGTGTGAGCAGTGGGACTAGTAGAACTTGTTTTTCTGTGCATCTTTGCATAGTGGTATTGACAGCTGGGCATGGCACTGAGGCTGTCATTTTAGCAAGCATTTGGATGGTTGTTTAATAGCAGTACGTCTCCTTTTTATATCCAGTATTAATAGGTAGTTTCATAGTTGGGTATGGTCAAGTTAAAGATAGCTGTCAGTTTTTATGTATCTTGCCAGTTTGCTTATGTTTTAACTTTTGTTTTCAGTACTGGCAGGTACAACAAATAACCTATGCAAAATTAAGTATTTTTCCTCATGTCCATTTTCTAAAGGAGATTATTAAAAGTAAACATTGAGTCACATTCCAAGAAAATACCATCCTGTGTTGAAAAATTATGATTCTTCAAAGTTAACAGCATTAAGATATTTCAACTGTTTTTAAATAAATGTGTGGTTTTTTTCCACAAAGTTGGAACAGATTCCTGACAGAGAAGATGGAATAAGGTAAAAGGCTTATAATGAATTTCTTACACTTCCAGACTAAAGGAAGCCTGTACACATGGAAGGAACATTGTCTGAATCATAACAGAATGAATCATAGAATTGTAGAACAGTTTGGTTGGAAGGGACATTCACAGATCATCTAGTCCAGCCCCCTTGTCGTGGGCAGGGACATCTTTCACTAGATCAGGTTGCTCAGTGGAGAAGAATGATGTTGATGACACTTAAAAGCAAGGAGGTTGTGAATAACCTTTCAGCTGAGGCAAAGCTTTCAGGTGCCTATGTGCGTGCAGTTGGAGGGTGACCATATTAAAGTCCAAAACAAACATCCTTCAAGAGAAGGATATGTCAGGACGGTAGAAATAATCAAATAGGAGATGGAACACCAGGATGACATTTCAATAGCTGTTCAAACACGCTGTAAAGAAAGGAACCAAAACTGTTCTATACAAATGCTAGAAAATCTAAGAAATGTGATGGAGGAACCACAATATTGGCTAAATATCAGAGGGTATAATACTGACTAAATATCAGAGGACATAATATTGGCTAAATAGACCTGTGGTTTGAACTATGATGGCCATTCTTATTTTCTGGTCAGCCTATATCTGCTTTTTCAACTTATAAGTGGTCTGGGATATAAGTGGGCTGAAATGTTACTTTTACAGCTGTGTTCCAAGTATGAAATCCATGGTCAAAACCATGCATAAGGGAGCTGGACAGCTCTGCTGATCACAAGGAATACATAGGGCCTGTGACCTACTGAGCACCGTGTGGCTCAGCTCTGATGCATCGTCACAATGTCAGCAAGTAAATAATGATACATGCCTGATTTTAGGTGCAACAGAAGTTACAAGGTAAACTCCAGTCGCTTATGCTCTTGGATTGCCATTAATCTCTGCAGAAGGCACCAATGGAAAGTGTTAGTAAGAATAAACTGGGAAGTAAACCCTACTAAAGAAAAAAACAACCTTGAAAAAGAGAAACCCTCCAGCTTTAGATTGGGAGCAAGGGGAGCTTTGCCAGGTGTGAGAGTGCAGAGAGGCGTTGGAGTTCTGCACACAGCTGCAGCTGTGTCTCTGTCTTTAGTGAGTGCTTGTTTGCTCTGTCTGGGAGCATACACTCTCCATATGAGCTTCCAAACTCCTTCCGATGGCAGGTGAAGCTTATCTGCTAAATAGTACCGGCTCTAGGTATCCAAGAAAGCCTTCAACCCCCTTTTCTGACAGACAGTACCAAGAATTAATATGGGTGATAATTAGTCACTGCATTTGGCTTCTTTTCACTATTGAGAGAAAGAACAGCTCTTCTCCTAAAGGAATGATGTGAATGTGTGTTTGCCAGAGCCAGGTCAGATGTGAGTGGCTTCCTTCATTGCCTAACAGAAATCCAGAGCTCTCCTATTGAGAGGACTGGAGGATCCCTGAGGAAAACAGTCACAGGAAGAAGGCAGGGAAATGGTGACAAGTGGGGCCAGGGTCCCCTTGGCTGACTGCTACCAAGCGGTGAGCAGGCAAATCTCTGATGCCTAGGGACGTGTGAGGTTTCCTCTCTGAAATGAGTCTCATCTGGCTGGGAGAGCAGACCAGCCGGACCCCTGAGACCTCCCGAGGAACAAAGTTGGGTCACACTTCTCTTCAGAAAGCAACGCTGTTTTGTGCAGGACTCCGGGCAGCTACGGTTTGGGAACAGCCTTGCTGAAGTCTGTTGCCAGTAAAGACTGAAAGTGGGAAACTTTCAAGTTCAGACTAAAACCAATGTACTTACAGAGATGCGTTTGGACTTTGTCCCCCCTGCTCCATTTCATAGCATTTCCACTTGACGTTAGCTAGTGTCCCTCCACCAACAGTAAGGTCTTGGAAGGAACATCCCAACGGCTAAATCCAGGTCTCTCCAGCAAAATACACACAGCACCCCAAGGATGGTCTGGAAACCAGAGAGACACAGTGGTGTGATAACAAGGTCACTGCAGGCAGGCAGCAGCAAAGGCACACTTCCATCTGTCTCAGTCTTAAAGTATGTTTGAACATAATGGTGTACTGAGGGTAAAGGGCTGAAAATGTGGGATGACGTTCTTAAACGCACAACCTCTGTTTGCCCTTGGGAAGATTATGAGCCATACCTAACAGCACACTGCCACAGGATCAGGTAAATGGGCTTTTATTGAAACATACTGTAATATAGGGGGGAGGGGTGCACTCGGGGGAAGATTCCAATTTAACACAAGTACATTGCATTTCAGGCTCCCAAATAACTATTGATATCTGCTGTCCTGGAGCAAATCATATCTTCCTTGACAAGTCAGACAGCTGCTCCTTCTCTATCTTCCTTTTGTTATCTTTAATAGCCATAGATTTTTGTGGTACCTTGAAAAAAATGCTTGCGACTTACTTGATGGATGTCTCACCTCCTGCTATTAGCCCTGGTTCATGGGTTCATCTGATGCCTGTTCTTGCCTTCAAAACGCATACCGAGTGCTTTTGAAATGAGCGTGTGCTGGGTGCCACTGCACAGTGAGTGCAGTGCACGCTGTGTACAGCTCCCCTTCCCCTCCAGCCAGCAGCCAGTGGGGTGAAAAAGCTTTCATGATCATCCATAAATACAGTTAAGGTAGAAGCATCCTCTGGAGCCCATCTGGTCCAGGCTCCTGCTCAGAGCAGAGCCAGCTTTCAAGTCCTATAAGTTTGCTCAAGGTCTTCCCCAGCTGAGGACTTCGGGAAAGTAGTTCCCACAGCTTCTCGGGGTAAACATTCCCACACTTGATCACAATCATTGCAGAGATTTTTTTTTTCCATTTGCATAAGGTACAGGAATAATTGTATCTTAAATACAGGAATACTAACAATTGTAATATAGGTCTAAAGAAAACCATGGCTATATTTGGCCAATTTTACCCAGAATTTGAACTGAAAACACAAAGCAAATCTCTTTCAGGCTACGAACTGTCCTAAGGTGTGTCAAAGGAAATAAAGACAAATGTGGTAGAAATGGCTGGGGGTGGTGATAGTGCAGCTGTTCCCTTACTTTCCTCTGTCAGACTTTGCCACCCCCAAATCTCAGTCGATGTCTTCAAAAGCAAACCAAATCGTGTGTGTGGGTTAGGTGTCTTTGTGGTGCAAAGGAGGAGTGCTTATATTGTCCACTCAGCCAGAACAGCTGCAGGGGTACAGCTTTCTACGTATAGGCACTACAGAGAGCTGGACAAGTTAACAGTTTGAACAGCCGCAATCCCTTCTGCGGTCTTTCTGTGGCACTTACCCATTTGTCCTGACACTGAAAGAAACAAATGCCACTGGAGACCTGTACCTGTTTGAACAAACTGATGCTTCTCTGTCCAAAATCATCAAAGGAGACCTAGTAACAACTGCCAACTGCTATCACTCATCTAGTAGCAACCTTTAAACTAGGGCATTTAACAATCTGCTACTAAGGGAGCATCCTTAAGTTGATGAGTATCATGGAAGTCATATGTAACCCAATATTAAGCTACCCAGGTGCCTCTGCTTTTTGTGTTTCTACTTACCTAATTAATCCGTGCTTAAGAACTAGTGCTAGCTGCATGTGCCTAGTAAGGTTTTATATTCCTAAATGGGAAAAATCAACCCCTTTGGACCAGACTGTAAAAAAAAAATCATTTTGGAGAGAGGGGCAAGACTGACACATTGGTAACAGAGTTTTGGCAAATAAAGTAATAAACAGGGTCTTCTTTATACTTCCCAGTGGTGTGCTCACATGCCCATTTTTCATGCACTGTTGGAGCATTCAGCATCGAGATCGGCCCTTCCGACAGTCAAGTGAGAATCTGCTCTAATGTGTGTATTGTGTGCTCCTCCTAGCTCTCTTGTATTCTCCTTGTATAGCTGAGAACGACAGAGAGGATTTTTTTTAATCTCACATTTGTAGCTATCAGCTAAAAAGAATACTAACAGAAAGAGAAATTTAGGTCCTCCACCATTAAATTAACAGCCATGCTTTGTGACTTGAACAGGTCCCCAATGGTACCCTTCCCGTGTTGGCCTGCAACTCGAACGCAGTAAGTACTCATATAGTTAAACACAGCCACCTAACATATTGCTAATCCTCTGACAAGTTCTCGTCCTAACAGTATTGCTCTCTCTATTCATGTTATTGGGTAAACTGCTAGCACTTTTTCATTAGTAGATATCAGAGATTAACTTACTAGCTTTCTCATTAAAAAAGGTATCTAATGGTTTTCATAACCACTGAGTAAAAATGTTTCAGAATACAGTATACAATCAAATAATGAAGACAAGGCGGTTTTAAAACCGTTCACTCACTTCCCTCACTCACTGTATTATCCATTTCAATACTTGCTCACAGCCTTATCAGAAGATGCAACTGGCTGCAGGAGGCAGCCTCATTTTTTGTGCTAGTACACCAGTTCTTGGTGGACATGGCAGTGGGAGATAGAGCTGCCACGAGCTGTGTGGCGTTTGCTCTGTGGACATGTATCATTGGAAAGCCCTAGCAAATGAGGGGTCATCACCTGCTGGAATTTAGCACCCTCACTGACTCAAACAGTCAACAAACGTATATTGAAAGGGAGACACAATACACAAAGTGGAAAAGAGAGAAGTAGTGTTGGCATGGCAACACCCCATGCCAGTGGCTGCTGGGGTTTCCTAATATCCAACTTACTGCCTCTACAAAAAAAAGAGAACCAGATATTGCCATTTTATGTCTCTGCCTGAACTCTAGGTCCACGCAGACTGGAAGCAGTCAGAACACTATGAAAAGTAATGCAATGCTTAGACACACTAGGTCTGCCTAGGTCAGACAGCTTACAAAGAAGCGTTGGACTGTGGGCCTTTGCCCAAGAAGTTGTGTTCATCATGATGGCGTCGCCTATTGTAAAATAGCCTGACAATGCAAACACTTCAGCAAAAGATATCAGTGAGGGAGACACCGCATGACATCGACTTTCCCATTAGTCTTGCAAGAGAGAACAAAAAGTGCTCTATGAAATTGTCTGTGTGATTGCATGGCACGTCTCTAATGGTCTAGATTAGCAGAGATAGCATCGTAACAATTGCTGTGCATTGCTGCCCAGTGTCATGTCAGCCTAATGCTTTTGTTAAAATGAGAGAAGAACTCTCATAGAAATGCTCCAAGTTACTAACCCAGAGAATAAGTACCAAGTCACAAAATAAATCAGAATACAAGTTGGATCTACACCTTGACCATCAGCAGGGCAGCCTACCCATTATGCTGAGCCTCTGAGAGGATGCCTGTTGTTCACACCACCTCCTTGTCCCTTTTTGTCATTACAGATGGGCCCTATTTGAAGGATTCCATTAACATTCAAAGCCTTGCCGTTTCCTCCATCATTACACTGTATTTTACAGACCTGGGTCAGCAGGTCGGTTGGACCACAGTAAGTATGTCCTTGTAACAATCAATGTGATACATCTTAATGTACAATGTATTTTAGCATCAAATTACTCCAACTTCCTCAGCCTGTCCTTCCCTTTGTCAGATGGTGTAATTACTTTATCAGCAGCCAAAATAGAATTAAATTGATAGTGAGTCAAGTTATCAATGTCCTAACTCTGACATCCAATTAAGGACTAGAGGGTGGACATAGCAATGTTGCCTGAGGAAAAAGAAAAATCAATTTTTAAAAACAGCTTTAGCTTATCTAGGGTTTATATGCCTGTGCAAGAGCTGTAGCCAAACATGTTCATTTGCTGCAAGGCTCCTTAACTTTGAAAGTGGAAGGATATTAAAAAGAAAAACTGGATTTCTGGTAATCCGGATACTAATGCAGGAAAATTATTGGATGGGAATGTCTTACTCTTTGTTCACGTGAAGAACAGCTCTGAGAGAGTGGTGAGGCCAAGGATTCCAGGCAGAAGGTGCCCAGCCACGCTCAGGAGCCACAAAACTTGAGTCTCTTTGTAAAACAAAGGCATTCACCATGAACAACAATACCTGTATTATGCTGTGGGTAGAACCACGGTCTGTTTTTACTTCTAGTCTCAGTTTGGCTTCAGTTACTTTCCTGTAAGCAGCTGTTGGAAGGTCAGGTTGGTGGGAGAGAGGCAACATGTTCCATCCAAACGGGGTTGAGGGGAACTCTCACCTTACAGGCGCATCTGTGCAAGAAGGAAGTGAAAGATTCAGTTCTCTCACAGCCCAAAGACAGAAGACAGCAGAATGGTTTGAAAGGACAGTGAAGGAATGGGAGACGAAGAGACCTTTTCAACGTCCTGCAGTAGGCATAGATGGTGGAGCTGAAAGTAGTCTCGCTACTAGACTGACCTAGCTTTTGCTGTAGTTTGCATGTACTATGTTAGCTGGAGTAACACACAGCCCATATCTGTATATTGGGTAACAAGATTCCTGATTTCTGCAGTGAGAAACATGAGTAAGATGGAACTACAGTTTCTCAAATCCATAAAAGCCGTGATGAGACTATCTATAGCAACGGAAAACAAACCACCAATTGTTTGCAATTCCTTTAATGAAGCTGGCTAGGTTTTGCTAGCTGGCATCATGGCTGTAGACCAAATTATTAGATTCTTACCTCAGGCAGCCCACAGATGCTGTAGACCAAATTATTAGATTCTTACCTCAGGCAGCCCACAGATCCCACCCTGCTCATGTAGGGTGACCACAAGGCCCACTGACAAGCCACTGTCCCTCCTTGGCTGTGCCTATACAGATGGAGCTTATGAGTGTCAGGTCTTTAAGCAGCTTGCAGATGATAGTAGTGGTTCCTCTCTCCAGTAGGTCACTATAGGCTAGGAAGCATTACGTCAAGACACTTAGAATGGACTTGCTATTTTACATCTCCTTATCCATTAAACAGCACACTCAAGGTGGATGCTACTGCCAGAACTGCCCTTGACTTTGGGAAGAGTCAGCTTCTGGATCAGCACTGTAAGGTCACACACCCATCTCACCTGTTCAAGCTCACATGCATTTCTCTCTCTCCAGGGAAGCAGATAGTCCCTAGCAGCACAAACTCTGGGAGGTTTTAGCCCCTATGAACAAAAACACGACTTATATCTATCCTTCCCAGTTCTAACAACAGTAGTAGTTAGATCAAAATCAACAAGCAGTTTACTTCAATGGAGTTACTTCACACCCACTGTATCCCCTACCTGTTTCAGTAGAGGTCTGTGAGTGTACCAAGCCTGAGACTACTTCACTGATTCCCATACTGATTAATGGCCTACTGGGGCCATACTGATTAATGCTAGTTAGGGTCCTGTTTCCCCCCCGAACCCATCCCACTACCTCTCAACCGTGGAATTTCCTTGCAAAGCAAAATTGTGAGTAGTGCAGCCTCCTGTTTGCTACAACTAAGTAATCTGCAAGAATCTTATTTATCCTCTCCTTTCCTGGTGGTTTATGTAGCCTAGGACAGTAACATAACTAAAGCTTAATATCCCATTATAAATAGTGCAGTTATGACTAGGCGTTGATACTGCAGGCAGTGGCATATTTTTATGATTTAATCTGTGCGTGCAGAAAGTTGACTCCATGAGTTTCTGAATATTCATATTACCCTACTCTGTTCCGTATTCTAAATCGTCTCCGTCCTCAGTGGGAGAGATCTTCTTCCTAGCCACATCATTTAAACAGTCAAGAGATTTTTATATTATAGCTAGTCTATAGCAATAGTGAAAAAGTTAATAGAAGATTGTATTCTAACAACAGCAATTAAGACTATATTGTATTTGTACACCGGATGTACAGTTTTACTGCAATTTTTACTGTGCTTAGAGCTCCCATTCTCCCATCCTCCTTGATGCTCTATCAGCTTTATGCACACAGTGAGGGATGCTTCTGATTTAAAGGGCTGACATTTAAATAAACAAGGCACAGAATAAAAATATTCTTATCTCGTCAGCAATGTGATTGCTGAGGTACAAAGGCCACATTCAGGTCTGGACTCCAAAAACAGACACAGAAGCACATAGAGATATGTTGGTGCTCCAGAGGTGAACGCACTGGGCATGGATCTGTCTAGGGGAAAACCAAGCACAGAAGAGGGTCTTCTAGGGCTTTCTCACCTCATTGGAGATCACACTTGAGACAGCCACTCGAGGATCAAGATCACTAAGACCCCTAATGCTGGGGATCTACACCAAGACTATGAGCTTGTGCTTTTTAAAAGGGGAAAGTGGTACCCACCTCCTGGGAGCAGTACTCTCTCCAGGCATTTTGTAAAATAAGAGATGATGCTGTTGTCTGTTCCCAAACAATCAGCTTGTGTCCCTAAGTCTAGGAGCATATTTGTGAATCAAGAAACCTCAGCTTCCCTTTTGGAGCATGCACGGTCTCTGATTTACAGTTCTTGTCAGACTCCACCTTGGTGGCTCAAGAGTTTGTCATATCCTGTTGTTGTCTCAGTCCCTCTGTCAGAGGCTGCCACTTTGTAGGAAGGATGTTTCCTTCTCATCCTCAGTCCTCCTAAATCATGGTTGCACAGTGACTGAAATATTTTTGCTGTTTTGTGCAGTGAAAGGCCAGATGTCACCTGGGCTCAGGTTACACCACAGCTCTGAGATAGGTTGACCAGATTTCAATAAGTTCTAGAGGCTGTGTTGCTCTGAGGGAGGAGGGAGGACAAACACGGGTGAGGGATTTGTGGTTCTCCTCCGCTAGAGCAATTACTTGTCAATATCTTTTCAGAATGAGGACCTCTCCTAGTATAATGTGGGTAGAAATCCAGCTTCAGTGGGTTCTTTTAGAAGCATGTGGGCCCTCAAAGCTCATCTCCAGAAAACAATTCAGGGACAAAACAAAACCTGTTTCTTAGTATCATGGATTTTGTTAGAACTTTCTTTCTACTCTGCCTTCTTTTTTATAAAACAAATATTCTTCAAAACACATACTTTACTTCTGCACAAGATTTACGAATTCCTTTACCCTACCTGGAGGGGATAGTTGAGGTTTGCTGACTGATGCTGCAAAGACACTAATGGGAGCTGAGTTTTACAGATCTTTTCGATATGCCTTCTGCAAAGATTGTACCCCCAGGGGTGTTTGAAATTTCCACCACTGGAGTGATGTGTTTTATTTTTAATCTCTGTCCAATTTTGGGCCTAAGCATATTTGACAGAGACCTCTTTTTACATATTGCAATGTAGCATGTGACTTTGTGCAACATGGCTGGCATTTTACCGCTAAGAATGCATACTGCTGCTGTAGTCAAAAGGAAAAGGAGAACCATTTTTCCTGCTCAAATTCAGACTTCCGTTAAAGCTTTCCTCATTTGAGCAGTGATTGCAATTTCTGATTTATCAGCTTCTGTTGTCTATGCTACCTGGCAGGCTACCGGAAGGATCAAAACAGAACTGAGAAAACACTGCAGAACTGTGAAAAATATATTTTACGTCCAAGTCTGTGAATATCATTAACCCTGAAACACAGCACCTTAGTAAATATTTTTTGTAACTGTGATTCAAAATTAGGGATTGCTTAAATACTTTGACTCCTGAGAGCCTTAAAATACTGAGACTGGCAGCAGAACTGCTCCATTTGCTTAGATTATAGTTCCTTAGGTTGTGCATTTTTTTTGCTTTGTGTTTGCACAGTTCCCCCCCATATGACTTTGATTCGACACAGCTCTGCGATACAAAGAATCACACAGCAAAAATGGTTGATTCTTTCTGAGTTACCACTTTGATAGATTTCTGCTGGTGTAAAACAGAGCTGGCTGAAAAATGGAACTATATTTAATACATTTCAGATTCTATTATACATAATTTTTCTGGAATAATTTCAAATTTTCCAATGAATAAAAGATTCTGCTCAATTTAGAAATGTAGAGACTAATACTTATTTAACCCCGAGAACAGCTTTGAAATCTGAAAATCCACGCTTTCACTAATCAGTCTGCTCCCTTCTGGCTGGCAAGCAAAATTATCACCGGGCTAGACACTGTGGAAAATGGACAAGAAGCCAAGAGATCTGTGCTTGAAGCTTTGTGGTTATGTACAGCAGGTGCACACAGTGGGGAAGAGCATGCTGCACTGAACAACAAGGTGTGCCTGTTCTCTCGGGGGGAAGGCAGTGTTTGGTCAGCGCGGTTCTCTCTTACTCGCACAGTGCACGCGTACTGAAGTTTTCCTGTCCTGTGGGTGTGGGTGGGTGGCAAATAGGGAAGGAGCAGTTTGCTCTGACCGTGGCTGGCAGAGGTCACTCAGCTGGCCCTGTAAATGTGTAACAGTCCCTTGAAGTCTGTGGGATGAGTGTGATATGAAGCAATTTATGAGTATTGATGGGTTTAAAAAAGATGCAGCCAAACCGCTGCAGACTCATTTTCTCCACTTGCTCTACATTGAGGTCAGCTTTGGGCTTCCCATGGGGAACAACTTGAGATGTTTGTCCTAATTTGGGAACGGAAGAAGAGACTTCAGTAAAGGTTTCTAACATCTCAGTGAGACGTAGATGTACAGACAATTAGAAGAGAAGAAAAAAGACAGGATCTGGGGAATTTGCAGGAGTGGGAGGGCTGGGAGTCTCAGCAAACTCATGGGCCAGAAATGCAAGAAAACTCGTATGATCATTGCTTAGCAAAGAATTTGAGATGAAGGTAGGAGACAGAGCTGAGGATCTGTAGGATTTATCAGTGGAGAATATCACTGAATATATTTCTCAGCGGATACATATCAGAGTTTGCATATTTTATGGCCAGTTCAGAGTCTGTTGTGGGACAGAACCCTACAAATTGAGTAACACTTTCAGGGAATTGTGGGTACCTTGAAAACTTAGCAGCGGTGCCAAATAAACAGAATGTGTGGTTCTGTGTAAATCTGTGGGTGGCTTAAGAACAGCTACAACAACGTGCCAAAGAGAGAGATATCCCCAAATGGTTTTTCCTTGCTAAACCTCTTGGAACTACAGATAATTTGATCATAGAAGATGATGTCCAGGAAAAAAAGAAGTCACTTTTTCCTCTACAACCCGTTTTCCAACTACAATTAATTGTAATGCAAAGCACGTCCAATTTACAGCTAGCAGTTTGCACTGCTTGAACACACAGTAAGTGCTGCTCTACCTTGGTACAGCTGGCCAAGTCTTTAGCTGATCCCAGTCAAATGCTATGAACTTTCAAAACATTGTAACCTTTCACAAAAGCAAACCACACACACAAGATTGGTCTTATTTTTCATTTAATTAAGTCTAATAGTTTTCAGCCTCCAGGGTTATCAGAAGAGAACAGCTTGCCTTTGCCTGATTTCTTGCCATGGTTTTACATTGTTTGTGCCTCTCCTTGGGCCGCATATACTTTTGGCTCTTTGTTACTGCCCGGTAGCAACATGAAGTCAACTGATAAAGGAAGAGGAGACCTTTGAAACAGCCCAGCTGGCTGATTCGGATTCCTCAGACACTGCTTCTAATAAGGCAAACAGTGTTGCAATCCTTTCTCTAGGTCTCAGCAACAAACGCCACAAGCTGTTGATGAACCATGCCAGCAAGTTGATTTTTCAGGCACCAAAAGCAGTTCGGGAGCTACTAGGAAAATTAATTTTGAAGGGTGAAAGTTTTGGTTGCTGTTGAGCACAGTAGAGGCTGAAGAACCTATGCATAAGTGTTTATCGCAATACCCTTGAGTTTTTACTGCTTCAAGCACAAAAAGAAGGTAGAGAGAATTCAGTATGCATAAACAGAACAAGCCATTTCTTTCAGTTATGCACAACTTTATGCTTAAACCCTTCCTACTACTTAAGGAACAAAGAGCTACTTGATGTATGGTGCTGATAAGTGCAGACCCTTTCCTATTTGTATTCAGAGTAACTACGGAGGTTGACAATTTGTCAGTCTACACAAATTTGAGACGTTTTAGTCCCTCTAGAATTCATAAGCCTGGCAAAACCATTTTGTATGAGGAATTTTTGCCCAACCCCATACTGGGGAGTAAGGAGAGCACAAAGAAGAGAGTGAACCAGAGCGACCCAGTGTTTGAGAGGACTAGGTGCCCCTTTGCCAGTCTTTACCAACCTTGTCTGGTGACCTCGACAAGTCACTGAATTTTTGTATCTCAGTTTCCAAATCTGCAGCAAGAAAATAACAGTATTTTCCTCTTTGCAAAGTGCTTTGAGGCTTCTAGAGGAAAAGCACTGTGGAAGAGCTAGTTGAGGTTACTAGTAATGGCCAAGTGTTAAAAGCACTGTTTCATTTAGGTATCTACATAGCAGATGATAGATACACATTTTAAAATTATACACATTATATGGCAGACTTCAAAATGCTGTCAAAGCCCTGTAAAGATTTGGCAGCAAATCTGAACTCATGTTGGTGTTTGGTTACAAACAGAACTTCAGTGCTTTGCTGAATACGTATAGGTACAAATATATGTAATGTGCATATACATGTGTGTGTAGGAAGAGAATTTTTTTCTTTGCAGTAATTTTCCATTTTGAGTAAGAAACATGCAAAGGCTTGTGCTCTCAGAGAAGAATCTTGACCAGAGTATGAAGTGGTCTGATGCCAAAACAGTGGTTTCGGACAGCTCAGTCTTAAGAGAAGAGACAGGAGGAAGCTAGGATTTCACCTCGTTATTCCCACAGAGGGAGCACAGGTCCAGCTCAGGGAGAAACACCATCCACCACTGTTCACTCCCAGCTCACGAAGCTGGCCTATGTTAACTGCAATTTGGCTATAAAATCCTACAGCAAATCCATCCCTATCTCCGATATCTGCAGTAAATATTGAGCTGCAGACTGAAATACTCTTAGACACCAAGTCACTGCAAAATCTGCCCAGACAAGGGAAGTTTCAGGTGCCCCTGCGTGCGCTATTTAAGTTTTGTAGAATGGATTAGCCAGTTCCATAAGAACTGGAACAAAAATCATTGAATATTCAAACAGCCCTTAAGAATTGTACCACTTCATGTAAAACTGCTGCTGCTGTGGATTTTTGCAAACAAGAAAATACAAAAATTTTTAAAGGTGAAGATTTAGAGATGCTGCTAAAATTATGCCATTATCATCCCCAGGTAACTATATGGCCTTTAATGAGGTAGCAAAGCATATGAAGTAGAAATTAGTCCAGAAATTAACAATGTTTCTTAATGATCATTGGCTGAAGAGTACTTAGAGTTTGCATTGTAAAAGGAATCCAGGGTAGTTAGATGCTAAGTTTAATGTGATCTGGGGACTTGAGGGAATTCAACTGCATGTTTCTCTTGGGTTTCTCAGAAATCTCAGCTGCTTTCTGCACACTCACATGTAGTAACAGTCTGTTTGTCTGATATCAGTAGATCCTCCTCTTTATCCAGTATGTAGGTCTCAGTCTGGCCCTGGCTCAGACCTGCAACTGGTGCCTTTGTCTCACATTTACCAGAGAAACTAAGCTCTGTCCATTAGGTAATTTATGTACTGCAGCTGCTTTTCCATCAAAGTTAGCCAGGACATGATTGTGCTCACTTGTATCTCTTGCTATGCGGAGAGCTTCAGGCAGTGACCCGAAGTCGCTGTCCTGGCTGCAGGTATTGTCCTCATATCCATGTCCTCCGCTTCCCCTGCTTGAATCCAGACATGCTGCTGGCAGCGGAAGAGAAAACATCATGACCAGCGCCCATGAACTGGGAAACTGCCCCTACATGGCATGGAAAGAGCTGCAGAAAAGGATCAGTATGGAAAAGGCTGTATGGCCTTTCCTCAGATCTGCTCTGCAGCTTGTCATAAATGAGATAATGTGAGACTATGCCAAAAGGCAACATGAGACAAGACAGGGTGTGTTGTGTGGTATTACAGAAAGGGCACGTTGCAAACATTACAGACAGGAATTAGCTGATGCTCTCATGTGAAGATTGCTAATCCGTGGGCTGTTCATTTATGAAGATTCTGCTGGACTTTTTTCAGACTCCTTTCACTCCATTCCCTCTGTTTATAGCTTCCTTTTCTTCTTTTCTGCCTTTTCCCAACCAGTACACATGGTACTATTAACTCTTATAAAAAACCTATCCATTCCCTGTAGCAGACCTGTTGGGATGGTGTCAGGCACTATGTCAGCTGCCCCTATCTGATAGAAAATGCACCTCACAGTCCCTCAAACAACTTTAAAGAGCTCCTTTCACTTCTGTTGCATTCATCTCTCCCTAAATATACCCTCTGCCTCATAAAACCTGGGATTATAATTCCTGACCCGGTTGTTACTCGGTTCAGCAAGGTGTTACTGGCGTACATCTGAACAGAAATAAAATAAGCAGGTACAATCTGGCTCATGCAAGATGAAATGCCTTGCTGGTTTGCAAATTAGCTATCCTGTATTGCTTTCCCATTTGTCTCCTGAATGATGGAGATTCCTACATTATCTCCCTTTTCACATATTTCAGATCTCCATTTTGTTGTTTATGTAGTAGATATTTCCAGTTTGCATATTACTGGATCAGGTCCCCAAGGACCTGATCATTGAGAAGTTGAAGAAGCTTCAGTTTAGCACCCTGTATGGAGCTCCTGCCTGAGAGAGGTTTGATTCAAGAACAGTACTTTCTCTATGCCACTGAGAATAAGAGGTATATAGAGTATGTAATGTCAGACACTGCAGTGGAGAGAAGGAAGGTAAGAGAACTGGACACTGTGCAAGATATGAAATAGAGTCTTCAGATGCGGGAAAAAGGGGGCAATCCCCTGTTTTCTTTCTTCAGGGAGTGCATGATGAGCTCAGCAGTTAAATTCTGTAGAGCTTTGCACTTTGTAATAGAGATGTAGTGCTCCTCCAGGAACAGATATTTGTGTTTCCCCGGAACAGATCTTTGTGTTTACTATGGACCATCATATTTGGCTGCACCACATACATAAAAATAATCTAGGCAGGCCCACAAGATGGTAAAGAAAAAGTAATTTTCTTCTAAATATTGGATGTTTTTTACATTTCTGCAGAAGAAAAATGCTCGGTGTTTTAAATGATCATTTTTTTGGTTATTACAAAATGGTATTTCTTTTGTCTAGAAACTACAAGAGATGATGTTATTATTTTCAGGGTTTTGTTTAAAATTTGATTATTTTTTTTTTGCAGGATATGTCAGCAGGAACTAGTATCTTAGTAATTTTGTAATTTTTTTAAGCATCCATAAAAATGATAGGTTCGATTGATCCTTAACACAACTAACAACTCCCCGAGCCCAGCAATTACTCAACTATAGAATGAGCATGAAGATACTAGGTAGGCTTAATTGCATATATTCATTGAGATTCAATAGCAAAATAATGGTGCTTACCTTTGATTGCCAATGGTTAGAACTGACTGTAATTTTGTGTTGGTTTATGACTACTTTCCCTTCCATCTGCTTGAAGTAATGGGATTTTTAGCAGAGATTCTTTGCTTGCCTTTTTGGAATTCACTTTTCATTTCTGCTGAATCTAAAATCAGTGAAGACCAGAGAAAGAGAGCAGAGGCTGCAGCATGGGAGATGCAACAGAGGGAAACAGGCTGAAACTCACATAAAATGTAAAAAAAAAACCCCAAAACACTAAAGCAAATTGAACCTTATCTTCTAAAACAGAATGCTGCTGATCTTAACTATGTTCCAGCAGGATGGTGCAGTTGTGACAAAGGCAAATACAGTCCTGCCTGCCAGACAATACCTACTTTGTGATTCTCACAGCTGACCCTGGACTGCCTGCCTCCACATGGGTGATTAATGCTTTGTGTTGGATGTGACTGACACACAGATAAGATGGGACCTCGTCCCTGGCCTGCAAAGCACCCTGGGCATGCTGATGCTGCTCACCTCCACAAACCCCAACTTAAGAGCTGCTGTTTGCTCTCTCAGCTGCTTCTCTGAATTGCTCTGATGGGAGGCTCTGCATCACCCCCTCCTGCATCAGAAATACCTCTTCACCCAGTCAGGGGGCTTCAGGTGTTATGTGGCTGGTAGCTTTGCCTGTTAAATAGAGACTGGATTTTTTTACTAAATCCTGAAGCTTTCCTTCTCCTTTCAGCATCTGAATCAGCCAGGGGATAAGGGGGGGAATACTTGATGCAGTGACAAGTAACTACAACTTGATCCTAAGTCCTGCCAAACTTTTCCTGGCAGCTTTGTAATATGCTCATGCCAAACAGATGATAAAAGCTGGCAGTTACAGGTGTATTATTGTGCAACTCATGGCTGAGAGGAAAAGCTACACTGAAGAAAGCAGCTCGTTCCTAGCTCCTACACTGACCTGCCCAGACCATAGTCTGTGCACCTCTGTCTCCTATACCACCGTTGTCTGTATTTAGTATATTAGGTTTTAATAGTGGAGGCCATCTCTTACAGCATTTGCAGAGTGCCTAACACAGTGAGCTCACAGTTAGGAGTAGACCCATACAACTGCTATTATGACAAAACTCTAATAAGCCCTTGGCTGTGGTGTGTTCCACAACAATGTGGGTTCATGGACATTCCTTGATTAAATGTTTTCCTACACACACACATGCTCTTGGGATCATGCAGAGTCTAAATGGAACACAGATATCACTGTGTTATGTGGAATAAAAGAGAATTCAACATTTCCCTGGTAGAGTACACTTAAGTCTGTTACCTGTGGAGATAGTCCTGCTATGAAAGGCTGAAATTTCAGAGGAAAAGAAATGATACTGGGGGTCCCAAATGAAGGAAACCTAACTGCAGAATATTTCTGCGGGAAAACCTTTCTGTTGCAAAGCTCTTCTGAAGAGCAATCAGAAGAAAATCCCACTGGGGGTCAGACTTCTTGCGAAATACTACTTTTGAGAAAGGTAGTCTAAATTCATTGTTGCTTCCTTAAGCCACACAAATTTATCCATTACAATTCTACAGCAGTGCAAACAGCCACCTTAAAGCCCAAAGGCCCATTAGTTACGAACCTTTATCCCTTAAGCAATACTACGCACTTAAGTTATGATTTACCAGTTGCTGGTCCTTGTAAACATGTAGGACTGCACCATTTCCATTTTATTCTGAGACTCCTTCCAGTGAGGTCAGATGATCAAATCTGGACGTCACATCACTCTAACCATGTTTTACTTCCTCCAGCTCTTTGTAGCCTAAGAGTGTGCCCTGACAAAAGGCAATACAGGCCATACCAAACCAAAGCCAGAATGTAAAACTGAGGGTGGCTCATGGCAGCACTGTAACTCCACCTTCTCTCCCTGCCCCCATATCTCCTCTCGTCTCTCTGTGGCTAGCACGGGTGACAGTAGGGAGGTGAAATTATTTCTTTCTGTTTTACAGGGTAATGTACTTGTCCAATCTGCCCACCGCAGGCTACTTCTGCTGGCATCTGCACAGAGAGGACTCCCACTCAGTCACTGAACAAAGGCTCAAAGCACCATACACCAGACAGGCAGGTCCTGCCCTTCTACCCATCACCAAATTTTAAGCAATGATCCCTCCCTTCCAGATGACTCTGCTGGCAACCAGGATTCGAAGCTATGTTCATTTCTGTCATGCTTCGTTGGCTTTTAACTGATGTATCACTTCATTGCAAAATCCACTGGCAGAAAGCAAGCTGCCTTCAGCTTTTGGCCTTGATTTTCAGTGTTATTTAGATTCCAAATAGGCATCTGATGGCACAGCCAAAAGTATAAAGTGTAGATGACTGTGATTTTGACCACCTTCCATGAAGCCTTTCTGATTGGGTTAATATTCTGCACAGAAATCTCTCTCTCATTTCCTAGATGGATTGTACTCCTTTGCTAAAGAGACAGCAGAAAAAACCCTGTGTGTCACTTAAGTCCTCAAAACGAAGCCAAAATGACTTTTGAAGGATGAATAGGTGTTGTAGATAGGGTATTCTTTTTCTCATGCCTTTATTGGTACGATTTCCTAGTCTGATACAGCTATTTTCTTTTTCATTTCTAGTTTTTTCTAACAGAATACACCGGGCCTCTTCTCATATATCTGCTCTTTTACATTCGTCTCTCAACTATATATGATCAAGTGGAAAGTACAAAGAACTTCCGCCACCCCGTGGTTCAGTAAGTGATGCTTGCGTGAACTATTTTCTTGGAGGACAAGGACCCAGAGGGATGGAGACCGCATTTCCAGGGCTGAGGACGTTACAGAGGGTGTGAGGTGTATCCCTGGTCTCAGAGTCAGTGGGAGCTTCAGATTGTTCTTATCAATAGTGGTTTGGTGTTTTAGCAGCAGTCATAAGCCTGACCAAAAATGGGATCCCAGTTGCAATGGTCACTGCACCTGGTCACAATGGGAGATGTAGCATTCTCCCCAAATAGTCTGCCCTCTAAAAACACTGCCTGGACAGAAGTTGGAATAATAAACACAGTAGTAACCCAAAGTCATGCTTGACAGAGAAGAGACGACAAGACTTCAGGTGTCCCACTCCAAGTCTCTTTGCAGCGCATTATTCCCACTGATAAGATGAGTAGCATCAGCATCCAACACAGAAGATAACTACCCTCGTGGCAGCTCTCCCCTGGGCATAACAAGGAGGAAGAGGTCTGCATGTCATGAGTCAGGTCAAGAACAGCTGAGGAATTCAAAAGAAGAAGCATAGGAATTCAGAACTGGTAATCTAGATTTGGAACCTAATCTCTTCAAACTGTGGTTGTTCCCCAGGGCCATACGCAACATATGTGAATTCTGAAAGACTTTTAAGAAAATAAACATTTACATGACAGATAAAAATAAGAGCTCAGCCACTGTTAAAGAAGAGTGAAGAGCACAGGCTGTATCTAGCTGTACAGACACAAATCAGAGGAGCTGATATATAAGCGTAAACCAGATAGCTTTGCTTCTCTCCATCACTGGAACAGTAATGCTAACAAGGAAGATCAAAGAGCTCCGATATAACACAGTAGAAGCTCACCACAAGGAAAAGCAGCCTGCTTAGTCTGCTAGAACTTGAGAGCATGCCGAAAGGCAATGAAGAGAGAAGAGACGACAGCCAACCAAGCTGTCCTCTTGATTACCTTATGAACTTTGATAGCCTTTGCCATTCCCAAGCCTTTTGAAGGGCTCTGGAAGAAACAAAGCAGACCTGATCAATGGGAGGGATTAAGAGCTGTTGCAGTCAAGAAAGTGGCAAGCAGCTACACACGATAACTGTCAGGGAGGCTCAAGGCACTGCTACCACCAACTGTACCCCTCCACAGGATGGTGATTAATGCACCAGACAGGCTGGGAAATTTCACACTTCAGGAACTTACTTCTCTTCAGTGTAAGAAGCAGGGACACATATCCTGGGAAGAGTACAGGGATGCTGCACAGTTGTGTAGGGATGATGTCAGGAAGGCCAAAGCACAGCTGGAGCTGAATGTGTCAAGGGATGCTAAGAACAGTAAGTAGGGCTTCTACAGGTATGTCAGCCAGAAAAGGAAGGTGAAAGAAAGCGTACCCCCCTATGGACAAGAATGTTGACCTAGTATCAACAGATGATGAGCAGGCTGAGGTACTCAACAATTTTTTTACTTCAGTCTTCACGGGCATGTGCTCCAGCTACACCACCTAAGTTGCAGAAGGCAAAGGCAGGAACTGGGACAACAAAGAACCACCCACTCTAGGAGAAGATCAGGATTGAAACCATCAAAGGAACCTGAAGGTGCACAAGTGCGTGGGACCTAATGAGATACATCCATGGGTATCCTGAGGGAACTAGCAGATGAAGTTGCTAAGCCACCATCCATCATATTTGAGAAGTCACTGCAGTCCAGTGAAATTCCCACTGACTAGAAAAGTGGAAACTTAAGCTCTGTTTTTAAAAAGGGTAAAAAGGAAGACCTGGGAAACTACAAGCCAGTCAGTCTCACCTCTGTGCCTGGCAAGATCGTGGAGCAGGTCCTCCTGGAAACTATGCTAAGGCACATGGAAAATAAGGAGGTGATTGGTGACAGCCAACACGGCTTCACTAAGGGCAAATTGTGCCTGACAAATTGGGTGGACTTCCACAACAGGTTTACTGCATTTGTGGATAAGTGAAGAGCAACAGATGTCATCTACCTGGACTTGTGCAAAGCACTTGACACTGTCCCGCATGACATCCTTGTCTCTAAATTAGAGAGACATGGTTTGACCACTTGGCAGATAAGGAATTGGGTGGATGGTCGCACTCAAAGAGTTGCAGTCAATGGCTCCATGTCCAGGTGGAGACCGGTGATGAGTGGCCTTCCTGGGGGGTAGGTATTTGGACAGGTGGTGTTTAACATCTTTGTTGGTGACATGGACAGTGGGACTGAGAGCACGCTCACCAAGTTTGCCAATGACACCAAGCTGTGTGGTGCAGTCGATATGCTGGAGGGAAGGGATGCCATCCAGAGGGACCTGGACAGGCTTGAGAGGTGAGCCTGTGCGAACCTCATGAAGTTCATCAAAGCCAAGTGCAACGTTTCTGTGCATGGGTCGGGGCAATCCCAAATACAAATACAGGCTGTGTGGAGAATGGATTGAGTAATGGGTTCATCTGCAGTCCCTATCCTAAGCCAAGTTAATTTTAAAATTCCCAGCAAACTGGAAGTTTACTTCAGACTTTAGATAAGTTAATAGTTTGAAATTTTTTTAGCTCAACTCTCTGTGGTTTAATTACTTTGAAATTGCTTAATCTTTGACTCTGGCTACCATACAAGACACATAATAAAGGTATTTGAGATTTCACATGCTGAAAATCACTTTTCATTTATGTCTTATAATTGGTTTGCAGTGAGACAGATTCTGGTAGTATGGTAAATGTAACCAAGATAAAATGCCACCAGGAATCACTCTTGACATTTGTTTCTGAAACTCAGTCTCTGTGAGCTGCTACTCTTTCTCAGAAGCAAATCAGCAATGCCTGTTATTGTTTCACAATCTTCCTCAAAAGAGGATCAGTATAATAATTTCTACAGCAATTACCTCATTTCGTTGTAACGGGCAACAAAAAAGCCATCAGAATGGATTAACTTTGCAACAAAATCTCATTTTGCATCCACAAGGAAATGAAATACAAACTACCTTCATGCAGCTGTTCGAGTTAGCAAAGGACAAGTAAACCATTCAGATGATATTCAGAATGTTTTTAAATGTCAGTCACGTCCTACAGGAGCATTAAGGTGGCCTTAAAACGTGGGAGACGTCTTTTGGAAAAGCAAGGCAGACGCCTGCTTGTGTACACAGCTGTCCTGTTTTAATGTCTTGTCAGGGCTATGTATCACATTCAGAGCTTGAGGAACAGTTTTTAAATCAAAGGTAGTAAAAATAAGTTGTTTCCCTGCAAAATGAATGTAACTTTGTATAACACTGAAAATGATTCCATTAATCTTTGGTTCCAGCTGCTTCAATTCAGAAAATATCTTAAATCCCACGATTTCCCTGTGACTCTGCAGTTTTGGAATATTAGTCCTTATTCGTTTTGTGACATTAAACTGTGAAGTGATAAAAAACAATCTTTCGCTTAACTTAATTTCCTTTTTTTTTTTATTCCAGCTTGGCCTGCTTCTGCCATTGTTTACACTACGTCAGACATCTTCTGGAGACGTTATTTGTTCACAAGTTTTCAGGGGGGCACACTCCTCTGAAAAATATGATAAAGGTGACAATATATTTATAATTTTGTGTAAGAGAGAATAGCCTTATATCAAAGCAGCCTTTGGAAGAAGATAGGAAAATAAAAAAGAATATATTTTATAGCTCCAGGAACTATGATTAGTCAAAATACAAATATAGGAAGAATTTCAGGGCCATGTCCCCAAGGACATGAACTGAAATCAATGTCCATTTTAGCTCCTGCATGTCAATGTCCACTTTGACTTATCCAGCCAAGGGGCTGATCGTCATATCCAGGACATTTTTCAGACTGAATGCTATTTTATTATGAGATATGCTGCTGCAACATCTAGCAATGCTGATAGAAATCACACTCCACTTCCTCAGTGCAATGTAAATATAGAGCAAGAGACAGGCTTTGCAGTAGGAAGCAAAAATCAAATTACAAGTAGAAAAAAAGATGTATTCTCCTTTTATAGATGGAGACCTCAGGAAGGAAGATACTGAGCTGGCCTAAAGTCCTCTATCTCCCAAAACCTCCCAAATTTCAGTTGTGTGTCATTACTCATACGCTTTCCTTTCTTTTATTTTGCATACTCGCTCTCAGTCATTTTGTATCACCCCACCATTCACCCCATTCAGTGTGACATAAAGACCCTCCGTTTAAAAGTTTTACAATACATTTGAGATTATAGTGAAGGAGATAAACATATGGACATGATAGGGGGCTTGTCTCAGTTCCAATCAGAAAGGAAGCAATGAGATGCACTGCCAGAGATGTTGTTTTACCATACGCAGTGTTTAAAAAAAAAAAAAAAAGACTATAAGCTAAGTGGCTGTAGAACCATAGTGCCATTTCCAAGTGATTCCTGCATGTGGGAGTTAAAGACCCACAGTTATTCTTGTCCCCTTGTGTCTGTGTACATGTACCACAGTGGCATTGCACAAAAATATTAAAAAGAGAAAGCCTGACTCGCTGCCCTACTTATGGGATGGAGTGCTAGCCAGTCCCAGCACACTGCTCTCCCCAAGAAGGTACTGAGCGTGGGACCCTTAACTGAGACATGTAGAAAGGCTTTATCCAGTCTCCAGGGTGGTTTCAGTCGTTTGGCTGGTGGGCTTTGGTTTTTTCTTCTACAAAGGATGGGAGCAGTGACCCCTACACTGGGTAAAAATATGATCCCATCATCTCTGCTGGGGCTTTCCCAAGCCCACAGCTTCAGTCACCACACAAAGGCAGCTGGGGCGCTGCTTTTTAACAAGAAGAAGAAGTGGGGCTGAATCCACGGGAGTAGATGCAGTGTGTAGCTCAAATATCTTTACAGGAATTGTGTGCCTTGTTTTTTGCCAGGGTTAAACCAGGCCTATTCAGTTTTACTCTTTATTGTCCCGGCTGGTTTAGTGTTCTGTTTGGCTAGCTCTATCTTGCTTGGAAATGCTGAGTTTAAGGTATAGTAACAGCTCAGCTGTTTTAACCAGTCCTAGACTTTTAATAGTACAACTCAGAGAAATGTGCCCTTCAGCAGCAGAATCAAATAAGGAGAAAACAAACATCAATTCCTACAACAGGCATAAAACACATTCAATACAATCCAAAAAAATCTACAATGTGCGTCCTTTTATTTTATTTTTAGTGGCTTCACAGCATCTTAAAAAGATCTATATTCTGTGACTCAAGAACCCACTGCAAAGTCTTTCAATGGTCATCTGGGCTTTGCACTTACCAGGATTGATATTTATGAAGTCAGGTTTTGTACTTTCTTATCGCCCTTTCTAACAAAAAAAAGTATCTTTTGTCCGTTCCAGGGCTGTGCCTTTTACTGGGGATTCACTTCCTGGATTGCATACTACATCAACCACCCACGGTACACGCCACCATGTATGTATAAGTAGAACACAAAATTGACCTTGGTTTTAAAAAGTTCTTGGTATGCAACCTGAAGTCCTCCAAAATCAATAGGTGGCCCCCACATGAGATCATACAACTAATCTGGCCAAATCTAGCCTTTGCTCCCCGTTGGAAGGAAGACTGTTGTGCAGGAGGCCCTCCTGCTCTGCCACTGAGTGTACCTTCCTGTTCAGCGACGGTCAGTCACTGTGCAGTTTTATGAATTGGAAATATTGGCCAAGTGAAGAAAACATGAAGATCAATATATTTTGCCCGTCTTCACCACATTTGTGTTAAGAATGCAGGAGAGAACCAGAGCTGCCTTCATATTCTTGGAGGAGATATTTATTTGCTAAAGATACATCCTTTTCATGAAAAGTAAGCTTCTTTGTTTTTTTTTGGTGAGAAACCAGTAAAAGTCAATTGGATACTGCTGATAAAGCTGAAAAATTTCTGGTTTTTGTTTCCGTATTTCATTCATCATTTTGTTCCCTCTCATTGTATTTTATTGTTGCACTGCACTGCTGTTTCTTCATGATTTTCTCTCCTTGTTTGCTCTTTGAACTTTTGCTTCATTTGAGCATAATTGTCAGAAGTTTTGTTTCCTCCTACTTTGCTTGCTACACCTTAGTCTTTCTTTTTCTCTGCATCTTATACTTACCTATGAGCTTTGGAAACAAAGGGTTTGCTTTGCCATTTTTATTTACATTCAATTAAATTACTAATTTTTTTCAGTCAAAAATTTCTCCTACATGGCACTTGCCTTCCTTTCAAAATAACACAAAAATTTTGTTTCAAAATAATGTGATTCATTGAAACGCAGCCGAATTTCGTGTAGCTTTAACAGTAACGTTGCAAACCATGTTGAAACCTCCCCAGACACAGTTGTTAGCAGTCTAGGCCATCAGATCAGTAGCTGCAGCTTCTTTACAGAGGAAATCATTTGTTCAAGACACAGCTTTCCAACAGAGAAAGCATTCACAAGAAGAACCTGTAATTGCTTTCCGTTGCCTTAAAATGACAATTTTAGGTACATGGGTCTAACGCTGGAGATCACCCACCCTCTGGCGTAGTTAGCTGGATCAGTAAAACATTGATGGGTTATTTTGGATGCAGAAGCAGGTAACCTCCACAGCCATATCCAGAGATGGCTGCTCTGTGGGCAGATAAAGAGAGGTAGTTGCAGCATGCTATACAGGAGTGGTATTTTAAACCAGGCTGACAAAAGGCTCATGAAGAACATCTGCTTGGCAGCTACGGACACGCGCTGTTTGTTCTGAGGAGGAGTTTTAGTGCATGCCCTTGGCATCACAGAGGAGTCGTGTGTCAGTCAGAGAAAAAGGGTTCTCAAAAGGAAAGGCTCAGTGAGACTTGGTCAGGGAAGTGAGGTACATACATGTGCTTTGTGTCCCTCAGCCACGACCAAGGTTTACTTGAGAACTGTAAACCTTTGCAGATGAACATGACACAGCACGACAAGGTCTGGGGACAACAGCAAAAAGGAGAGGGCAGGCAAAGGGCAGGTAAAAACTGCAAAGGCTAAATATATTTCTTGCATGATGAGACTGTGCAGCAGATAGTGGCTATATAGTAAAGCCTCACTACTTAAAAACAAAAAAGTAATGGATAGGTTATGTCTTGTGTTCTCGCTGCTCATGGAGGTAGAAGGTCCTATTGATAAGGCAGTGATTCCCAGCCTGGTTCTGCCACTGACCTTCACTTTGTCCCTCCCCTTGTCTTTCCAAGGAATTTAACACCACCAGCTGCTTTGACAAAGCACTTGGATACATGAAACTGACAAATGCTGGAAAAAGTTAGGTGAAAACTGCCTTGAGATCAGTGGTAAAGAGACTGGCATTTCTAGAGTGCTATTACTATTCACATTGTCTTCACATCGTGTGTGATAATATCCATTCTTTCTGCAAAGCCTGTCAGGAAAGCAGCATTTCTGCTCCTCAGCACTAGATTAATTTCACCCATAGCAAACCATGTGCATACGGTAAAATGCAATTTATAATTTCATTCTGTTTTCTAGCGTTTGGCCACAAACAAGTTTCTTTTGCTGCCCTTGCTTTTCTGGTATGTACATAAATAAAGTTTTTTTAATGATTATGGAATAGAAATAATTCACGATTTAGCAAAATGCAGCAATGCAAAGACAAGCAAAATACTCATATGAAGAAGTCTGCACACTCAATGAGGCTCTACAGCTGAAAGCGATGATCTGTACTGTGGAGACAGGAGGTTGTGGCACTGGTGTGCCCAGAACCTTGCTGAGTGCACCCTTCCCAGGCTCAGGGGTTACCTGAAACCAAGAAAACCACTTGCTTGAATATTCAGTGCTACCAGTAAAACCAGTCCTCACCAAAATTTCTGCGTAGAAAAAGCCTCCTTTTCTAATGAAACATCCTTCCTCTCCTCCACACACCCTGCTATAGTTTTTATGGAAAATGCTGCCATCAGGCAGAGATGAGTCCTGTTGGGGGTATTTGCTATCAAATATGGCCATACCCTTCTGACCTGCATCAGCACCTGGTCTGTAGTCTGAATTCCTGCAGTTCTTTTGAGAACTTCCTGCTCATGGAAACTCAAAACCTTTCCCTTTCATTCAGACCTTGTTCTGGCAGGTTCCCAGGCAATGAATTTAAAATAGTAACATACAAAATAAAATAATTTCAAGCTGTTTTCACAGGTTTCTATAACATAAGAATAAAATATTTGGAAGCTTTCTATTTTTCCTCTCTTTCAAGGTTTGTCTTTATTACATATCCTAATTTAAGTGTATACATCTGCAGCTGCTGTAAACAACAGTACTGAGTAATTTGAAGAATGTCAGCAAGCCCTTCTGAAAGATTCACTTATTTAGAGAAATTACTCTAAGCTTTGCAGTGACGTTTTTATCATAGGGTACACATGCTCTATAAAGAGGGGGAATAGTATGTAGACTTCAATATTTTATCATTATAAATAGAGTAAGGTTTTTTTCTGCTGTTCCCCACTGCCCCATATTTTATATCTGAGATGCCGACTAAGCACTATCTTACATTTAGCAGTACTTCTCAATATAGAGCATTAGCAGCCACATTTCTAAAGAGAGACATAAGAGCTAATTACAGCAGAACGCAGCTGCAGAGTCAAAGGTAAGCCAATAAAAATCCCTGCAGAAATGCCCTTTACTTGTTTTACTTAGAATTGATTATGGAATTAGTAGCCGTTCACTATAGTGCGTGAATGTCTCTTGCTCCACAATAGTACGGGCATTGCACATTTCAGTATTTATAGTGTTTCACAAAAATACTTTTAACTTTGAAACTTTTTTCTTTAAAATAATAGTAATCAGAAACAATCATGTTCCTACCTCATAATTGGAAGTATGCAAATTAAAATTACTTCTATTGCTATGGCTAGAATTACACCTTCTGATGTGATATTTTGTAATACAATTTGCTTTTCTGGCTATTTAGTGTTTTACATCTGGTGTTTATGATAGATGACAGTCAGTTAGTTGTAATTAAAAAACATAAAAAGACTGCAGGATTTGACCCGTGACTACATATCCATGCAGAATAACAGCTTTACTAATAGAACGGATTTAAACTTCCCTAACAAATTCCACAGAAATCTCTCTGCCAAAAAGGAGAAAATTCTTCAGCAATGCTATCGACAATGTTCTTTCTGATAATGGCACATTTCAATATAAAATGAAGTTACATATTCCTTTCAATTACTTTTAATTGAAGCTTGTTATGGATGACTTTCAGAATTGGCTTTAAAAAATTATAGTAATATTTCTTTTTTTTCTGCATTAATTTTGTGATTTTACACTTTCAATGTCACTAGATTTTAGCACACTTCCTTTTTATTTTAATTTCTTAATTTTTTCCAGCCTTGCAAAATTTGGAACGACAAATGATATAAGAAAATACAACTTTTTAACACTGCGTTTTTTCAATTCGAGAGGAGAAATCAATCTTCAAACCCAGAAATGAATAAAAAAGTTCAATTCAGTCCAAGTTTGAAATGTGTATAGCATTTTGTTTTCTTCATAAAGCTGAAGAAAAATGAAAAACATAAAATTAGATTGTTGTACTGGCAGGTTTTCTTTTTCAGGAACTGGAACTGATTTTCATGTTAGTTCCCACTTAAAATATGGGTAGTAATTGGTTTTGTTTCTACAGCAGTTGTAATCAATGAAGTACTGAAAGCCACAAGGAAGTCTGAAATCACCTTGTTCTACATGCTGTATAACGAAGTGGGGAGACATGGTACCTCTTCCAAAGATTTAAACCCTCTAAATATTAAAGACCAAGTTTGGGAGGTTGGTTAGGGCCAGAAATGGCATAGTCAGAGACTAGCAGAACCAGGAATAATACTGACTCCCTTCATGTATCAATTCCCAACAGCTATCCATTCGACCAGTCTGCCTTCAGAGAACCGCTGCCTGCTTATTCACCCTATTTTTCCTTCCTCTGTGACTTACCTAGAGAGCTGGTTACGGTGCTCTGTGACTGGTGTAATGAAGGTGTTAGGCTGAACACCTTTGAAAGTGTGCGTAGGAAGAGGGTAGACACGTTAACTCACGACATCTATACAAAACCAGTGGCCAACTTTTCACCTGCTTCTTTGTAGGCTGGATTAAATCCAAATCCTGATGATGATGTTTGGTTCAGACAAGTATCTTGCTAAATTCTTTAGGCCCCAGGGAGCCTCTCTGATCTCCCCAGACCAAAGCACGTTGCACATGCTGGGCATGGGAACCACACTGGAGGCTTGCCTGCACTGAGCTCTGTGGAGCTGAAACATGGGCTTTCACACCACGCTGTGCCCAGGGTGCTCACTAGACACCTGTGCATTTGACAAAGATCACAGGATGTGTTTCCCATAGGAGAGTCATTCTGCAGTACCTGTTTTCTGGATACAGAGACTAAGCTGTAATGAGGGGATTCTGGTTATGCACTGCAACACAGCTACAACAGCATTTTAGACATGCAACTGAAAATATGTTTTTAATGTCTTGCAGATGTGTGAAGCTGGAAATCACTTTATCAACGTAGCTCTAGCTCACCAAAATCATTCAGGTCTGTCTTAGCTTCCTGTTTGTCTATTTAAGACTGAAGTGTGCTTAACCTATCCATCTTCTGATGGTATACAGTAATTTATATATCTACATCCACAGAATAAAGAAAGATGAAGTAGGTACCATGCCATTGGTATAACATCCTCAAAATAAATGTGGTGACAAGGAAACATTATCAAGACTGTTGTTGTTTCAAAGCTTACAGCAAATTTATCTTACAGACAACTGCAATTTCAATATAGAGTTAAGCATGGAAGTTCTCTAAAGCATCCTGTTGACTGACAACAGAGGATTCCGTTTTAAATAAGTTTCAAAAAATTTTAAACTAGATGGCAGAGTTTTTAGATACATGCATCTCACGCAAAGATACACACACATATATACAAATACACAAAGACAGACTCATGAATACCTACACAGGCATCAATGTATATGTATGCCCTTAGGAGGCTGCTCGAAGCATGGATTTTCAGGGTCCTTTGTATGATGACAATAAAACTTACACTATATATAGCAGAAAGGAAAAGATATTTTCAGATAATAATAGTATAATTTCACACTGTAACACCCTGTTCAAGAAAATGCTTCAGCACAGTATGATCAGCTACACACACTGAAGTCAGTTTCTATTCTGGAAAGCTTTTGATGTGCTGTAGTTAAGCAGGTGCTTGTGTTTGTTGCAAGGGACCTAATTCAGTTTAAAATCAGCAAGAGCCAAATAATTCATCAGCTTTCTCAGTGCCCTACAAGTATTAAAGATAGCATTGTTGCCACAACTTGAAAAGGAAGTGTTGCATGTGTGGCATTTTGTGTGAACATTCTCAGTGGCTGCAGAGAGTCATGCTGTTAGCTCCGGAGCTGCTGTCCTGTGCCACCCTGGGGTAAAGGATGAGGATGCGAGAGGGGACAGGTTCACATTCCTGAGTCAGGCTGAGTAAGATACAGCTGCATCCTTTAAATGCCCGAAGGGTGCCCTTAGCCCTCGCCTGCCAGCTAGTCCGCATTAAACTACTTGTCTCTCTCTTCCTCGGAACAAAGGTTGCATCCTTCGGATGTGCCAGACCTTTCCTGTAAAAACTGATACATGGCTCACTAAGCAGCGTTCTCACTAGGATAAATACAGCTT
Organism: Opisthocomus hoazin; assembly: GCF_030867145.1. NCBI lineage: Eukaryota > Metazoa > Chordata > Aves > Opisthocomiformes > Opisthocomidae > Opisthocomus > Opisthocomus hoazin. The sequence goes on along the minus strand of NC_134418.1, from coordinate 53,384,515 downwards.
TTATTGTCTCAAAAGATTTCACTGAAACTTTTTTAACCAGCTGTACTCTGGGAGCATTGGCCAAGGGGATGGCTGTTACATAGGCAAGTTGTGACGAGGCTCAGTTCCCCTCCCTGTACTGAAACTGTGTGGTTTTTTTTTCCCTCTTTCATGAAGGAAGTAAAGCCTGTTTTCCAAGTCCAACCTACAACCCCTTCACGTGGCTCTTCTTGCTGGTATCCTGTCCCAACTATACATATGAGGTACATGACTTTCTTCTGCTTATGTGCAAAGGGTAGGTGGTTACTGTGTTTCAGGCTTGCCTGCAGAAATTCTGCAATGCCTCCACACAGTTCTCTCTGCACATCAATCATTATGTTCTGTCTGTCAGTCCCCTTACTCCCACAAATGTTTCTCCACCAGACCCTTCTCTTCCCTCATATCAATATCATGAATTTTGTATACATTCCCCTCCACTACGGACTCCCCAGTGATCCAAGGATTTACCACCTGTCGCTTCACCCCCACCCAGCACACTGGGGGGTCACTTTCTAACTATTTTTCCTCTCCCATTTCCAGTATGAGTATCATGCTCTTCTTCCAGGGGGAGCTATTGGGGAAGTGGTCACTTTTGAAAACTCGCCCTTTTGCTTTACATATAGTATTCAATTAACAGTCCCTTTTTCTTTGCAACAGGTTGGGTCTTGGATTAGTTTCACAGTGATGACACAAACCCTGCCAGGTAAGTTTGAAGCAGAATGAAGAGCCTCTAAATTGTTGTTTGCAGAACTGAATCCTGGAAATCTAAAATTTGCAAAAAAATTTATGGCATATGAAATATTGCCTTCAAATGCCCCCTGTGACATAACCGTATAAACTTTCAAAGCGCTACCCTCAGAAAGCTGCAGAGAGCACAACACTACTGCGACACTTCCTTTTGATCAAAACCAGCTCTCTGCTTTTTGTTAAATATTGGTGTTTCTTCTGTTTTCTCACCGAAAACAGACTTTGAAATTTAGAAAAAAAAAAAAAAAAAAAGCCAGTATTCTCCATTTACAGTCAATCATTTTTGACGTAGGAAAATTTCTTTGCATTGTAAACCTGGAATAATACTTCTAATAGAAAAAGGAAACCAGATGTACTTAGTATTTCAAAAGAAGAAAGTCACACATGTTCCTGGCAGCACTTCCCCATTCACCTATGTCAGGCAGCCAGTTTGTAACAGCAGCCTGCTTAGTTGTGTTTGCAACTCTTGCTCAGTACTTTCCTGCATCCTTAGAGACCTAAATACCCATACAAATATGGTCCCTGGGACCGAGCTTTCCAAAACATTCAGTTTTTAATTATTTTTCCATTCCAAAATCGAGACCTATAAAAGCTACTTGCAAAAAGTAGTAGCCCCACATGGTTTACAAACAAAAGAGAAAGGAATTTCAGCTGTGGATTAAACTGCATCATGCAAAAATTAAACTTTAATTTTGTTTGAAAAGATAAAACATTTTTGTGCTTTAGGCTCTGTTATGGAAATGACCTGAAAATTTGGGGACATTGTGGCACTGTGTTTAAGAGGGCAGGGAGCAGCAACATACGCAGCACACTGGTGCTGGCTGTAGTTGTCCCAAACATAACTTGACTAGATGCCAAATGAATGTTTCTGATCCATCAGCTCATTTTAAGGAAGGAAAGAGAATGAATTTGCAAAAAGCACCTGTAAAAGCATTCCCCATTCGGTGCCACTCAGCCCGAAGAAGAGGTACCCGAGAGACCACTTATTGGCTCCTGAGAACCACAGCAGGGGCCTGGGTATCTATAGTTGTTAGCCTTCGTGAGGTCTTGCTGCCAGGCAGCTAAATCTGTTTGTGCGCCTACTGCCTACTTGCTTTGGGGCCGACCTCTCCTCCGTGCAACAGGAATTCACAGCACAGCTCCCTGCTATGGGTGGGAGCCAGAGGTGGAAACAAAGGAGTGTTACAGGCCAAAAGCAAACCAGAAAAACAGTTGAGAGAGGTCATGTGTGGTTCTGAGCTGAGACAGCACCATGCCCAAGGAGGCCTTGTGATTTATGGTGAAGTCATGGGTGATACAGGGTGTGTCTAATAGATGCGAACATCATCTGCGTGCATTCTGATGTGGAGGCTAAGCCTCAGGCTCAGCAACTGCAAGGCTGAGAGCAACAGCAGAGTTAACTTGTCTCTGACCACAGAAGAGACCGTAGACTTTTCCATAAACGCTTTTGTATTCACAGAAAGACGTTGAAAGAAGACACATGATACTTTTTTTTTTTTCTCTTTATTCCTCGGTAGTTGGCATTTTTGCTTTCCTGATGGTCATCCAGATGTCTCTCTGGGCCCAAAAGAAACACAAGGTGTACCTGAAGAGATTTTATCCAGAGGTGCGGAGAAAAACAGCTATGATCCCTATAATCTTCTAAGCTCTTCATGAGAGTTGGATCCTAAGTGTACACTACAAGACCTAACTCACAGTAAATCAGCTATTTCATTCAGTAACCAAAGTGGATCAGAGGAAGAAGTACTGGATATCTTTTTCAGAAAAAATAAGAGTTCAAGAAGAAGAGCTTTGAATTAAGTGAAAAAATGTCGCTCTTGAATTCTTTGTTGCTGCTAAAAGACATGATTTAATTAGATTTTCTGTAATGGAGTTAATTGGGAAGGGACGAGAAAATTGCTTCTATTGAGTATTAGGCTAGATATTTAGCTGGTGTGAATGGGCACAGATGCTGTTAGAATTAACGAATACAGTTCATCTGCATGCATTCAGGTCTGGTGATTTTAAGGTTCAGCATTAGATGTTGACAAGAGTCCTGGATTTTTGCATCAGAAGACGTTTCACAGCCTTATTTTTATTAAACTGCATAGAAACGCACATTCTGCCTCAGCTCTAAAGCATCACATCAAAGAATGACCGCTATGCTGTTAGCACAGTTTAGTCTAGCTTTACAAGGCCTTCCTTCCTTCCTTCCTTCCTTCCTTCCTTCCTTCCTTCCTTCCTTCCTTCCTTCCTTCCTTCCTTCCTTCCTTCCTTCCTTCCTTCCTTCCTTCCTTCCTTCCTTCCTTCCTTCCTTCCTTCCTTCCTTCCTTCCTTCCTTCCTTCCTTCCTTCCTTCCTTCCTTCCTTCCTTCCTTCCTTCCTTCCTTCCTTCCTTCCTTCCTTCCTCCTTTCTTCCTTGAATCTCGTAGCAAATTGTCCAGTACAAATTGCCTTAAATTGCTCACTGCAGAGAAGTCTGGATTCTTTTACTTTCAGGTAGGTAGATCAGCCCCATGATCCCAGGAGGGGACTGTTTGCGAGGTGCTTCCCATCTCGCTACTAATTTGCAGCATGACCTTGGGTCATCCCCCTTTCTTACACTGAACAGTTCTGGAAATAGCAGAAGACTTTCTGGACTAAGCAGCATATTAAGATACCCTTGTCTGGAGGCAGTCAGGCACTGAACATTCACCTTACTTGTATGAAGCACTGTGAAATCCTTGGGCACAAGGTGAACCAGAGTGCAGCTCGGTTATCGCAAAAGAAAGGGATCCTGCCAAATGCATTTCAGTCCATGTCTGAACTGCCTCAGATAGATGCTGCTGAAAGGCTTCAGCTCTCCTTCAATTTGGTCAATCTCTGTCTGCTACTTTGCTTTCCAGGACATTATCTTTTAAGGGATTCTCTGGGCTTGTTATTCAAGTCCTGAAAACTCAATTTAGCCCCCTTGTCAAATCAGTGGCATCCATGTCATGCAGGAGCACAATTTTTAGCAATTTTAGTTACAGAAAGCAAAAGATCCAGAACTGCTTCAGCAAATACTAAGATATGGAGAGTTAGGGCATTAAGTCCAGTTTTCATTCTATTTCTGTTGCACATTTATCAATGTCTTTTGGCTTCCTTAGGCTGGTGAAAAAGCTTGCCTAAAGAGCTTTAATGATTAGAGAAACACCAGAGTACACAAGTAAGGCAGGCAGTTTGTCTCCTAAAGGCACTGTTATCTTCAGGCCAGCTCAAGTGTTCTAACAAAGTTAATTTGCCCAGTAAATTGGGTTCATATCCCTCTTCTAATGTCTAAGTTTGCAACACTTCTCCTATTAGCCACTGTAACTCAATTTCATCTTGGTAATGTAAATAAATCACTTTCCATATTTTTTAACTTGTGACCACCTAGAATTTTTTATCCCTCTCAATGGAAAACCCAAGTCACAGTGAATATCTTGTTCTCTAACCCAGACTGCTAATAAAGACCTATTTCTGAAAAATTATTTTCTGTAGTCTTTAGTCACTTATACATAACAACAAGATTTTTGAAACCCATTTTTTTCCATCCAGTGTTATATTCGTGAGTCAAGACTATTTTTTTAATACAGCTACTGAGATTGTTTTCATTTCATGTTTGTTAAATGTCTCATTTTAGCAATCTTTAAGTTTAAAATAGTTCACGTGGGAGTGTTACTAACCAAAATTACTTACTTATCCGTTAGTCTCTTGGTTACAATGGCTGCAGCTGTAAGTCTGTTCAAGGCATGTTTCCAGAGTGATTCCAACTACTAGGAGCACGGTTCCTGTTCAACAGTTAGACAAAGGAAGTACTTCAGGACTCGTTTACATCCCCGCTAATCAGTTGGCCATTCAGTACATGAGGTTGGGGGGAAGGGTTCTGGCTCTTGTAGTAAATGACTGAAGTTTTAAAATGGGGGTAAGAGTAATCCCTAGATAAGAAGAAATGAAGGTACGTTGCAGAAGGCTATCTCAGATAAACATGGCATATATTTTGAGTTTCACCACTGGGGTGTCAACCAGCTAAAATTGCTCTGAACAGTGTTAAATGGCTTCATAAATAGCAATAAATCCAACTTCCTGCATCTTCGTAGACCTTTCTGTATTACTCTGCCCACTCTGATTTTCAGGGCAAGTTCCATATGATTCGAACAGGTAAGTTAACTTCCCGGCATGGGGGACATGTTTTGCTTCAAAACAAAAAGCACACACAAATGGTCGGTCTTTTTCTTGATAGACGTTTTGGGGGCCTTGCTTTTGAAAAAAAAAAAAAAAAAAGAACACAGACAAAAAAACCCAAGCAAACAAAAAACCCAGGCAAAAAGTAAGTATCACTATATAAAAAAATTGAATCAACACCACCCTGATGGTGCAGGGAGGCGTTGTGATGGGGATCTGAAAAGACAGATGCTACTGCACACAACTTGGCAGCCGATATTTGGATCCCCAGTTTGAAAAACCCTTAAGACCCAGCCATATGCTTGTCTTATAAGATGGTTACCACATCTTCGCAGCTGACAGGGCTGAAAATGATCTTAGTGATTTCATCTTTCCATAGGGAAAGTAGAGCTCGAAAGGACACTGAAAGCAGAAGTGAATAAAGGCAGATGGTCATCCTTTTTAAAGACGCTATTATCATCAAAATATCTTGTACTTTCCATTGTTTTGTATAAAGAAAGTGACTCTAAATTGGCTTTTATCACACCAGGAACTGAGATAAAGCAGCCTGATGTCGAAGTAGTTCTATGAAAGAGAGCCTGCAGTGATAACCAAATATAATAAAATAAAAATCACTGAATGTGAAGACTTCTGAAGCACACTATAAGGGGAAGAATGCTACAGGAAAGCGAGAGTCTATTTATCTATTTATAGTTTTAACAAGTGCTGTTGAACTAAAAATTAATTCAAACCATAAAGAGTTTTCTAGCAAGCTAATATTTTCCACATGATGCTTTATTGGCTTCCCTTTTCTACATTTTCCTAGGCACGAGCTTTTTCTTCAAGCTATATTCCCTGTCATTAATACTTATAAAAACATTTAGAGAAGCACACTGTATGCCTGTTCCATTGTTCCACGGATAGACGTAAATGAAGTCTTGTGCTGTCATTGCACACAGAGTAGTATCTATATGAGTAATATTTTATTATGAAAAGTCTGGTTTATCATAGGTGAGTGCATAAAGGCTGCTGTATAGCTACAATTAAAGGCAATTTTCACATCACACATGTTTAGCATCATGGAAGAATGTTTAACGGTCTCTGCACATCTTCAGCCATATGTGACAAACATACAACTCTTTCTGCAGGTATCAGAACTAAGAGCCGAGCTGTCCCAGGCCCTTCATCAAGGTCCCGGTGATTGGTTATTTATTTGTCTAGCACACCAGAGATTGGTTCTCACCTGGCACTGCCCTGTGAGGACATCTGAGAAAGCGTTTCCTTGTCCACCTTGTCTGACTGGACAAGCAGATGTCCGGGTGAGGAGCGTCAGTCACTGCGTGACTGAAATAATCTGCACTGAATTTCCTTGCAATATAATAGTCAATCTAAAACCTCTTTAGCAAAGGAAAAGACAAGTTAATGGATCCTGGAAAATGTGTGCTTAGATTAAAAAAAATCTACCACATATTAACACCTCCACAATATCCAGGCTTCTAATGTATACCTGCTTCTATCTAACTTTTAAAGCCTTTGGAGACTGAGGAACCAAGAGGAAATAATTTGTAGTTAAAAGAAATATAAGACTATTCGATAATACTAATGAATTCCTTGTTTAAAAATGCAAACTTCTTACCTTTTGTCAAAGAAATCTGATTGTTAGTCAGCTTCCTCCTAATATACGGCATTATTCCTGTGAAAAAGTAACATAGCTTTACCAGTGATCCCTTTTATTTTTCTGAGCCACACTCAATGAGGAAGGCTTATGTTTTAAAATTACAGGTTTCACCATTTGGGGGCTCTTTTAAAGCACTACAGGACAGGCTCCAAAGAAAACAGAATGCATCAAACATTCTTTTCCTCTTATTCATATTGAAAAGCTGATGAGTTTTCAGTAGACTGGTGATACACTGTGACACTCAGCTAGAAAACAAACAAATATTTTAAAAAGTGTCCCTTTTCTCAAGACAAGAATAATAATTAAAAAAAGTACTTTTTATCTTTTCTCTTAATAATATGAGGCCATTTCACAGGATCAAGGGCATCCTTGCAGAAGGAAACATTGATTAGAGAGCTGGAAGGACCAGAATGTGGTTGCAGTGTGCTTTTAGGGATTAGCAGCTATGTGTTTTTGGAAAGAAATTTCATTCTTTCTGACAACTGAGCTTGACAGATTTGTATTAAAGATGACACATCTCCAATATTTTATCTAATGAAAACCAGAGTACCTATTCTTAAACCAACAGGGAATATTTGTCACATCTACAAACACTGTATTCTTCCACCCTCTGGTTTACATCACCTCTTCGCAGAAGGTGATTTGTATTTGGACTTGTACGCCTTGCATTCTAACTCATAATTATTTACCTGTTAGAGCTCTGACATATGCAGTGAAGTCACAGGAGAACCAGCTGTTTATTTCAAAACACTAATGGTGAAGAATTTATTTGTATACTGTTAACCTATTTCAGCCCTGTTGCCCCACACATACGTGACTATTTTGCCACCATTTTTAGATATCCTTCCAAGAGCCATGAAGCATGACGCCATGTTCAGAGACCTGCCAAACATCCCACCTTAATCCAGCTGCAGAGTGCAGAGCTAAATCTTGAAGCAGTGAATTGCAATACTCTGCACTACCTGACCCCTAACTTCAGAACGACTTTCCTTGCTTCCTTTGCTTCTAACCTCTCCCTTTACTCAGGGACTTCTCTCTGCAAAACTACAGGTGTAGTTCTTCCAGGTTTACAATGGTATTTTACTATTAAACTGTAAATATGTAAAAATAGAAGCTGCTCACGCACATGTTTCACATTTTCTTATTCAGAAGGCCCTAGCAGGTAAAAGGAAGGTGGATATTGTGCTTATAGGGATACAGGGGCAAAGTGAACAGGGCTGTAGTAATTTGAGAGCTGGCATCTACTCAGGGGCTCAGTGCCTTGTGCACCTATCCTGGGAGAGGGCAGTGCAATAAAGATTTACTGCAATCTAATAAGGGCAATGCTGATGTTGATTACGGATCTGAAATTAAACAAACAGGTAATCTATTCTAATCACATCCAAATATTTGCTGGGAGCTGTACCTCAAAGAGTTTTGCACTTGGTTTGGAAATACCAATTTTAGAATAATTCTCACACACACTATAAACACATGACGGACTTGCACAGAGTAGTGCAAGTTACACAGGGAATTACTGCATGCGCCGTTAATTGTATATAGTTACTTGTCTTCAGTTTTTCTTAGGGAAATTAAGTGCTCTTCCTACCAGTGAAGTGGTAGCAAATTTTCCTGCCCTTACAAACTGTAATACCAAATCCTTAGGGCAGACACAAGACACTGACTGAGTGTGTCAAAGTGGGTAATCTTCACATAGGGAGTTTAGAAGGCATTCACAGATAGGAGATAACAGTCTCCACCGACTGCCCTGCTCCGGTGCTGGTGGGCCAGAGCCCATGATGGACCAAAGCCCATCTCAGCCACTGCTTCTCCCTCCTAGAGTCCCTCTGCCCATGGACCACGGCCAGCAGTTTCAGCACACAAGTCCTCTTTGAACTGCTCGAGGGCTGACGTGTCACGAGCCACCACAGCTGTGCTAGGAGATGTGCTGCAGGAGCAAGGCCAGGATGCTGAAGCCAGATGCAAGATGGGCTTAGCCATCTAAATAAGTAGCCTGCCAGACAGTTTTCCATCCTTGAGCAAGTCATTGATGTTTGCTTCTCATCCCTTAGGCAGCTCTTGTGGTCCCTCCCAGCCGGTGCTTCATTAAGGCACATATCTGACTCGCTCTGAGTGGCAGAGGACTGCCCAGACCAACAGAAGTGAGCACAGCAGCCATTGCCATCAAACATTTAAAAAAATGACTACTTTTATTTACTGGTAAACAGTTCATACAAGAGCACTAAATCTGGGCACTCACAACAGGCAATATGAGGCAATCTTGCCTACTGCAGTTCTGGGACCTGGGGACTGCAGATGCATATATCATCCAAAAGGAATATCTAAGCAAGCAAAAGGAAATATCTCGTGTAATCACATCGTCGTGTCGTAATTAGATGAGAATAACGCATTATAAAACATGTTGACAAGATCCCCACTTCTCAGCAGCCCTTCGAGCACTCTCTTTTCAGATATCATTGAGCAAACAGAAATAAAACCAAATCCTTCAGCACCCACAAATGTGTGGTTGACATACACAATCAATAGGCAGTTACAAAGAGAGAAAAACTGCCGGAGTTTTCTTACTGAAGATAAGGACTGGGGGGAGAAACTTTGTTTCCCCCCCACCTTCAGCAGAGAAAATAAAATTGATTCATTGGTTACAGTGCAAGGAGATGAGCATCTCCGGCAGAAATTAAGGCCACAAACAAGGTCATGATACATAAAAATTTCAAGCAGCAGCAGACAGGACTGGCAATACTGACTGCCGTTTTAACTGCAATTGTCGACAAAACGGCCACATCAAGAGGGAGGCTGAAGGATAGTCAAAAGGTTAACCCAAGGCAGTCTGGCAGAGAAAACATAAAAAACGTCCTCTTCCACAATGGATGTCTGCAGACAGGGCTTCTCCTGCTGCTACCCTGATGGGGAGAAGGATGGAAAACTCAGGGTAAGTAGGGGTCCTGATGCCTTGATCTCAGGCAAGCCCTGTAGGATTTGTCAGTTGAAGCCAACAAAGGTTAGTGGCACCAAAAATCAAGCCCTGTATTTCTATTACTTCTAGAGCTTCTAATGAATTACCCTGCAATGCCTTCTCTCCATCTTCTTCATCCCAAGAGGATATACTATATGCCTTTATGTTGCAGCAAAATATTCCACAGCCGCAAGAAATGAAAGCCATCTGTTCTTTGAAAGTAAAGTGTCTCAGCTAGGATTTTTTTGGTTTAGTTTTCTTTTTTCCCTTTTTTCTAATTAATACTATAATCTATTGGCTTGCTTGCATTTCAAACAGAGCTGAAATACTAAGCATTTCAGCATAAACTAAGAGAAAAAGTTCAATCAATCTAAAATCGCTGTTTTTTCCTTCCAATTTTTGATTCACAGAAAATGTTGAATATGTTTACACCAGGAATCAAAATGTACCACTTCCCACTGGGAACCCTCCTCTCCAAACCTCCTTTTTAGGAATGAGTTGCTCACAGTGCTTCTTTCTGTCTAACCAAGCATCACTTCATTGCTAACTACTGTAAATCACAAGTGCAAGGGACAGCACTCCCTTGCTTTCAGAGAGAGAACCAGCTGGGCTGAACACTGCAAACTGGAAAACAGAGTTTTTGATTTGCCCAGCAGAATCCTCCGCTGACCACTCTGTACATGGGAATCTGACATAGCTTGAACTGTGAGTGAGCCAAACCTGATGCTTCAGACCACCGAAAAGTCAAAAGCAGCAGCAGGAACATTCAGCATGCTGCCAAGGGGGAAATAAATATAGCTGGAAAACCCTGACCTTTTCTGTAACAAATGTAGCATGAGGTAAGACTGTGAGGGGAAAAAGACTGTACCATAACTGAGATTTGTTGTACACCCAAATTTTTTTCTCTGGGAATGTGCTACCCTTACATTTGTAATGGGAGTGTACACATGGGGCCAGTGCCCAGGTTGTTCCATCCTTGGGCTGGATGTGGGAGAGAAATGGGTGAGAAACAGGCTGCCTCTCTCCTTACCCCCAGCTGATATGATGGAGTTTGCTGCTAGCATGGGCTCACTGTCCAGGGCCTAGGAGGAAGCAGAAGTCTGACGGAGGAGAGGGTCTCTGGGACCTGCTGGGTCCCAGGGATAACCAGGAGGTGTGATGGGTCACGCATTTCCCCACAGCCTGCTTGGGGCTCAGCCTCAAGAGGCTTCTCGTAGCGTTACCAGTCTGCATAGCGCCAAAGCAACCTCAGGGCAAGAATGGCCAAAGTCACAAAAGACACTAAAGCGTCCCCTTGCTGGGCTCTTAGGAAGCCTTATCTCTCTGAGCAAGTTACTATCGTTGAAGCTCTGCCCTGTCCCTCACGTTCCCCTGCCCTCTATCGTGCCATAGCGCATTCCGCCAAAACAAAAGCTGCCCACAGTTGCAGATGGCCATTGTAATCTTCCTGAGTGACATAAATGAAACAGATGGATGCAAGTAGACTAATGATCTACTCTAGGACGTGTGGTTATGATGCATTGAAAGGAACAGCTGGTTGTCAGCAACATATTTACCAGGAATTTAAAAGACAACAACAGCCATATAATCCAGAGGATTTAATGACAGAGTGGAATGAATGCTGAATAAATGCTCCTTTTGATAAACTCACAAACATTTGGGGGATGCAACAGTGATTTATATTCTTCTGGGAGAAATAAACAAATTAAAGATTTCATGGCCTTGTGAAGACCAGATTTTGTAAATGTGAATTTCTATGTACTTTCAGATTAACCTTTTCTCTCTTGGTATTAAAGGGAAACAAAACATGGAATTTCCATCTTATAAGAAGCTCCAGTTTTCAAGTGTTCAGTTCACTTGTTATCCTGCCCTTCCTGAATCAAGTAAGACACATTTGTTGCACACTCAAAATGTATTGTGGGACAGAATTTCAAACCTGGTCTATAGTGAAACCATGAAATGTCCATACCAAAATGTTACCTTTGTGGATGTCAAAAATGTTTGAGTAATAAGTTTGGTTTTCATACTGTCAAAATGTTTCTTTTCAACATGGTAGAATGACTGCAATTCACAGTGCGGAGTATGACAGTTGCATTTTAAAATGACTTATCATCCAAACTAATACAAATAGGCAGTACTATCAATGGGTAAAATGAAACTAATGAAAAAAAAAGTGCTCTTAGTTTGGCTGTTGTATATCTTCCTACAAAATTTTGAGATGTCAACAAAAGAGCATTTTCTAGCACAAATCATTTCAGAAAATGGCTTTGGCCAGCTCCATGGAGTGTGCCAATAACTGAAGGTACGTAGTGCAAGAGTCTCTGACCCTACCTGCTCTCGACTGTTGAACCTCTCGCATCTATTCTCCCAGTTCTTATATTTCTACACTCCCCAAGGACACAGCCACAGGCAGCTGACTCAACCTCTTGGCTCTGGCAGCAATGCACAACGTGCTGTCAGCTCTCAGCTCGTTAAACCCAAGCATGCAGGAGTTGCTCCCTCCATGTGCACCCTCCAGTAACACAAATCATGAAGATCAAGTCTGGGAAGAAGCCCCTAGGTAAGCTGGCAGTTGAGGGAGCGGGTGACGCATTGTGAACCATGGCCATTGCGTTCAGCATATCAAATGGCTCCAACCCAGAAGCAGGAGATCTCTCTCCTGTCCCATCCTGTGGATGCTGGCAGGATTTGAAGCACATCCCATGTGGATTCCCTGACCAGATCAGACTCTCGGGACAATTTCCCCTTCTGTATGTGTGGCTCGGTGTGGGGGACGGCCCTGTCCAGATGGCTCTTGGGGACCTGTTTTGGGGCAGGAAGCTCTAGATACATAACACCACAAATCAGACATTGCCAAAATGCTGGCAAGGCTCTCAGACATTATCAGTATGTAGAGGATCCTGCTGTTTACTGACAAAATCTTTTTATTCTTAGCATAGGAAGTTGTTGCTGTCATTTGCTGAAGTCCTTCCTGAAATGCAGCTCCTTTCATCCTGCCTCATCATCAGACACAAGCCTTCAGCTGTAAACACGTAGCATTTTTACTGTGCTGTCATTGCTACCACTGCGAGGAAGGTAGTTGTTCTGTACCCTAACTGCCACCAGCATTGTTATTAATCTGCATTACACACGTGTTCAGAGCTCTCTGGTCGCTATCCTGAGCCAAGACACAGGCGCGTAGTTAACTTCAAGTAGACTGCAAGCCCCACCCAAATCAATGGGTCAAGACTTCTGCAGCCCTCAGCACCTGACATTTAACACTGAAAGCAACACTGAAACTCTTCCCCTTCCCATGGCATTCAGCTATGTGAAAAGGCTATTCTTTTAGCATTGGCAAAAAGTTCATTAACTCAGCGGGGGAACAGTGTTACAAGTTCACCAGGGTGCCTATTTCTCTTTCTGTTGGATGCTGAAGGAAGCAATGATCCAGATCTGCTACCACACGCTCTGTTCCCCCGGACAGCTCTTAGCCTCCTCCCGTTTCCCAGACTTGGCCCTGTTATTGCTTAGTAGTTGCTACATTAGCACCTGAAGAAAAAATCAAGACATCATTGTGCTAGGTGCTGTAAACAAAAATAAAAAGGAAAACAATCCCTACTCCCATCTAAGCACAAGAGGAGGCAACAAATACAACAAAGCACAAGGGCAGGCAGTAAGTCTTGAGTTATGAAGTGGAAATCCTTCTAGATTTTCATTAGCAAACTCATTTGAGATAAACTGGAAGAATGACAGTTTCTTGGAGGGGAAACGAACTTCGTCCAGTTAAGTCTGTGCTGCCAAACACAAAAGTTAACAATGACCTTTGCTTTTAATGTATTTGTCTTTCCATATTCATCCATAGGCAGTGAAGCCATCCTATTAGCACCATTGGTCTAACACTAAAAGTCAATTTGATTTAACCATACTTGCTGGCACTGCAAACTGCCTGACTATCACTCAATTAGAAAAGAGACATTAGCTCAGGTGCTGCCTAGAATCTAGCTGCTCTCTCACCTTTGTAATGTGCCCGGGATTCTGCTTTATTTCAATGTTCTGTAATCACCTGTGTTTAAACCAATCAAGGGTTATCAAAAGCATATGGGATCAAATGAAAATGTGAAATTTAAAGTACAAATAATCATTGAAGGTAGCTTTTAACTGCTAATGCTGTATCATTACGGCAAAGTTGATGTCATTTACAGCAACATTAAAGCAAGTGTTTTTAAGAGAAAATAAGACATTTGTCAATGAGTGTTTTTAGAGTTATTGAAGATGTCAGAATTAACACACTTGCAATATTTCGACTAAAACAAGATCTTTCAAAGGCTCTTTCTAGCACATCAGCATGTTGTTAGACTTTGAGGATGTTTCAGATCTTCCAAAACTGTGTATTATTTGCTGCTGCTGCCTGTACACTTTGAGATAAAAGCACTCAGAGTAGAAAGATCAGCCTTTTTGCCAGAAAGTATAAAACTTAATTTCCATGGTCCCAAAAGGAAACATGAGCCAAATGCTGATATCCCCAGCCATTACTGAAGAATTTTTGATTATATTAATTACCCATTACCTTTTATAGGGCTATTTCTTCAGTGAGAATGCACCCACTGAGATTAGAGGTCTGTCTCCAGCATCATAAAGTTAAAAGAAGCTGCTAGTGAATATCACAGATGGGTATACGTTTATTGTGAGAGCATTTTTTGAATATTCAATCGCAAGAGGAAACCTCTGAAAATCAATTTGAGTTGTTTGCAGAGTCCTTAAAAAATATATTCCTCTGTCTCTTCTCCTCCAAACACTTATGGTGTCTTGCATATACAGATATCACAGTACAGAGACACACACGGGAAACCCCACCTACTGCATACTATGCCAAGAAGGACAGACAGCTTTCCCGCTGCATGGACAGACTCCTGGCTTTTGCTCCCAAATACTGGTGCATCACAGGCACCTTTCCTGGACCCTCCTGTTTTCTCCTCTACTCCCTCCCAGCCAAAATCCTTGCCCTTCCCACACTCTTTAATACAATGCTGATGGACAGAGCTGCCTCAAAGGGCGGCATTTCTGCAGTACACTGCACGGAGACTTTCTTACCAGAGAACAGCAGATTTAATAATTAATGTCTCGTTCTGGCTGCTCACTTTTTGGTGTTCCTAATAAAAGCTCATGCTACACCCAGACTAACTCCCTGCTAAACCTTACAAATAGAAACTTGATGATATCAGGGAAAGGCTATGAACACATGAAAGGTTTGGGGTAGAGCTGTGGGCAGCCTGGTCTGGAGCAGAGCACAAGGCTACTACCACGCTGCACCACATGAAAGGCCCATCTGACCTGGCATCTTGTCTTCAAAAGCACTCAGAAAGGATGACAGAGGAGGAACACAATGAAAAAGCAACTGCGTATGCCTCAGGACTGTCACTCAGCAGGTGTATCTACGTGGGCAGACGCAGACAGAGCCAAAGCCAAAATATTTCTGGGGCAGAAAACACGTAACAGCAATCGCATATATGCACCAGCGAATACACCCTGCTCAAAAGATCTGCATCTTGCAGGCTACAGTTGGTGTACATCTGTCCAATTATAGCACAGCAACAGAAACAAACTGTGGTCTTATCTGGGGTCTTACACCTATCTACCCGGTGTTAACCAAGATATACACCCTTAATCATTGTATACATTCATTAGAACAAAAAGCCTTCCTTCTACTATGCTGAAATACATGAAGAGGAACTACAGGTTTCTTCCCCGAATGGTCTGCACTCATGTTAAGCTATATTTATAGGTTCTAAGCAACTTGTGCCAAGTAGACAGGGCTGGCATCCCTGTTTACTGAAGTGCACACATGATCAGATACAGAGAGGCTATGATAGTGCCCTTCCAGTTGGCTTAGGAAAAAAATGCATGAAGACCTGGGTAACCAGAACAAGTGCTTTAAGTTATAAAAGTCTGCAACATAAACACAATTGTGCCAAAATGCACATGGAGCAGGCTCTACCCTGCCACTGTGAGTGCCATCCCTTTCAGCTGAGCACAGTCTGGCTCTGTGGCTTATTGCTCAATTATCAAGTTAATCAAAGAACTAATTGAGCTTTGTCAGCTTGGTCTTTCGAGCCTTTTCTTATGGATGAACTTTTATTAGAGCTAACAGAGGACATGAGGAAGGCTGTAAAGGGCAAGGAGATGATAAGTCTAGTATGTGAGAGGAATGATAGTTATACGGTATATTTGTGAAGACAAAATCGGGTTTGAGGAAGGAATATGACAGAGCCATGTACCTTTTAAAACCCTATAACCCACTTGGCATTAGAAATCTTTCTTGTGGTGTTTTGCCTTCTCTACTGTTCATTTCTCTAGCTGTGTTTCTAGCTTTCTTAGCCTGTTTGCAACAAACCAGTGCCCCACAGGAATGAGACATTATATCTGTCTGTAACTGAAATGAAAGACTATACCTCTTCTCTTAGCACAAAATGATCCCAAGGAGAAAGCATAGGTATCCATGTGGTATAAAAAATCTGCATATATAATAGCATTTACATGAAGAAAAAATATGACAGAAAGGGCCCAGCAATAATAAAAGCTGTGCAGAAGGATGATTTATTAAAGACACCATTAAAAGTGAACTTGCATTATTGGATGTAGGCTTCGAAATTAAGGCACATGATTAAGTTATGTGGAAAAACAGCAATGAGTTACAGTTCCTGACACTTTTGTGCTGTTTTCTCTCTGAGACTAATATGTTCTCTGAGACTAAAATTGTTCTATACTTCAGAGCAATTAGAATATTTTATCTTTTAAAATTGTTTTGGAGAGCACATATTCTGCAAACATCTTAGCTCATACTGGATAATGATGAGCAAGCTAAACAGAATTTCATGCTTTCTAAAATGTAAATGTAAGGAGGCGTTCATTTCTCTTTCCGATGATCCTCCTATGCTACAATTGACTTATTTTGGCTGTCTACATAATATTCTCACGATGATAAGGAAAGTGCTCATGGGAATTCCCATCACATAGTTACAGAGGACGAAAATATCTTATTTAATGCACAGCATCCAGGATTCAAAGGCAAAGTATTGAAATTGAAGGTGCTCCCTGGCTACAAGATTTTTGCTCACCTCTGGTATGAGACGAGGGGTACTGACTGGAAAATACAGGACTAGTGTAAAGTTCAGAGTCAGGTGTTCGTGTGCACACATTTCACCTCAGAAGGCTGATGCAAAGTGGGCCACTTTGGTGACCCCAATTCCTGCCTCCCAGGAGAGAAGAGTATCATTTCCCACGTAAGACAACCTGGCGAGACCTTGACTGAACTTCAACAGGCAGTTCTTCCAGCTCTGTGCTAAAACATAAACCGAACAAGCCATAGGTACAGGAATCAAAGAAATGATGAGTTTGTCTCAAGAGAATGAACTAAGAGTGTTTGTCTTACTTAGCTTAGCAAAGCAGAGGTCGAGAGAGAACCGAATGAGCTCTATAAATACATCGGGGTAAGAATCAGGGAGCCAGAAGAGCAATTTAAGCTAAAGAACAACGTTGGCACGAGAACAAATGATCATTAATTGGCACGAATAAATTGTGGCTGGAAAGCTGAGGGTGATTTCCAGCTATCTGAGGAGTGATTTCCTGGCACAACCTTCCAGTGGGGGAAGAACAAGCAAAAATAAACAAAAAAAAAGCAACAAAACGCAAACATCAAGGAGATTTAAGGTAGCGGCTGATGCATGCCTGACTGGGATGAGACAGCATAGCCATCTGTGATAGCAGCAGACAGAATTTAAGTGATCCTTTCCTGCCCTACTTTTGCACGTTCACTTTCTTTGTGGGATTACAATTTACAGAAACTACTCTGCTTTGCAATCTGGGATGTTACTGACACTTCCAAAGAAATGTAAAGATGTCCTAGAAGCGCAGATGCTTGCCTTGGTGATACAAAGCCTCTGGATTTTGGACCAAATCACTAGCTGCAGCACAATATGAGAGTACGCCTACCACAACCTACATGATTCACTTAAAGTTAAATCGCTGCGCAGTACAAACCAATGGTCCTGAGTTGCTAATGTCAAGAACAGAAATATACAGCAGAAGGGACAGCCTTTTATTCTTTAATTAACTCATACAATTCTTCAGCCATATCATACATCAAGTGGGGCCATAAAAATGGCAATTTTATAGTATGTAAAAAAATAATAAAATGATTCACAGAGACTGAAGATCCATTTACAGCAAACGTATATGCCTGAGTACCACAGATGCCAAACAGATACATTGCTGTGACCCATAAAACTACTTTGATAACTTATTTCCTGTAACTCTGGGTGACATTGTCACAGATTAATAGTTTTGTAAAATGTATAGGTGCATCAGGTCATCATATAGTTCCTGAAGGGATTTTTCTGGTCAGAAGTGTGATGTTGGTGTGTAGCGAACGACCATTGGAATTTCTTGATGTCCATTATTTTGTCCACATATACTTAGGATATATAACGAGTGGATGAACACCAGAGTAATCTGGACAATCTAAGGCAAACTTAATTAGAATATTTCTCACCTAAACTTTTTATCCTGAAAACTTGAAAGACAAGATTTAAATGTAACATAAATGTGACCAATTAAAAAAGAAAAGATAAAAATTTGAAATGAAGATGGGAATAAGAACTTAAATGCTGTAATCTCTGAAGAGAACCAGCAATCAAAGTCTAATATCCTCATATTGTGCCAGATAATGAAACATTAAGCTGGAGATAATAAGATTTCTTTCCACTGGCTAGTCTTCAGCATAGTTAAACCTAGGAATGAATAGCTGAAGTGTTTTATATAAGCAAAAGGTTATATGTCAAGGATTTTGAGGGGTGAAAAAAAAATCCAAGCCCATCTACTACGAACTGGATAGAACTCACATAGCTCATTCTGTTTTAAAATTGTGCTATAATTAAATGCCTTTTAAGAAAGACAGCTTCACCGCTGCACACTGATGGGGACTGTGGACGCAGTGGACACTTTTTACCTAGCTTCCCTAAGGAAACAAAGGCTGGGTAATCATGCCATATGTATGAGTAAATCTATGCCTTCATCCTCCCCAGTAAATGCAAAGATTTCCATCTAACTGGACAAAAAGACAGAGATCTTAAAGATAGTAAATTTCTAAAAACTTTCATAGAATGGGGAAAGCTAACAAAGAGAGATATATCAGCAGCCTCCCACTGAAGGAACAGATGGGGATGAGTCACCTGCATCAGCCTCCGAGAAGCCAACACTGGCACAAATGGTCATAGAAAACCAAGCTAAATTCATCCCATCACCCATGGAGCCGCCAGCCTTTTAACATGCCAGTGAGGTGGTGTAACACTGGCAAATTAATTATTTCCCCGACTGTCTACTGGATTTCTGTCATCATTCACCTGAGGGGTTTTATATTTAGAGCTGCAAGGAGGGGATGAGTTGACCATGCCTGCTATGGAGCAGAAAGAAAGAATGAACTTTACACTGGAAAGAGAAGTGAAGAAGAGAAATATTTCAGCTAAGATCTTACAAAACTCTATGGGACTGAGACAAGCACATCTCGGTGAAACACAGCTCCCTGCCTGCTTGAACTTCACGTGCAAATCCAAGACAATCATCTCAGTAAAAACCATAAAATGCAACACGGAAATACCTACACAGCGCTTGCAGATCAACTCAGATGCCCATGGAGTGAGTTTCTACCTCTGAGCTTGACAGGAGGAGGGCCTTGCAGAAGAACGCAGAGGAGGACTTCGGCAGAGTACCCATTCTTCTGGGACTCCCGCCCACCTTCTCGCAGCGCAGAGGCTTGTGTCAAACAGGTTACAAGGCCACTGCATGTAACAGCTACCAATGGGCCTCTCTCCTGCCAACGTCTTTAATTCCTTTTTTCCCCAGTCCTTCTCACTGACAGATGTTTGCTCGCTTTTACAAAACTGGTATAGATGCTTTGCCAATTTTCAAAAATGCCTTTGAAACAAGAAATCATCAATGCTGTAACACCATGCTCTACAGCAGCAACCTGCTCTACAATGAATGAAACAAGAACAATTTTTCGCACTATTTTTCAAAGTGCATTAAATTGCTAATGCAATGAGATGAGCAGTGTTTTCTCATGAAATAGTTTTTGAATGGATGTTCTCTTTTACATGTTCATGAATGCCTATGCTCTCTTTAACTACCACAAATATACACAGCACATCTCTGCTTCATCCCAAATTACCAAATCCCATCAATTAAGCACTTTCCTTCATCTGCATTTTTGCATGATCCCTTTTGCAGACAAATTGTGGAGAGGTAGACTTGCTCATATAGCCAACATCAAAATCAGGGACAACAGGAGCTAGATGGATTTTTATTTTCTAAAAAAAAGATGGAGATCGTGCAATCTAGATGGGGAGGCACCACTGAAGTGCAGTTTGGGAGCTGCTCCATTCAACCGCTGCTGTAACATACAAGATGAGACACGGAGCGTAGCAGCACTGAATGCAACACTGCGACTAGAGCATGGGATGCCGACACAAGTAACATCGTATCATAGACAAATAATATGCCATTCATGGATTGCTGTGTGGATTAACATAAAAGGCAGGGTTTTTCTATTCCTTTTTTTTTTTTTTTTTACTTCTACTAAAGTTTTTGTTAAGTAGAATCTCACAGAAGTACTATTGTTTAACATGTTAGCAAAATTGCTGTGGAAAACGTGCACAGGGAATGTGAATTTACACTTGCAGCTGAACTACCTTCCCAGTAAAGACAAAGACAGGTTCTCTTGGGAGCATGTTTGGTCTTTGCAAAACAGCAAATGTGTTAGGATTTTTCTTCTCTTTCTAAAATAAGCCACAGTAATGCATAAAGAAGGTAGCAGATGGTTGCTTCCTAATCTGCACATGAAATATCTTCCAAATACAGAATTTGTTCCTTAATGTCTCAAAGTCCGTATTAATTATACACACTAACAGAGGGGCAGTACTGAAAATGACTGGATCTGGTTGTGAGGCTGAATAGTCTTCAGTGTGGAGTTTAATTGTTGTTCCTCATAAAGCAGGTGAAGAGCTCAGACAAAGAAATTTTGCCAGATGGCAGCTGATAAAACAACATGTTCTGCTGCTTTTTTTCCTGCAAACTGCTGGGAGAAAAGCAGTCCACAAAATCTCCTGTGGGTTTGAGGATCTGACATTTTTCTGCGCATGAGATAGAATTCATGGTTGCCTTTGAGGTGAAAACAAGGTGTACTAAGTACCTTGTGAGACTTCAAAATAAGCTATAGGTGGTATTTGCATGCCGTATAGGCCCTGTCCTGATCTTCTGCCAGGGTTAAATACTCAATAGCTTACTATTAGTCCCTGAACTGCAAGAGAATATATTTTTGATACACACATTAAGGAATCAGATGATTACACACCCACACCCTTGTGAAGCTGCAAACCTACAACAGAGAAACCAGACATTTTATGATGCTGAAAAGAACAAAAACACCATGGCAACTTTTCTGTTCTATTTAATCACATTTACTCAAATTTTATTAGGTGCTTTTTGAAGTAAAATGGCAGGAAATAATCTGTAAAAAATAATACGCTTTTAAATACAAAGGCCTTGAATTTGAGTATAAAAAGGAAACCAAATCTCTAATTTAGTGGAACCAGTATGATTAAAAATAATTACATTAGTAAAGTGAACATTTGGAGAAAAAAAATGATTAATGTGCTTAGTAATAACATCCATCTAATTTGTATAATGAGCATTTTCATTTAAAGCCATGTTTCCATTCAAAATATGAGGAGATTAAAAAGAAATAACTCAGAGTTGTTAGCATTATCTACCCATATTTACATCAGCACCCTGACTCTGCATATGACATGGTTTTATGGCTCTGTTTGCCATTCAGTCTTGACAAAAAACCAAGAACGACAAATTCTAATTAAATTTTTTAATTTATAAACTCACATACATGCCATGACACATTAATTGTGGCAAATCAAAAGAAATACTAGGCATTTAAATACTGATTGCTCGCCATGTCAGCAAAATCACAGAAGTTAGCCATCTATACGGATATAAATTAATATTCATTAGAGCTCTACTAACTTTCTCTGATAACAACTCTGGAAAATATTATTTTGCCTTTCTGTGTGTGGTTATAAATTTAGATTGTCAATTTATTTTTTTTTGCTCCATCCCAGACTGCCCCTTTGCTTTTTCTACAAAGGGCTTGGTCATTATTTTCATTGTAGCTAGTGGATGACACTGGGTCGTGAACCAAACACTATAGCTCTGAGTCAGCCTCCTAGCAGGTTTCAAAATGAGAAGTCATTTAATCTAAAGAAACAGAAGTGTTGTTGCTTAGAACACGTCTCAAAAAACCTTCAGTGTGTGAAACATGCTGTCTCAGAGTCTACTCCACTCCCATCACACGGCAGGAGCATCTCTCCCTCTCCAGGACTCCTTCCCTTGGGCATGAGGAGATTGGCGTGGCCTGGCCATTGGCTGGGCCAGCAAAACAAGCCCTTCTGCAGGAAAGAAGAGACCAGGTGGTGCTACGCCACAAAATCTGCTGCGACAGTCTGGGGAATGCCTGCGTGCCCCTGCTGAGTGACATGCCATATCCACCGCTTGTGCCTGCACCCAAGTCCCATAATCTCAGTGCTCTCTGTCTCACACCAAAGACGAGTCCTGACTCTGTCTCAAAGACGGATAACAAACCTGCTCCTGGGTTTCCACTAGCTTTGTAAGTGACCTGAAAATGCTGTAAATGGCCAAGACACCTGCACTGAGATGGCATTTGAAGGTTCATGGCACCTAGAAAGCCCTAAGGGCCCCACAGGTGGCTAGGATAGACATCACTCAGGACAGACACTACAGAGGGTCTCGGAGCCTCCTTGCTTTCCTGCTGAGTCCCAAGATGCGCTGCATGTGGCACACCAGTCTCAGAAATATAGCACCTTGCTTCGCCTGAGAGGGTACTCATGCTTTACAGCCACCCTGTTCCTACACCTCGTCCTTCTTCCTGCTGCACATAGAGTAAGAAGTGTCCGAAGGAGTTTTCCAGTAAAGCAGCCACTTAACACCACTGAAGTTTGCCCGCATGAAGTCTTAGTGCTTTTCTAGTTCCCAGGAGCTGCTTAAGTAAATAATTAACAACATCCACTACTAACTCCAAATTTACCCAAGTCCAGTGGGCAGGGAGGGAGCATAATCCAGAGATCAGGCACAGGTTAGCTCTAGCTCTAACTTTCATGTTTCTTCCTATTCCCTATAATTTAACTATACCTATATGTGTGTTTCTCTGATTTAGTTCATTGCATTCCAGGTCAAATTCAAGAGAAGTTCCACAGAAAAACTGAACCTCATTTATAACACTTCTCTAATGCAGTGGTTAGTTAGAATAACTTCATTCCCATGCACTCCCTGAAGGTTTTTCAAGCAAAATGTATTTTCCATTTGCTGGCTAAATGAACAGAGAGGAAAAGAAACCAGTTCACATTCAATCCAAATTACTGTAAGGCATCAAAAGTGAGAATTCGGTTCTCAGATCTCATTTTTCAAGGAGACTTCAACAGGAATTTTTTGAAAAAAGAAAAGGTAATTCCCATAAACTTTCTCTAAGTGTGTCACGTACTGTTTTCTGAATGTTTAATAACACTTTCAAGCTTGCAGACTTATTAAAGAAGACAAGGACATTGAATTTCTCCCGTGTCTCTAGCCTCATCTATGCCAGAAAAGTTTAAGTGTTTTTTATGTGGACTGACTGAGCTGGTTATAACCGTCTGTGCTCTCAGCACTGAAAGGCTGAATGCGTACAAGCGACTTGCAAAAACATAATCTGATAGTTTATGTGCTAGATGCCCAAGGTCAAGGGTGCAAATCCCTTAGTCTGAGTGGTGCATCAATGGAAAATTAATGGGGCCATTAAATGTTAAGAGGAGCTTTAGTCACGTTATTATTCTTGGTACCAGGGCACAGGGCTGAGATGCTATGGAAGGCAAAGCGGATGATCTAATGTGTCCTGCTGGCCTTAAAATTTATGAAAATGAATAAAGCCTGAACTTAAACTCTCATTTTGGTATAAAAGCACCTTGTCCAGTCTGAATCAAGTTATGTGAAATACTGCTAAACTTACCTGAAATAAGAAAGCCTCAATTTCAGCTCTGCAACGTTTTAACCATATCTTACTAAGACCAGCTTAAGAAATTTCTCACACAAGCAGATCAGTTAAATCTTTCCTTTAAAGAATAGCCCTCTGCCGTTCCGGGTCTCTTCAGCAGGGATCTGCTCCAGCTGTACGAGACACAGTTTAATAAGCTGAGCACTCTGGCATGTGCTGGGGTGCTCCTCACCACAGTTCTGTGAGTTGCGACAGCCCGCTCTCCCCCCTGGGGTTGTGCCACCACCCTCCCACTTCCCAGGGGATGATGACAAGTGGTGATCCTTGCTACAAGGACACTGTCTCTGGCAGAGGTGGGAGGAGCAGCATTTGCAGCCACCACAATCCTGTGAGACCCTGCAGGGTGGAGGAGCCAGATCCACTTCTGATGGCAGAGCTGATGATACAAGTGCCCACCCCTTGCTGTCAGCCCCCACTCCTCCATCCAGAAGGCACTGTTCTTAACTCAGACTGTTTCTATGATCACTTTTATAGAATAACCCTGCAAGGAGCTGTCCTGCCTCATCTGAGGGGCAAAAATCTGCCACAGCTGAGGTGGAGGAATTTCTTCCACCAGCTCTGCTGCCACAGAGATCACGTCCTTCACGTGCATTGCAAGATACACAGGGGTGCTTATTGTTGCAGTACCCACTAAAGTTTCTTCTCCTTTTCTTCCCACTATTCTTTCACAAGGAGAGAGGAAAAAACCCAGTCCCCACAGATTTTAGCTTCTGCTGCTGTTTTGCAAGTATAGTTCCCTTTAAGAGAAAAAGGTTACTCAGGATAGGAAACCAGACTGTCACTTCTAAGGTAAGACAAGGAAGGATCTGTCATGGCCATTACTCAACTAATCAGGGATAACATCAACAACCTCAATCTGTCAGAAAATATGTACGACAATGACCTCTTCCTTTGTCAGGAGCAATGGAATACGACAGCACAGACATTATTTCCATGTAGATAAGAAAGCATCCCCCTGCCACTCCCCTGAACAGTGATGCATGTCCATAGCTTTTTCTGATGTCTCCTATTTCTCATGTCTGGCATATTTTGATTCTGATATTGATATTTTATTTTAATATCCTGGTAATAATTTACATTACACAGACATACCTCACTAACGTGAATTAATTGTTGCTGGTGGGATACAGTGTTAATTTGGGGAGGGCTGGCAGCCCCATTTACTTAGGGAAGGACAGATGGCAAGGGTGGCCTCGCTGCAGTATGGCTGGGAAACCTGCACACAGGGTAATCGAACCACCCCGTTGTACAAACTCCTCAGATAATTGGCAGTGGCTTAAAGCATTATTATTCTAGTTCATAGTCCATGACCTGCATTTCCAAAGTGATTAATAAATTTTAAGCCATTTTAACAAATTTGCAAGGACCATTGTAATTTTACAGACTTATGCTCTGCATAAAGCTAGGCCAAAAATCAATACCAAATAATCTCTGCATCGACCCCGTAATTCCTGACTGAGCACTAGCAGTTGCTTTAGAGAGATGTCACAGGAAGAGATGGATCATTCACCCCAACTGGAGGTTAGTCGTTCCTTTCCCATTAAACATTTCCACTTTATTTATAGACTCATTTTGGCCAGCTTCATTTTCCAGCCAATTATTTTCACGATGCCTCTTTTCTAGAGATTTTTAGTATCAAAAATCACTGCTACACTCCCCCTTAACTCTAAAGTCTTTTCGTGGTTCCTGTTTGTGGGAAGCTGAGTGGTAAAGAAGTCATGTGAAATCAGTGAAGCCCACAATTTGGGAAAATGAAACCCAAATTGCCTTTATATTTTTTTTTTTTTTTTTTAATTCTTAGTGGACAGGAA
The DNA here is from genome assembly GCF_030867145.1 of Opisthocomus hoazin. Lineage (NCBI taxonomy): Eukaryota > Metazoa > Chordata > Aves > Opisthocomiformes > Opisthocomidae > Opisthocomus > Opisthocomus hoazin. The sequence continues at coordinate 53,359,023 of NC_134418.1, read as the reverse complement.
AAATCTTGGAGGGCTGAGAAACTGGAGACATGTGCAAAGAATCTCTTCAGTGTTTTTAAATTGAATTCCTTAATGCCATTCTCATTAAAAAATTTCTCCTGCCAAACACTGTTTGCTTATGTCTTCAAACTCTGCATTAATGATGAGTAACTCTTCTGCAAGGTATTTACATGTTGCCTTGTCACTGTGACAGACAGCAATTTTACAAAGTGTGAGAGAAAGAGGGAAAACTTGGGGAGTGAATTCACAAATTTGGCCTCTGTGCTCACTGCAAATGACCTAGTGATATCACAGGACAGATGATTTCAGCACATGGATCAGTAAAGCATCCCTATGGGCCCATTATAATGGTTTGGCACAGGTAGCTTTGGACTTTTGCAGAAGTCGTTAACTCCCATTCTGTTGACTACTTCTCTTGCAATGCTTAACTCCTTTCCTGAGATGCCATTTTCTGAGATACTCTGCACCATCCAGTCAGTGGGGAGTGTAGTGTGCACTCCTGGATGCATAATCTTGTGTTAACTATGCTAAAGAGGTAGCTCAAATCAAGCAACGGCATTACACAATCTCACGTGCCCCACACAACTTGATTGTCCCGATTGCTATTTTTCATCCTACCAATTCTATTATTTTCTTTTTTTTTTTTCAGCAAAGGCTGGACAGTTTCTTCCAGACCACAGGAACAGATAATGTAGACAAATCAGTCCAGATTCCTGGGGGACCCATCAGATATGCGACCATGTTGTTGCTAACTCCCCATTTACTAATGCTTTGAGTAACTATCAGTAAACACATTTGCCATTGTTTCAATAACATAGAGATGTGAGATGAAGGAGATGAATGTTAGCATTTTGCAGAAATCTACAGAAATGCTGACATCAGGTATAACCATGCTCAAGCTCACTGTCAATGAGACACTTCTTCCCAATGCTAACAGACCATCTCAGCCCCAAATCCAAAGCTCTCTGAAGTGGGAAAGCCAAGGTCACACTGAGTTTGGATGTGACCAAGCAAGGAACAGCTCAGCTCACTGTGCTTTGAACTACAGCCCTGTTCAAACCAACAGTGTAAACCATGGGACTTCACGTGCTGGTGCCCACTTCCACACTTGCAGCCCCCCAGGCACCCAGAGATGCACCTCCCTGGTGTGCTCCTGCCTTCCCCTACCTCTCTCCTCCCTCCAGCGCCTGCCATCCCAGCTCCCAACATCCCAACAAAGGCAGCACGTAGGCATTTCCTTTTGTTTCTACTTCTAAGAGGCCTTATAAGACCACATATGTTCAGACAGAGCATCTGCTGATCAGTTCAGGCCTTGACTGTCCTAAAAAAGCCTGCCCAGAGAGGGTAAACTGTCAGTCACTTGTGAAATGAAAAACACAGATTCAGTCTTACCCTTTTGCACTCAGCTGTACTTTATATTAAATGTCTACTGGATAAGCCACACAAAATTAAGCACTGCTTGGAAAACCACACAAGAACTGGAAAATACAAAGCCACTGCAAATGCCAGAATCAGTTGCTTTCACACCAGTTATTAAGTCCCATGCCAACATGCAGTAACAACAGGTTGCCATTTACTCACATTTAAATACAGAGCAGGAACTGAGGATCTATATTTTACGAGGCTAGAGGTAAAAAAAAAACAGGATTGGTGAATACACAGGCTGTGTGTGTTGCTGGTACAATTTGTTTCGAGCAGTACATTAGACAGGTAATAGCTGTATTTATGGCAGTCATGGTGGTCCCTGCTGACCTGAAAATCTGCAAATCTATCAAACTGGACAGTGCTTGTTTGGTTGCTGCACCATGCGTGCAACTTCAGTGTAGTTTCTGGAAACTTGGCTTGCCTAAGGAGAGGCAGGCAACACCAGGTTTGGAGAGATGCACATACAGTCCCACCTGCCTGTGCACATGCTGACCCCATGCAATGTAGGTTCTCCTGGTCAGGCAAATCAAGACTGATCTGGAACTAGCAGCAGCAGAGCTATATCCTGCATAGAGAGATTTTCAAATTTCGGGGCTGTATTGCACTAGCTGAATGACACTCTTCAAGATGAAATGGACTACCTCTGCAGGGTGCTGCACAGTAGTATTACCATACTTGGAGCTTCAGCAGGCTTTGCAATATGCTCTGTTGATTATGCACACACTCAGGGCAGACATAGCCCCTCTCCGTGGAAAAGCAAGGGACAGATGTAGAGCTGGATGGGCGCACAGAAAGAAAACTGGCTGGAGGGTGAGTGCACATTTGTACAATGTTCATTTGTACATATGTTATTAACTTACTGCCACCTTTTAAAATTGAGTACATTTGGAATACCAGCTATGTGCCACCACAAGCTATGTGGAGTAAATTCTGAAGAAACAAATTAAAAATGCAGTGAATTTTTCCATGGGTTAGATTTTACTTGCTATAGGATTCCCAAGGAGACTCGTTTGAGAGAACTAATGAAACATTAATGCCTGCAAAAGATTTTTAAGAGTGGTACTTTAGGAACTATTTGGCTTTGATGAAAGGTTTGACTGCTTGATAACCCCAGAGCCTGCAGTTATAGTACAATATTTATAAATGGAAGAGACATTTACAGCATCATAAAAGCTTCTGTTTATTATTATGAAATTGCAGTGTTGCACTGAAAAATTAATATGTAGCTTAATCTGTTTCTTGTAGCTTTGTTATGTGAATAGACTAAGTAGCTGAGCAGGCATAACAGGCATAAAACTAACAAATGCCAAGTGATGGGGATAACATGTGACAATGAAAGAGGACAGTCCAAACACTGCTACCAAATGTGTAACGTGCCTTTGGCTCTTGAGATATCCAGCTCAAGAACACAGACAAGTTGCAGATCTAGTGCAATGTTTCCTGTGAACAAGACATTTCTTTACACTGACTGCATCCTGTGAGGCTCTAGGATACAGCAGGGATTACAAACCTCACTAAAATAGGTCTGATCAGAGTACTGGGGAGTAACTAGGCCAATACATTCCCCTGGACATCCTCTTGCTTAGCAGATTTCTCCCTTGGCCCCAGCACTGACTCGTTTCGGCAGCCTGCTCTGCTTCTGCTCCACCTTCAAGTATGTACAGCTACAGGGACTGCATAAAAGTACAAGACATGACATCTTACTGACTGGGTAGACTCATATCTGGATCCTGAAATGGGTAGGGTTTGGCATGGGAGCTGGGAAACTAGCTGTCCTGGATGTCTTTGAAACATTCCAATGCTCAGGCTTTGGCTAGGAACCCAGTGCCTTGGAAATGCAGCAACCAACACAGCAGGACAATGGAAGGAGGATGTGGCTGTGAAAACTTTTGTTTCCCGTGTGTCTCCTGATTAAGTAGCACATTTGACATAGAACAGGATCCTCTGATGCTCTATACACCTGCTGGTGAATCAGAAATAGCGTGATACTTTATTTTCCTCTCTGATGGATGTATATCCATGGCAGTGTCTGAACAAATGTATTTCAATTTAAAACATTATGAATTCATAAAGGAATGCAATACTGACATTGATGCCTTTATTGTCAAATCAGCTTAGCATATAACCTCTCTCCTTCAAGAAAAGCCTTGAACAAATAGACCCTGCAATGTGATGTGAAGGTTAATAAGTATAGTCCTTGTCTGGCTAAAATTGGCAGAAAAATGTGACAGTGGCTGCTGCTTCTTTTGCCATCCCCAAGGTGGCTCGTGGAAGTTGTAGTTCTTTGCTCTGCTTGTGGCCCATGATGTATGAACTACATCTTCCCTAAAGCACTACGGCTGTGTTGGCGGCAGGCTGTGCTGTACAGTTTGGTTACGTATATTTTATCATAGTGTCTCTTCTGAAATAGCAGTACTTCAGGAGACCCTGTCTAGATGAGGTGAAAAAGGCTGGAAATAAAGGTTACCAGAAGAATGCACCCCTAACCTCTTATTGAATTAGCTTGGAATGAAACTCTATAGATCCCTACAATTACAAATATTGAAAGTGACCTGAAATGGGCTTTTCAGATTTTCCACTGGAAATAAAATGCCTTTAACAATCTAGCAAGAATCATATTTTCTGCTGAAATATCTTTTGGGTACAAATTTCCTGGCCAGCTCTATGAATTTCTAATTCCTAAGAAACCAGTCTTCCTAAATCCCGTAACTGTTTTGGAAAGGCTCATGTTGTTTTTTTTTCTACCCACTGAGAATGAAAATCTGGTGTTCCATATTTCAATCACCTTTTTTGCTACAACCTGTTAGGCAAAACATCAGTGAGACACTGTAAAGGTCCTCAAAGTCTTTTCAGCATATACATCTCAGGGCCTTTAATACAGCTAGCACAGATGCTGTGGGAGAGCTTTATGTTCCGTGTTCAGCACTCTGGATTACAAGAAGCAGTGAGTCCTGCAGACGAGAGATGTAGCACACTGCAGAAGTGCTCCTCGTGGGTATATATATAAAGAGATGAGCAAGGTAATCATAGAAAATTGTATGACTCAAACTCTTCCACAGGCTAATGGCAAGCAAATAATGAACTGGGGAAGTCATTAAAAATATATGAACTCAGCTGAAATACTTATCTTTACAGAAGGACAGAGGTTCTAGGAACACTGTGAATACATATCTATATATAAAGCTAATTGATGAGCTGCCTATTCCAATATGGGTTAAACCTAGCTAAAAACAGAAGGGCTTAATCACTGGTCTTCATTTACAATAGACAAGAGAGAAATTCTCAAGTCATGTCCATGCACAAATACAACTGGACCCACTCAGGAATCTACAGGAGCACCTCCACTGCCACACACCTCTGGGTCCCATCATGGATGTGGATGATCAGAATGAGCTCTCAGATTTGTAGGACAACAGGAAATAAGGCTACAAGAAACTCCCAGTAATTATGTATCCATGTATCCATTATCCTTCCCATCCATCTTACAATCCTAACTATGAAATGTTTATGTTTCATCCTTGTCTTCATATTTAAGGCTTAGTATCTTTTCTTCGCTTCCTTAAGAATCTGTAGATTTAATAAGAGCCATTTTTTTAAAAAAAAGGGAAAGATTATTTTGGTAATGGTAATGCAGACACATAAATCTTTACTTCTTCAATTCATGTACTGCATCCTTTTAGACTTGCTCCCTGCTGAAACCAGCATGATAGCTGCAAATTTAAAATTGGTTCTTAATTTGAAGACCTTTGAGATTTGATACTCTAGACTTGCATTTTCAAACTTCGTGACATTTATACCAAGGCACCAGGGTTATTTGAATTTATTTTTCATTATCAGTAAAAGAGCCTTCAATATATTATGTCATGATTAATCTGAACACAAGTCCCTGAAACAAAAGAAAAGCAAGGAGAATGCTTCTAACTCTTAGGTTTTACTACTAAGCTGCTTTTTGCAATGGAAACATCATACCGTTTCTACAGCTTACTTGAGAATTTTAGGAAGATGGAGATGAAGCTCTTAATGTCCTTGTCCATTTAAAAACTTCTCTGATCTTCTCAAACCCGAAAAGGCTAGGTTCTGACTAATTTTTTTCCTAGTGGTCAAGACACGATAAGGCAAAAGTTTCACTAGTGTCACAGTCACCCCTTTAATCAAAACAGTTTGCAACAAAGACCAAACACACAAAACTTTACTTCTAGCTGTAAGTACAGTTTCCATGTAATGTAGATCATGACCTAAATGTGCATACAGAGTGCCCAGAGATTCCTGCTTCCAGGAATTTGATGCTAGCTCACTTGTGTGTACCAAACTGCTGTCATGGGTGTAGACAGATTTGCCAGCTGTATTGACTCTAATTGCATTCTGCAGTTTCCCTCCAATGGCAGATCCGGGGATGCCTTCCCTGCTGGAAAACAGTTGTCTCCCCAGCACAGATATCCCATCCTTGCAGAACACAGAAACTATTCCGGCTCTGGCACTCCTGCCTGAGGAAACCACAGCCCTGGGTGCTTGCCTCTTCCTGGGAATGGGCCCTAGAGGCAGTGGTGAGATCACTGCCTCAGCCAGGGAGACAGCAGCAGGGACACGAAGGTGTCGCACTTGGCAGGTAGCTCCATTGCTGTGCTCATTTTAACAGCAATTTCTATTGCCACCCTTGTGCAACATAAGCTGGCCCCAGCGAGCAGTACACACAGCACAGGAGCAAGCTTTGCTAGCAGCAGGGTTAGTTGAGGCCATGCCTGGGCCTTGGAGACAAAGAATACAGGTTAAACATGATGGGACTGTAATAGGCTCCACCCCACAAATTCCTCCAGCAGAAGCAGGCAAACAATTACTGCAATTCACGGCTGCCAGCCCCAAACATAATTAATGTGCAATTGCAGCCAGACAGCCATCTTAATGGGGAATGTGGTCTACTTAGCTCACTTACACATAGTAAAAAGGACTTTATTTTTAGGGATCACTGCTAATGGCAGACAGTTTCTTGGGGGCCATCAGGACTTCAGCAGATGTGGGAGCAGATGGCAGGACAATAATGCTTTTTTGGATGATTGGCTAATACCTTTTGCCAAATGCCAGTGGTAATAAAGATATTTTGCCCATCTTAGATCAAGTGACAAGGAATTTTCATCCCAAGAGGCGACAGGAACCGAACTGCACTTTTCTTTGTGTGTTTATAAGCACCTAGAGGTACCCGTGAACTGTACTCAGCAACGCTTTTACCTTCTTTCCCTCCATCTAAGAAACTGTAGTTCTCTATATATTTTGAAAAGGTATTACAAATATTTAATCAGTTTTGTCATGTCTCGACTGTTAAAAGCAGGATGACATATATACCAAAGCAAGGGAGTAAAATCTGTCCAGCAGAAGAGAAAATTTATGGCTGCAATTTTGCAGAGGGGTCCCTATGATGCAGTAAACTGCAAGAATGAAGCATGAAGAGTTTATTAAAGCCATAAGAATCCTGAGATGAGATTACAGCCTTTATACTCTGCCATGCTTCAGATTTGATAACGCATGTCTCCCACCCACCCCCTCCCCCTGCCAGCTCTCCTGGAAAGGCGGAGAGAGGAAGAAATCCACAGTAGATTGATTTTGATTTCACATGTAGCATTCTCATTAATTTTCAAGGCATCAGCTCATGCAGATCAAAGCGGCAGAAGACGCTGACATCAGCCTTCATATCTGAGAGCTTATCATTCCCTGATGATAAAGTTGCAGGATTATCAAGGAGTGCATCTGCAAGTCTATAGCTACTGTAAAAAGCATTGTGACATATAAATGCACAATGTGACACCATTACTCTATCATCTTTACTGGAACACTTAGCAAAACATTTTCAGTGTCACCAAATGACAGTCATGCCTTTGATTTTATTTCTCAGTTTTGTAGCCTTGGAAATTATAATTTGGGGGTAGCACATTTTTTTTCTTTGTCCTGGCTGCCCCTAGCTCTAACATGACCATCTGCAATTAAAAATGTCCCGTGAAAGATCTGGACCAGCATGGCCAAGAAATCCTTCACCTTTTTCAAACCTACTGATGGAGTGTCATTGTAACCGCAAATGATCTGTTAAAACTGCCATCAGAAATGCTTATTTTCTCATTCCAGGTTTTTTTTTTACACTTGGTTTGCTCCTGTGCAGAGCTTTAGGATTAAGCAACATGGTGTTCCCTGGACTTTACACAAGCTACACCCTTGTTTTCTTGTTTTTTTAGCAGGGGAGACAAGTCAGGGAAAACACTGCATCTTTCTTTAGTCTTGCTCTTTAATGCAGAGGACTGATACAATCCTAAGAGCTCTTAGGACGTTAAATAAATGGGAAAGCAATTTCCCAACAACCATGGAGCGTAACATCCCCGGTACCTGGTTTTTGACAGCAAAGGGGTTGCAAATTCTTTGTTATGCAGGGATAACAGTTACATTTGCAAGCACGCTTCTTCCCTCTTCTATGTCCTACCATTCAATAACGCAGGCTTAGCAATGAGTTCACAGCAAGAATACAGGGAAGTAGGGCTATCTTAAGAAGCTTGGACATTTAGATAGACATTTCACTAAAGCTGCTTGGTTACACTGCTCTAAGTAAGTTTTAGAGAAAACAAACTTGTAACATTTCTCGCGGTTCTGGGAATCATAAAGGAGGGCAGAGCCATCCTTTCTTGATAGTTGTGGTACCAGCAAAATATACCTCACTCAAAGTGAGTCAAAGTCAAAATGTGTTTATGCATTACAAAGATTGTAAAAAGTAAGAGTAGAAATTACACTTGTAGCGCACCTTATGTAGGGTGCCCCAGCCACTGGGGCAGGGTGGGGAGGGGAAAAGCTGTATTCTTGTTCACCACAAACACAAATCAATCCAGAAATCTTCAGTCAGAAACACTGCAAGAAAACTAAACTTCAAAATGCAACACTAAAACATAAAGCTGTTCTGAAGCTCTTAATACCTAGTCTTCACCCTCAAAAAGTCATGCATGAGCAGTCCCTATGAATTTTATTTTTATGGCTGTAGCCTTGTTCATGCCAGTCCTTACCGCCTATAAACTCAGGCTTTGTGCACATCTGCCTACTACAGAATCACAGAATCGCAGAGGTTGGAAGGGACCTCTGTGGATCATCTAATCCAATCCTCCTGCCGAAGCAGGGTCACCTAAAGCAGGTTGCACAGCACCTTGTCCAGGCGAGTTATGGATATCTCCAGAGAGGTAGAATCCACAACCTCTCTGGGCAATCTGTTCTAGTGCTCCATCACCCTCAGAGTGAAGAAGTTCCTCCTCATGTTCAGAGGGAACTTCCTACGCTTCAGTTTGTGCCCATTGCCCCTTGCCCTGTCACTGGGCACCACTGAAAAGAGTCTGGCCCCGTCCTCCTGACACCCACCCTTGAAATATTTATAAGGTGCCCCTCTCAGCCTTCTCTTCTTCAGGCTGAACAAGCCCAGCTCCCTCAGTCTTTCCTCATAGGACAGATGCTCCTGTCCCCTAATTATCTTCATAGCCCTCCGCTGGACTCTCTTCAGTAGTTCCTCATCTTTCTTGAACTGGGGAGCCCAGAACTGGACACAGGACTCCAGATGGGGCCTCACTAGGGCAGAGTAGATGTGGAGGAGAACCTCCCTCGACCTGCTGGCCACACTCTTAATGCGCCCCAGGACACCATTGGCCTTCATGGCAACAAGTGCACGCTGCTGGCTCATGGTTAACCTGTCATCCACCATGACACCCAGGTCCCTCTCCACAGAGCTGCTCTCCAGCAGGTCAGCCCCAAGCCTGTACTGGTGCATGGGGTTGTTCCTCCCCAGGTGCAGGACTCTGCACTTGCCCTTGTTGAACTTCTGCTTCACATGTAAAAACCTGCATCTCTGCTCTGTCTCAGTGTTTTTCTGATTATTTTTGGTCTGAGAGAGTGCAAAAGAGTTACTAGTATTGGTCAGGATGTAGATCACCTGCCTCATAGTGAGAAACTAAAGACATTTGATTACATTTATCCAAGACAAAAGTGTGGTTGACAAAGGCAAGAGGTTTGCAACAGGAGCAAACTGGAATTAAGAGCCATGTCCTCAGGGACAGGGCAAACATCACCTGCAAATGAAGGCCATATGCCACTCCTAACAATGCAGTGTAGGATAGAATTACAGATCAGAAACAATAAAACCACAATCACCATGACAGTAGTTCATCCTGATATTAAAAGTACTTATTACTTTGTGGGTAAGTCTTTTCAAGCTCATAGAAGCTACTCTTGATGCTGACAGCAGTGTGTCTTGTGAAGGCTTCGAGCTGACTGTAGGCTGCAGAACACATTCAAAGAGTGCACACATCCAGATGGCCTTGGTGTTAGGCCAGACTGAACTCCATAGCTGTCGGCTATGCTGTCTAAACTTGCTTTGAGCTAGCCCATTCAACGTATCTACCCCAGCTATCCAAACGAATCATTTAGATGAATGACAGAAACAAGCCCTTCCTGAGGAAAGAGACTAACCTTAGCAATAAGAAACAAAAAGAAAGCCCAGCTGGCTGATTAATGGGAATAGCAGTTTGGTTTTTGATTAGAAATAATTACTATGCCACCCAGAGGACAAAAAAAAACAAAAACAAAACCAAACAACACAATCAAAGAGCAATGAGTGCTATGCTAGGATAACCTGAACAGCAATTGCGTAAAATGCCTTTTTGGAAAGTCATTGACCACCTCCTTTGTATATGGTGTGAGGTCATGATCACCAAAACACTGAATAATGCATACCTCTTCCTAAATTTAAAGAAAGAGCCTGTGATACAAGACCAATACGATGACTACTTAAACACATTCTAGACAGAACTCAGACTGAAGACATAATGCAGAAATACCACCCAGCAGAAGAAATATTACAGCCTGTCAGTACTTATAACAGTCCAAAAGCAATTTATCCACTAGAACTGGGAAGAAAATACTTCTATTCAGTGGGATTTTCTGACATTTTGAAATGCATTTGTATTGTAAAATAGCACAAGAGTTGAGATTTCTTGGGAAACTTTAAAACTGGGAAATAGCAAAAGAATATGTTCTGATAATGTTGAATCTTTTTGTTTAAAAAGACAAAAGATGTTTTAAATCTATATTGAAGCAGTATAAAAGAAAATAAAGAGCATTTTAGCATAAAAGAAACATTATAGTATAAAAGTCTCAATGGAATTAAATGAAATAGCATGAAAATTAAATGTTTTAACTCATTGAGACAAGCAATTCAGCATTACTTAAATGAAGTGAGCTATTTGCTTCCATCCCTTCCCATTGAAATGGCATCAAAACGTAAATATGTCCATGAAATTTCTGCTTTGCTGAAATTGTACTATTGCAGTAGACAAGCCTCGTTTTGCCACATGTTTTTCTTCTCTTGTTTCTGCACATAGACTATGGAGTCTGCTGCAAAAAAATGTTCCACTACACTGTTCATGGGTGAGCAAGCTGGCTATCATAGTAAGAGCCCCCTATTTTTACAACTCTTATCTGAGCAGTGGAAGCCAGTAGGTGGTGAGGTCTTTTGAAAATGTTGTTACTTTTAGCTCAAAGTATAAATATTTGCCAACAAATCCTTAGATTATGCCTGGGAAATTTCTCTGTTTAGTCAAGTTTTGAGAGCTGCAGCATGTTTGATGGGAGCAGATGCTACTCTGATGTGTTGATGGGGACTTAGTAGCAGCAATCCTAGTAAATATCACTAAAAGTCCATATCAGTTCGTGACCTTTCCAGATTCAAAATATAACATTAAGCACAACATCGCCTACCATAATGCTCTTTTACAACCTTCTACTTCCTTTTTGAACTTGTTAACTCAGGTAAGGTTTTTTAGAGCTATCCAGTGACACTCCACCGATAAATCCAAGTATCTCACTGATCACAGAATCACAGAATGGTTTGGGTTGGAAGGGACCTTATAGACCATTTAGTTCCAGCCCCTGCCATAGGCAGGGACACCTTCCACTAGACCAGGTTGCTCCGAGCCCCGTCCAAACTGATCTTGAATGTTTCCAGGGATGGAACATCTACCACCTCTCTGGACAACATGTTCCAGTGTTTCACCACCCTCATTGTAAAAAATTTCTTCCTTATATCTAGTCTAAATCTACCCTCTTTTAGTTTAAAATCTTTATCCTTTGTCCTATCGCAACAGGCCCTGCTAGAAACACCTGTCACCATCTTTCCTGTGGGCCTCCTTTAGCTACTGAAAGGCAGCAATTAGGTCTCCCTGGAACTTATCTTCTCCAGGCTGAACAACCCCAACTCCCTCAGCCTTTCCTCACAGGAGACGTGTTCCAGCCCTCTGATCATCTTCATGGTCCTCTTCTGGACTTGCTTCAACAGGCCCATGTCTTTCCTGTGCTGAGGGCTCCAGAGCTGGATGCAGTACTCCAGGTGGGATCTCACCAGGGCAGAGTAGAGGGGCAGAATCACCTCCCTTGACCTGCTGGCCATGCTTCTTTTGATGCAGCCCAGGATATAGTTGGCCATCTGGGCTGTGAGCGCACATTGCCGGGTCATGCTGAGCTTCTCGTCAACCAGCACCCCCAAGTCCTTTTCCTCAGGGCTGCTCTCAATCCATTCTCTCCCAGCTTGTATTTGTGCTTGGGATTGCCCCAACCCAGGTGCAGGACTTTGCCTTTGGCCTTGCTGAACTTCATGAGGTTTGCACAGGCCCACCTCTCAAGCCTGTCCACATCCATCTGGATGGCATCGCTGCCCTCTAGCTTGTCGACTGCACCACACAGCTTGGTGTCATCGTCAGACTTGCTGAGGGTGCATTCAATCACACTGTCCATGTCGCTGACAAAGATGTTAAACAGCACTGGTCCCAATATGGACCCCCTGATGTTCTCAGGCTGCTTTTTCCTCAGAGCTTCTGGCCACTTTGGCACACAAAGTGATAGCGTCTTCTCATTTGGCAAAGGGATCTTTTTGTCAGCTAGGGCGGGTGAGGATCTGCTAAGCTGAATGAAAGGAAAAACTGTCACTGAAGACACCAGTTGGAATTTTAAAACCTAGATCTTCCCAAGTTTCTACCCATCAAAAGGTTATTATTTAACCTGCAAAATGGTGTGTAATTAAAAGGTCAAGCTTTTAAAGGAGTGCACATTTTAATGCTATCAGTAGTGAACCTATTGAGTTAATGCACGTATTGGGTTACCAAGTCAAGTATTCTGCTCTATTAATATTTATAGCACACAACTGAGTGAAGATATTTGGCACCTACACGGTGCACTACTTGAGTATACACCCTGCACGCAGGAGACGGACAATAGCATGATTTTCAGTTTCCAGAAGAAAAAAAACAAGGTGCAAAGGGGACTTGCTGCCCAATGCTTGCCCAAGAGGAGTCTGAGCCTCATGATGCTGGAAACTTGACTCAGTAATCGTGGCAGCTTCCCCTTCCGAGACACAAGCTCCTAGCCAACATGCAGCCCTGACCTGAATGGCAGAAAGGAGCTTCCACAGCCCCATGCATGTTTAATGGTGCAGAGACAGGAGAGAGGGAATGCTACAGCTCATGGTGCTACCATGGACTCACTACAGGAGAGCAAAGGGCAGTCAAGACAGCAGACAAACATGAATACCAATACTGATCACTATTTTCAGATTTTTTTTTCACTGAATTTTCACCTACAAAAGTGGTGTCTTTTTAAAGACACTAATGATATCTGAATTTTTAATTCTTGTAAAGGTTTTGCTGATATGTTCAGAGTAGAAAAGGTTCGCTATGACAGTCATGAAAGTGACCCCAAACAAGAGGTTTCAAACTCCATGTTGCAATTTTTGTGCTTTATGGGTAACTCATTCCTATCCTTTCTGCCCTTCTCTCCTGTTGGATTTATTTTTATAAGATCTTTCAAGTTTAAAATTGGATTAATGACTGACGAACCATCCTATTTTTTAACCCGTGTAAGATTTTTCAATGTAAAGATGTTTGGTGACCTTAATTACTCTGGGCAAGGTTTGTTACACGTACCTGTTGAGATAATTCAGTTACATTGTTCTAGATGCTTTTTCTTAGTACCACTCCTTATAATTACTTCTGAAATCATAAATCTCTTGTAAACCTGACTTATGTTTTCATTTTGTTGCCTGCTTGAAAGTCATTCACATTGAAATGATCTCATCACTCTTTGCAAATTGAGAAAGAAAGCATTGTTAAATGTATATTTCATCCTCTTCTTGATCAAAACTTCTAAAAATGTTCCATATTTTTATCTTTTTGCTCTGCAGACATGTCTTGTGAGCACCTATGTTCTGGTGCAATACTAGAACTGCAGCCAGTCTGTATGGATTTCCAAGCCATGCTTCTTATAATATGGTCCTAAACTAGTTTCCTCAGGATCCAGTGCAAATCCACTACATCACAGCTGATAACTGTGAACAAGATGGTGTAGTGGCATCAGTCACACACAAGGAATTACTCAATCCCCTCAAAAAGCGTGTGGAGGTGTAATGCAGAGTCACTCTGGCCCAGCTGATCCCTTCTCCATCCGTTCTTAATTCAGCAGTCACGCGGCGCTGCAGCCTTTCCCTGCAGCAGCTCTGTTCTCTCTTTGGGCTATGCCGCAGGATGGGGAAATCAGAACAACAGCTTGATTCCCATCTGCTGCAGAGACCCACCTTCCCTCCCAGCAGCCGTCATGTCTTGTGTTGCATCCTGAAATAGTGCTCCGTGAAGGATAGTAAGGGATGTATCACTTCTCTGGCCAGCCCACACATAAAATAATACAAATGATGTCATATAACCACATGCACCAAAAAAATCAAATTTGAAATGAAAAGTGTTCAAGTTCCCCATTTTTCTTGGTCTAGAACTGTATCTAAGTCTGTTTTGAAGGTTGTTGGAACATGAGCTGGAATCAAACCAAGTCTACCTGAGATGCCGCTGACCCGGCTTCTTAAGAGGCACATCTACACAGATATATAAATGAGCCTGCCCATACTCCAGACCCAAACATTGCCGGCACATTCTGTACTGCAGTTCCAGTTAAGCATTACATTATGAAATAAAAATAAAGAAAAAAAGCCATTGTCTGCCTTTGATAATTTGGTCTTTATTTTTTCTGTTTGAATGCATTCCTTTGTGGCATCTGACCTCCCCGCAAATCCCACAATATACTGCCAGGAGATGCCACCTTCAGAGCCCAGGCAGTGGGACTGACAACAATGAACTCATATCCAAGAAGAGAAGGGCTATCATGTGGACATTGATGAGGACTGCCTTTGGACATACATAGTGGAAAGAGGAAAGCATTACCCTCATGCTGACCAGACACCAGCCATTTTAGCAAACAGATCAGCAAGTGACAGCGCAGAGCTGCTCGACCTCCTCTTTTCATTTATGTTTGCATTGATAGCCTCAGTGGTATTCCAGCTCTGATGCAGGATGAAGCAGTACGTGGAATTTCTTGCAGAAAGTGAGCCTGGAGATCACGGTGCACCTCCAGAGCCAGCTATTAGTGCACATAAGAGCTACCTGTACAAAATCTCAGAAATTCCTTATCCAGGCAAGCCTGCTGTGTATCTTGTACAAACTTGCAAGCATACACCTTAGGCCTGCACTGTTTCACACAGCAAATGTGTATGTGCACTCCTTCATTCTAGTCAGATAGCCAACCCTTGAGCATATTGTCAGAGTCTTGCTTTTTCCAAGTGATTCACACCTAAGCTACTGCCTCCAAGATGATGTCAACCAGAAATGATACAACTTCACAGTGACTTCTGCTTCTTTTACACTGAGGAAAATCCTGAGCAGAAAGAGAGCCCAATGAAAAGTTCAAATATTGATATAACACAAGACAGCAAACAAAATAGTCACACAATAAAGTGGCTAGAGAATTCACATGTGCTTGCAGTCCCTTCTCAGGCAAACTCTCCCCAGCTGTTCTTATGGCATGAATTAGGAATGACCTGATGTGCCAGAGAGCAACAGGCTCTCTCTGTTCCAAGGAAGATTTAAAAATCCATTCAAAGGGGAACAGCTGTAATTAGAGGGATGAGGGAAAAAGCAACTCAGTTTAAAAGTTGGCAGGTCAAGTGTTCTGCTGACGTGCAATGAACACAGGCTGACTCACAGTTGGGACATGGACCATGTTTCCTAGGTACCCCGAATACACAAATCCTGACCACAAAGGATACAGTAGTTGTAGAGTTAGAGGTCAGTGTACACATGTAGACATGCAGATGTGCACATATTCGTGCAGTCTCATTTCTTATTTTCCCTTTTTTATTCCACCAAGCAATAAATGCATGCTCTTCGACTTGATTTCCTCTCCCCAGCAGGATCCTACACCAATGATGCCATCCCCTCCATTTTGCTACACGTCACCACCTGTGTAGCTTCTCTCAGTTAGTGATCAGATTTATCCATTAAGGCTCTAAATTACTTAGGAAAGTGCTTGCATATGTGTGTAAATCCACTGGCCAAATATGATTCAGCTACAGTTTGTTTATCAGTCTTCTTCAGGAGTTGGACTTACATATTTTTCCCTGGAGTGGACATGTGTAAAGCAGTAGGTTGCTAGCCAAACAGTCACCCCCAGGGGACACAGAAAGCTATGCATACTATTTTTCATCACTTTAATCATGTAAATGACTGAAATGAGTTTATATTGGCCTCTTGAGACATTGGATAGGAGAGATATTTGCATAGGTATCTGTCCTTGTGCTAACTAAAGAGAGGAATAACAACAGGGCAACGAGCTGGCCAGACAAGACACGGCAAGCATAGGACTCGGACTTTATTCAGTGAGACAAACAATCATCTGTGCTTCAGCTCACATCTACCACATCTCTGCAGCAGCTACCTAGTTAGGTGCAAAGTCCATACAACCTCTATTCAATAGCATCTTATGGAAATTGTAGCTGCTCAAAGAAAATTAATCAAAAAGGATTTGAAAGAAATGACACTCAAGTACCTGGAAATACTAATATGGTTTTGTTCTTATTTTAACTGAATGTGTTCAGGTTTGCAATGCAAATACAAAGATTCTAAACTTCCAGGTCTGAAAGAGGTTAAATTTAGATTGGATATAAAGAAGACATTTTTTACGATGAGGGTGGAAAGACACTGGAACAAGTTACCCAGAGAAATTGTGGATGCCCCATCACTGGAAGTGTTCAAAGTCAAGTTGGACAGGACTTTGAGCAACCCAGTCTTGTGAGATGTCCCTGTTCATGGCAGGGAGGCTGGAATTTGGAGGTCCCTTCCAACCCAAACCATTCTATAATTTTATGATTCCTACCAAAGTCAGGAATACTTACAGGGAGGCTAATATGTTTTGGTTGTCAGTTTGTCAATGAAAACCCTAAAATTTAACAGAAAAACAAATCAGTGAAAATGGAAATTCTTTTGAGAATTCAATTTCTTAGCCACCACTGATAAAAATGTTAAAAATATACCAATCCAAAGGTAATGAGCATCGCTCTTAGCAGGAAGAATTGAAGCCTTGAAGTAAATAGAGTTGCTTGTAGGAGTAACTATCAGTATGATCACAGTTTTCAAAATAATATCAGAAAGGAAGCATGCCTAAGAGACCTTTTGTCTGTAACCAGTATGCCATCATCTCAGGTAGCAAAAAATCACCTTCTCTTTAAGACAACGTAAAAGAAGACCTGCAGTAGATGTAGATTATACAATTTGGGTAAACCTGCTGTTAAGCAATAACATTTCAGCTACCCCGGGGAACATGGCTTAGCTGAAGGTACAGAAATCACATACTATGAAAGTAAATAGAATCAGAATACGCCAGCCTGCTTCAGCCATTGTAGACTGCCACAAAAAACATGGTACTAGAAATCAAATCCAAGCTGGAAGAGCACTACGTGGCACATGATAATTAAACATCTCCTATAAGACTCATATTTCCACTCCTACACACAGAATATCATGCAGAAAACACACAAATGGTAGTCAGGTAGCTTTTGTCCTGGTGATGTTCTTGCGTGAATTTGTTACTGGAGCTTCTCCCCCATGTGCCAGAGAGCAAGTAACACAGTTTCCTGTCCTACACAACCATTGGAGGCATAAGTGACTAATATTTTGGAGACACACAGTCATTTCTGTAAATGTAGCCAAGTAGAAAGGCGGAGAAAGGTGTTTGGGATGTTGAAAGTGCCAGTGTTATCCACCATTATAACTACTGGAACTTTATTACAGATATTAACCAATACAAATATAGTCTTTCTTGGTCAGCAAGCCTGATATCCCTCTACTCATTTTCTTGTTTCTGAAAAATTTTGAGAAAAGTTTTCATTATTATAATCATTGATCCTTAGCGTTTCCCATCAGACATTTTCTGCTGCCTTTCCATGTGGCTGGTTATCTAAACTACTGGGCATCGCTACTGACAGACTGTGTGACTATTATACATTGAATAGGAAACAACAATGAAGACACTTTACAAGGTGCTGTTGGGAGCTGCCTTTTGAGATATTGAAAAGAAACTTTGGCTCTATACTTAGCTTTGTTGCTGATCTGCCCTGCAATACTGATCATTGCATCTTTGTTTCCTTTTCCACAGCTTATGCACTTCAGAATGCAGCCTGTCTCTTTACAAGTATCCGCTGCAGCACTTTGAGGAACAGATCTCCCAATTTTAAAGAAAAACAGTAAGGAGCAAGTGGACGCTGAAGATGTAGGTAATTCAATTCGTGCTAAAACGAGCTGTACTTTCAAGATCTGCAAACATTTCCAACTCTTTCACTTAGAGACTTCAATATTATGACTGTTTAGTAACGTGCCCTCTGCCAATCCAGACGTTAATTAAAAAAAAAAAATTCCATATCTACTTGATACTGTTTATAATAAGGCATCTGACTATCCACAGGTGTGCTTTAAATGCTGTGGATGACCTGCCATTGCAGTTCTGTCCTCTATGTAGTCATGGACTCACCAGGCCTTTTTGTCCTCCACACTGTCACTGGCATGCGAAACGTGCTTTTTCATTGCAAGGCAGAACTGGTTGCATGAGGCTGACAGCTCCTTTCCTTTTCCTGCACAGAGGAGTGTGGCTTCACTGTCAGCTCTAAAACAAACAAAAAAAAAAAAAAAAAGAAAGAGAATAAATTAGTTCAATAAATAAGGAAACATCCTTCAGAAATGTGTTTTCTATTCAGTAATGCTGTGATGTGTTAATAAGGACCTGGTAATACAGGAAACAGGTGATGCCATGTTCACTTTTGTGCCAGTAGGTACCAGATGACCATAAGACTATGCCTGAGTGCATTACCCCTGCAGTGTGTTGTAAAGATAGAGAAAATATGGTCCGAAAAGGAACACATTTGTGTTATTTACTGAATACTGTCAAACTGACAGCTCTGCCTGCAGCCAAGGCCTCTCAATGACCACCAACCCTTATTGCAGCTCCTCCTGCTCTTTTTCTTTTTTTTTTTTTTTTTTTTTTACCTCTGGGAAGTTTTTCACAGAAAAATTCTTCACCTAAATGGCTAATCTAGAACCTGCAAAATCCAGTAACACTGATGCCACTAAATGCCTGGAACAAAAAGCATCAATCTTCTGGACCACCCATCTTTTCGACTCCAACTGCATCCATATGACATTTCTCTAGTAAGGTCAGATTGCAAAGGTTACCCTTTACAGCAGGCCATACAGTCTGCTGTAGCATTAGAAGATCAGTTTTATTACAGGGCTTAATGCCAATGAACAATTTACAGCTTACTAGTCGTCACTTTTTCAAGCGTACCCTCTTATCAGCACTGAAGGATCTCCCATCCTTCAGTCACACCCAGGCTTCACAACACTGAAAGATCTCACCTCTGCCAACAGCTTTTCAAGTTTACTCCTTGAAGCAATATAAACTAAGGCATATACCCACAAAACATACTGTCCCCCTGCCCCGGAGCCTACATTGATAAGTTGATGTAGACGGCAAGCATTGCTGAATGATGGAAACAACAAAATGCTTCTTAGTGAAATGAATTACCCTGCTGTCCCAAATCACACACCAACAGAGAAAACAGCTGATTGCTAAGGCCTTCTCCATACAGCCAGCAACACTACAGTGGGATTGCTTGGCTGAAAAGTGAACTGAATGCATGCTGGAGAGAACTGCATGCTGCTACTTAGCAGAGAATATAATTAACATTCACAACCTAATTAGGAGATGACATTGGATTCTTTGCCATTTGAAGCATCTAATGAGGATCCAGTGTCTCCTTTTAGGAGACACAGTATCTCTGCCAAAACCACAGGCTCCATGCAGGATTAATGAGCTGTGATTTACGAGTAGTAGTGAAGGTCAGAAAAGAACTTACAGTAGTACTGAAGGTCAGAAAAGAATATTATTTGGTTTTGAAATCTTGAATCTAGGAATAAACAATAGGCCGACATGATCATGCATATTCTCTGTTCCCCTCCATTATTTTCCTCATACTTTTTAACCCAGTGACCGTTCCTCCTTCACTGGCACACTGGAAAGATCAGGGGGAAAGGAGTCAGTCTTGCTGCTCCTGCAATAGAGTTAAGACTATCAACAATTTCTCCATCCACTGGAAACCACTTGCAAATCTCCAAGCATTAGCTGGTATCACATGAAAAGAGGCAGAAAGGTGGTCCCAGCTATGTAAGTTTTACAGTTAGTCAGGAAAAGAAAGTGGAAATTGTGGAAGAATGGGACTACTTCCACCCAAACACAAGAAGAGGAAAAGGCTCTCCCCTACACTTGCACTGAAGTCCTTGACAGTGCCAAAATCGGAATTACTGTGGTATTTTCAGGACACTGTATCTATGTGGTTAACAAACCCACACCATTTCGTACCCAGCAATAAAGAAGCTCCTGCGTAGAGATAGAAGATAAAAGTATGGCTCAGTCACTCATCCCTCTTTCCTTTCTTATCAGATGAAGTTTTCACTGCAAGTGCTGAGCAGGAATTAAGAACAACATGCCTTCAAGTGGTCATTGCAAAAAAAAAAAGTTTGCCTATTAAGTCTTAGCTAAAAGTATTATTGAAAAAGAATTTATATTGGAACAATAAAAATGAAAAAAATTTAGATATACTGATTATGTGTCCTAGGCAGGAAAGGAAAGAAAGCTAAAGGAACAAAAAGACAATGACTTTATTCCTGGAAGTAATGCTGATCCACCTGATACAAATCAAAAGAAAAGAACTTGACATATACTTCAAAAAGTAATTGATTAACAGATTAATCTATTAATTCTATCATGCTGTTTTCTGTCTTACTGTGTTAAATTTTCTTTCTCACTAGCTCTCATTTTACAAAATTCTTTTCATTTGAAGAATTATCTCATTGGTTACTAAGACATGACAGACAGACTGTAGGCGACACTGCAATATTTCTGGAGTCCGTGCATTCTTTCAATGGTCAATGTTCACAGGAGGTCAGTATGCTTAATTTATGCAGAAACCTGATATACATGACTATCAATATTTGAAATTTTCACCAGGATACCTCACTGACAACATATGCAGCCTGATTTGGCAAGATGTTTGGGACATACAAGTTGATCTCCATCAGGATTCCTGGAAATTGGGGCTTTTAAAGAGGCCTGTCCTTGGGGAACTGTTCTTGACAGTGCTAATGATATGTCTTCAGTTATGCGGCATGCTCCTCCCATCTCCCTGGCTGCTGCTAGGAGATGAACGGTTTCAAGAATCAGGCAACATTAATCCCCAAACAGTGAAGTATCAAAATATTTTGTAAACACAACATGGAAGGAAAAAAGTAATATTTAAGGGTAGAAGCCAGAGTACGTTGTGTTATTCCAAACCATGACGTTGGTTTGCCATAAGCATCACTCAAAGCAACTAGCTCTAAGTTCAATTTCCCATCTAATCAAGGACTAGAGTTACTGCTTTCTCTTTGGGTTGTTGGGTAACTTTGTAGCTACAAAGAACTGATTTGGGGTACAAAACTAGGGTTTCAATAGACAGCACATGAGTTTTAACATTCATTAGAGACATCACAGTTGTTACTACTTCTTTATCAGTAGCACTGTGGCTGCAAATGGAAATCTATACCATGAATCTCATTAATACCACACTATTGACCATCTTTCCCTGCCAATGGTATTTCATAGTACCATCTCCCTGCTTTATTGCTCTGCAAGTTCAGATGACATACTGTAAATAGTGACTGTGTATCTGAATTATAGATTGTTTCACCCAGAATCACTCCCTCCCAGAAGCTTTCCAATGTGTGATGCTCTTAGCTGGCCATTGTGACATCCACGGATCAGTTACACACTCAGGACTGAAGTTTGTTCCTCATGAACTGCCTGGAAATTTTGCTGCTTTCGGAAGAAATTGCAGCTGGTAAAACTGACAGCCCCATGGGACCCAAACCCAAGCCTTTACTCAGGCTGTGTACAGACAAAAAAATCACATATATAACTTCAATCAGTAGGAAAATGCCTTAAAGGACAGATACTGTATGTGAGACCATATCAGGCTAAATATCAAGGGGAAGATTTGAACCAGTTGAGAAATCAGTATCTACAGAATTATGTTCTATACTTAGGAAAATAATTAGAAAAGATTAGTAAAAATGTTTTGGTTACCAGGGCTAAAGGGTTAGATGACTCAGTCCACCCATTTAGCTCTGGAGATTTGGTTTATGTTAAGAATTTTTTAGGTGATCCACTGAGAGAGAAGTGGAATGGACCTTACCAGGTGTTGCTGACCACTTTCACTGCTATCAAGATTCAAGAACAACTAGCCTGGATGCATTATTGTGGAGTGAAGAAGGGTCCTATACCAGAACAGATCATCAAAAAGGCTAATGGTTTGAAACTACAATTACGGCGGGAACTTTGTTAAACCTAGGCTTATTAGTGAACACTTGTAAGTAGGGGAACAATATTTCATAGCTTTGTCAGAGGGTTCTTACCATGGCTAGGAGCAGGCGAGCTAGAGAAAGCCATAATAAACATTTCCACGGTTTTAGAGAAAATGGAAAATCTAACAGTAAATACTATAGAAAATTTACAGACAGAAGTATCATCCCTTAGTAAAGCTGTGCTACAGAATCAAATGTCATTAGATTTATTGACCGCCAAAAAAGGGGTAGTGTGGATGATCATTAATATCAGTTGCTGTGCATATATCAATAAAGGCAGGATTCAGCTAACATGTACAGTGATTGGAAAAGGAACAAGGTTAGACACCAAATAGGAACCGGAAAATACTTTTCCCGGACCCTTGGAATGAAAGACTGAAGAAATTTGAAAATAACACCTACAAAATACAATAGTAAGGATTCATAGCTGTCTAGCTACAAATCCTACAAAGAAAAGGAGGGATTGATACCCATAAATGTAAAATTTCCACTTATTAGAGTGATTGTAATCAAACTAAAGTAGTTCCTTGCTGTTTTGAGAAGACAGGAAAGCTCTGAGATAAAGAGGCTACTAAATAACGCTACTTAGACAAACTTGACTTGCTGTTTTGGGGGGATAGAAAAGCTCTAAGATAGAGAGACTCCTAAATAATGTTATTTAGACAGCTTGGCCTTGGGAGGGCAGATGCACCAAGCTACAGAGATAAAGAGGCACCAAGAAGGCAACAAGACCAGAGCAAAACAACCTGGAAGGACACACGGTCTATGAGATCTCAGAACTGAGTTTGCGCAGAAACAAAGGTCAACCAGCGGACACTGTGATGAAGACTACAAGCCTTCATCTGATGACCCCCAACGACCACTCAGGGACACTAACAGATGTGCGCGAAAGACATTAACATATGCTAATTAGTTCTCAGAAAAGTCATGAATATGCTAAGCATTTAACCTGAAATGACAGGGTGTTTGGTGCGCATGTTTGGAGGAGAGATCCCCTGCGTGCCTGGTGCCATAATAAAGGATACTTGCTTAATAGTCTTCCGACTGTTGAGTCTTCAACTCCAGATTTTTACAGCACCAAAACAAAACACAAATCAGTGTTTCTGGAGTGCATTGTTATTTGGACAAACACTTCAAACTAATACATAAAAGTGGGTTTAAAATAAAGATATTTGACACATTGAGCACTTACAAGCGAGGGCATTACCTTTGGAGGCAATCCCCTCTCCAGGGTATATTACATTTCAAAATGAATCAAGTTTACTTAATCTATAGTTAGCATCTGCACATCATGCATTTTCTTTCCTAAACAAAGACAAAATGCCACATACAACAAACAAACGGTTTAGAAATAACTCTAACATTAATCACACAAGTACCAAACTGGTGCCAATCCATTTATCTTGACTGTGATGCTTTCAGAAGAAGGACAGATAAGTAAACAGGCACAAAATATGGAGGTGCTCAGCTCGAGTAGAATAAACTCCAGTGTTGGTGAAAAGGAAAATATGAAAGAGGCCATTAAGCACATGCTTACACAAATTTATTTACATTTAAAGAACAAGGGGACCATTTGCTGTAACTAAATGTAGGATAATTAAAAGTGAGAATTACCAATTAGAATCTATATATTAGCTATAAACACTCTTAAAAATACTGCAACGGTGAATGTGCCAATGCTATCAGTCCATTTTATTTTTGAAGCACTGCGATTTCTAAAAGCTCTACACAGAATTTTTGGTATACAGCATAGTTCACTGATTTCTTCTCAGGACAAAGCACACTGAATTTCCCCTTGAATTAAATAACCAGTAATAAGCAGCACATACTAAGTAACCTCCCTTCCAAATGCTGCTCACTCTCACTCTGTATTGACCTAAACGTTCATGCACAGGAGTCCAAATTTTATGACTGTTTGCATAGGTTGAGCATAACCTGTATCGGCAATTACAATAACACAGCAATAACCTATGAAGAAACTACAGTGCACCTGCAGAAGCAGCCAGACCTCATGGTTGCAGGCTGGTGCCCAAAAACATGGGTTCTTTTTCTTCTCTGTCCTCGTTCTCCAGCAATGTTTAACCCCTCAGGACGATTCCTCTTTTTCCATGGATCCCTTTACAGTCCTTAACATCAGGGGACATTTGCAGTGTAAAAAATAAATTTATTCCTTTGAAATCAAACTACCTGAAGACCTGTTCAGTTGTGCTAAGCACCACCAGCTCCTGGCACAGGCAGGGCCAGCACTCAGTTTTAGGTATTGCCACCAAATGAAATCAGTGCCCCTGTCAAAAGGAACAAAAGCTGGGGAGCATCAGGAGCAGGCATGAGACTGGATAAGTGACACATAGGTACCTTCCCATTTAAGACTGAAGTTGTGGGATCTGCAAGTGCTTCTTGGGTAGGCAGGAACCATGGTAGGTTCTGCTCAGAACCTGCTTAGGAAGGTCTGCAGAAAACTGCATACCCTTTACGCAGCCCACACTTAACTTCTCCACTGCAAGGCTGGTGCACTGAAAGCTGCCTCCTAAGCAACTACTCTGCATTTTTGTACATCCTTCACCCCGCTGAAACCTAATGAAAATCAAGAAGAAGAGCGGAAGGTGCTGCCAAAGGCAAGGCTGTGGTGCAATGCTGCCTATGCAGCTACGCACCACACTGAGGCTCATGAGGCTAAGAGGCAGCACAGTGACAGGACGGGGCAAGAACATGTTATACCCAGAGCCTGGTCAAGTCTGCAGCCCAGCTCAGGCCTGGGGCCAGGCTCCCTGAGCCCTGCTCAGCAATAAACTGCAAGACTCCCTCCCCCCAGTTTATAAGCAAATATTCTAAGAGGAGTCACCTTGTTAAATAAATGGAGTCTCCTGTTTTTGCAGGGAGGAGAGAGATAAAAGAGCATCAGGTGCTGGCTCCTTTTTCCATGAATGCAGCCACACGTATCTTCCATTAGCGCAAAAGAGCTTTGCACACATATACACACTGTGCAGATAGTCTGCCCCCATACCTCTGCTGAAAGGAGAACAAAAGTACTGAGTGAATGGCAACCCTAAATACAGCTGTTAATAGAGTATCATGTACAACTGACAAGCAAGCTAATACGCCTGCAGCCAAAGAAACACATTTTTATTATCAGTAGGTAAAAGCACATGGATGTACTGTTTCTTAGAAATTCCTATTTACACATTCATAAAACTTTGATTCCCTGTAGCCCTGTCCATGAAAGCACTTCAAATTCATTTCTGCTAGTAACCCAATTCACTGTTATGACAGCAGACTTTCGTCCCTGCAAAACACAAAGACTGAGTCTATTGCAGAGTCTTTCTCCTGCAGACAAAGGAAATCTCACACATGAAGATCTCCTGAATGGCAGTCCCTATCACAACATAAATGCAGATGAAGACGAAGATGAAAGTCAAGGAGAAACACTGCAGCAAGACTGTTAGGAACTGCAGGAAATGTGTAAAACAGAGGCAAGGTTCTTTGCCAAGAAATTAAAATTTCGCATCTTTCAGAGATATAATGCCACCATAGCGGCACCTCTCTAGGCCTCAGCAGAGGTATGTGCTGCAGGCTAGGAGGTTCCTTGACCCCAGTGATCCTGTAATCTAAAGAGACAAAATTACACAATGCTCAGCAGGGGGGTAGAGATGCAAGAGGGGAAACCAGTGGCTTATGGTTATTTTACATTTAGGCCCAAGCTGCAAGGTGTCCTAAGTGCAGGCTTAAATACTGATGTTGTCTGCAGAATAGTAAATACCAGCTCCTGATACCCACAGACTTCTTGAGTATTCTGGCCATGAGCACAATTGGGAGGCAATCTTCATAAAATATAAGACCAGCTGTATTTATCTAATTTAGTACTATAAATTGCTCTCAGATTAATGGCAATCGTTGTATTAGTTTTAAACTCATCTCTTTTGGTGTCTCTGAACACTATATGCCTTTCAGTACGGCTTGAGGCATCATACTACCTCCTCTGTTAATCATTTTATAAAACTTTGCCCTGTATGTTTTTGTCAGGATAAAAGTCTTCTCTAAGGCTTACAAGCACTAAGCTTTCAAATTTCTCCAGGTTCCTTTCTGTGGCCTCCTATTTCTTCTCCTTACCTCTGAACTCCATTTATTTGCTCACAAACCAGCTCATGACAACATTTGTCAATGAATTTAATGCTCTAGTTAGCAAGGAAGAACCTTGTTAGCTAACATTTATCATAAATACTCTTCACTCGGTGGGCAATGGACTATACAGACATTTGACTAAGAGATAAATTGCAGCAAATAATTTTAGGTATTTTTTTATCCACTAGACGTAGTCAGTCTGAATTGAATGCAACAGAACAATTTTCATGGCGACAGCTGTAGCAAAAAGACTCCTATCAAATATATGTCTATACATAAAGAATAGCTAATAGAAAATGCTTCCTGTAAACAGAAGGGCCTACATAGTATTGTGTAAAGCTCTTGTTATGCCAGGCAAATGGCTGCTGGTCAACAGCTGTATGAATGCAGATCTGGGACCATCTGAAACATTTCAAACAGTGAAGGAAGGAAAACTAAGCTAGGCATCTTATAGGGTTATATAGAGTGCCTACAGAGATTTGGCCTCTGATTCATAGAATCACAGAAAGTTTGGGTCGGAAGGGACCCCTAGAGGTCAAGGTTTGTTCATCTATGCCCCCCTTCCTAGCTGCCCCATACCTGGCAGACAGGAAGCCTAGGAAGACCTTGGTTTCCCTGGTAATGGCTAAGATATCAGTAAATTCTTACATTCCTTCTGAAACTAAACCCAAACAATGACCATGCTAGCTATGAGAAAGATAAGTTTCTAACTGCATGAATAAAACTAACTCAGTTTCAGTTAAACCACCACATGCTCCTAAATCCATTAAGGACTCCTGAACATCTCAGAGTATTTCTAAATTGCCATTTTCATAACACATTTCCTAGAGGAAGCTCTGAGTCAAAACAACTTCTGCTGGAAGCGCCAAAAGAAAAACATTACTATGATGCATGGAGCATTAGTCGCACTGCAAAAAGAAACAAAATAATGGAATCACACTGTAATGATTTTCAAAACTATTAACTTTGTTAATGAGTCATTAAAAATTTACTCCCTGCACCGATTCAGTGAGAGAACACAGTCATTCATTAAAATCTCATCCAAAACGTTTTAATCCAGCTGCCTCTTGAAATGTATGGACAATGCATATGTTTGGTTTTAAATTAGAAAAGTTTGGAATGTGGTGAAAAATATTTTTGGAAGCAATAATGTAAAAGTTTTGTCAAAGTATTTACTACAGTTTTATTGCATGTGTGTAATATAAGTTAAAAAACAACAACAAGAAGAGGCGAACACTTCAATAGGACTGATATACATTCGATACTCAGCTGTTTATCATTATTAAACCCTTCTGCTCTGCAGCTAATCATACTTTTAATGCAAAATAATTAAACATGAGTCCACTGAACAGGAGGAATGTATTAAAAGACAGTAATGTTTAATTTTACAGGAACACTAGTCCAATATCAAAGGGTTTTGTTTTTAAGGAGTAGGCAAAGGACAGTAAGTTGGCACTCTTGCCAGCTCCTGTGACTTCATTACAAATCCATTGATATTTCATGCTTAAGTTGTGGGTCCTGAAGCCCTCTAGCATGAAGAAAATTCTCAGCTTTTCTTTTATTCATAAGTGCCTTGCCTTTCAGCTGGCAGAGGAAAGCTTGAAAATATAAACCCTTAAGAAATACCCAAGAGAAATACACACACACATATCCTGGAGTCTCAGGATTTCAAGGAAACCTCATGATTTATGGAATCTTTGCTCACAATTTCTCTACTTTGGCAAGTAGCTCACTGTTCTGAAGTCATCTATGAATGTGAATATGCAATTACAGTATCAACACCAGGTGCTACTGTATTTTAAATTAGAACATTTTCCTTTGAAATGCAGTGAACTACCACACAATCGTACTATAAGAAAAGTCCCTAGGGATTAAAAAGAAGGCGCTTCTCAAGACCACACCAGAGGGAAGGCAGCCAAGCTTCAGGCTTACTGTCCTCCATCATTCTGCCAGTTCTGTCCTGCTATGGTTTAGGATCCTAGATCAAAAGTCCTTCCGAAGATGGAAACAGAAGCAGCTGCTGCAGTTGTCTAGTTAGACAAGTCAAAAGAGATAATTTGGGAGGAGAAAGAAACTGAGGGACTTTTCAAGTCAAGGAATGATAAAGACAAAGAAAATCTGTAAGTCCTACTTAGTTTGTTGCACTGTTTCAGCACAAGCAAAAGGATGACACGCAAGACTGCAGGAATATCCTTTCCAGCATCAGTCTGGACTCACGGTCACAAAAACCTCACTACCCTCCACCATTCTGGTAAGCTTTTAAAATTATTTTCTCAGGATTCCCTATAAGCAAAGTGCATTTTTCAATGAAACCTCTGTGAGTAGGACCACAAAAGGAATATCTTTAGCTTTGGTAAAGAGAGAGAGCATGAATTACTAAGAGGCAGGACAGTTTTATATATTAGTTTCAATAAAAGGGGTTCCAATCTGTAGAGAAGCTGACAAACCTACAAGAACTGTCCACAATAATCAGTGTGAAGTTTCTTGTGGGCCCCAGAAAATTTTCCAACCCTAACAGGAATGATTCTATGTACTAGAAGAATACAAACATTCAGAAAAATGTAGAGGAAAATATTACGTGCACAAGGTTGCACAAATATCATTCAGTGCTAGGAAGCGCTAAGTGAAAGGAGTAATCCAGTTGCCTGAAGGTCAAGCTACACAGCTGAGCTGCTTTAATCATTTTGACAAATGGATAAACTATGTTTAATTATCCATCTCACCAGCTCAGGCCAAAGATGAAGAAAATATTAAACCTTGTTTAAACACCTTCCCAGTCAGATCACTAATGAGGTTGATTAAGAAAGTCCTCCCCTTGGCTGTTACTTTTAAGGGCCTAAGAATGTTTACAGCACAAGGGTAAGGCATAACTCCTGCTGCCATTGTCTTTTTGGGCCAAGAAGGGGAAGAATTCAGAATGGTTCAATATGTGTTCGTGTCACGGGCCAGAGCATATGACTGCTGTGTCCCTGATCTTCAAAATATATTTACCTTTGCTAAATAGCAGTAAGGCAGAAGAAAAGAAAAACAACAGCTTCATAAATTTCACTACTGCCATGAGAAGCAGTAGCTGCGCTACCTCCCTTTCCCAGTGATTCTTCTGGGCTCTCGCTCTGCTGCTGCAAGAGTTTGTAAACCAAAGGCCACAAAAGAAAATGTCAACCTTTCTGAAGTAGTCATTAAAATTAAAGTCAGGGCCATTAACTAAGTATCCATGTTGGTGTAAGGCGGTATGAGACTATTAGATACTGGGTTGAGATGCAGATCAAACTCTAAGGTCCACTAATTCCCGTAAGGCCCAGATTTCACCTCCAAATGTGTTCTTGCCTCTGACATTGGGGTCCTGGGCAAGTTCATTTCACTGCTCATTTTTTACCTTGTCTGTGCAGCACCAGTGCCTATGCTGATAATTGTGCCAGTACAGGAAGGGACCATCTCTTAACTATGTTTGTACAACAGCTAGCATGATGAACCCCTGAGCTTACTCTTTTCCTATCAGCAGTGACTAAATATATTTAGCCTTTTTGTAGGAGCCTTTGAAGACAGCCACCCCCACACTCCTGTTTTATTTTTATGCCCCTTTCTAGGAGTAGCTTATTGTGAGCAGGAGGACAGGGTTTCAAAGTCTCTCCACAATAACCTCCATTCATTCCTCACCAATGTCAAGAGGACTTTTCCCCAGGAGATGCACACACTTTCCAGTGTACCAGCAGTCTCTCAACTGCTGAGCTGTATTGTGGAGGTATCTCATGGTAAACAGACACAAATGTGTAAGCACATCCAAGGACACACTTTTCCAAAACAGCAGATAATCATTGGAAACACGGCAGCAACCGTGTTAATAAATCATGATTAAATGCCTTCATCTTCAGTTATCACATTTTTCAACACATTTTATTTTCATTTGTTGTGTTTTCAACTCCTTTGTGTTGTTCTCATTACCAGTGCATGAGCTGCTCTTGTCAATGATGGGTGGGCTGATCCTGGAAGATGCTCAGGGCAGCTGCTGAGGTGCTGAGTGCCTCTAGTTTCCATTGACATTGCATGAGAACTGAGCAAGCTGAGCATGAGGTAGGATGAGGCCCAAAAACCATTTTGAAAATAGATGTTTCTCCTCTGGCATCCAGCAGGGACAACATGCGATCAGCTAGCACACTGATAATTATTTTTCCATTACTCTGAGAGCAGTTTCATCCTTCTTTATTTTTCTCCAGTTGTCTTGATGGTATTTCCTAATCTGACCAGAGGAGCAGATTTTAGAAATATACGTTTTCCCTTCTACACATACTGTTAATTGTTGACAAGCCTTAAGCGGTTTTGTTATGCAAAAATGGCTGCTTGCTCTGGACTATTTCAAAATGTGAGAAATACAGTGTTCCCCAACTGCTGTATTCCAGTTCCTGTGCACATGAAGGATAATCACAAGATTAAAGTATCCTACCCAAAACCAAGTTACTAGTGTCTGCCTCAGGGCTATGCTTGCAACTCCATGTGTAATCAGAAAGTATCTCTTAACTTCTCCCCTATCTCCATGGGTTGACCAAACAAAAATAAAAAATGCATTTTCTTTCTCTCCATATTTTGTCTTATCTACTTATCTTAGCACATCTTCGGGGATTGGAGTGTCTTGTACTGTGTGCACAACCAATACAGCATCACACAATATACCAGATCCTGGCTCAGCTTGTAGCCTCTAGCTGCTACAGTAGTATAAAGAGTAAGAGTTATTGGCCATATCTAAATGGCATTTGAAAACTGAGCCTGCTGTAACTCTGCTGCAAACCCCTATTGCTTCCACATTAGAATTAGTTAGCTCATCATCAGATATATTTCTTTTGAATTTTTCATTCCAAACTACAATACATAGTAATTTCTTACCGCTTTCTGCTAAGAAGGCTGCTACATTAGCCTCAGCAGAAACAGAACAAAAGACCTTAAGTCCATGTCCCAAATAACATACTCCAGATGGACTCCCATTTTAAACACAAGAAATGGATGTCCACCGAGGTCAAAATGACAACTACAAAGTCACATGGGAAGCAGAAGAAAAGAGTGGTTGCTTTGGTCTGAGCTGAGCAGCGTAACGTTGCCTCTTCACATTAAAATTCTTCCTTCCTATCTCTGCACACAACATTGCAGTTTGGGTGTAGCACAGTTTTAACCTTCTAAAATAGTACTCTTTCACATTTCCATAAAGTTTATCTCTATAATTTCCAAACAATCAAAATATTTTCTCTTTGAAAATGCCATCTTTATTTCATCATTTTTAACCAAAAGCAAAAGGGCAAGGCAAGAACAAATTATTTGCAGATTCAGGCTGCATTCAGTGGGTAGTTACAGTTAACAAAACCCAGCAATTTTTCATCAGATAAATTATTCAACCAAAGCACTGCACACATATCTGCTGTGAACAGTTTAATTTGCTGCTTCTTTATTGGGTTTTGGAAGGTGTTATTGAGTTTCCTTATTGATTTTTAGAAAGTGAAACAGTAGTTTTCGTTGGGATCTAGACTGAGCTAATTGATAAGCTCTTGGTAATAAACAATAGCAGTGGCAAAAAGGTAGATGAAATGCACTCAGTGCAAGTCAGAGCAAAAGGCCACCTTCAGAAACTTGCAAAGTGGTATTGTATGTACATGTAGCTATAAAGCTACAAGCCAAGTGTCGCTGCAGAAATACTTCAGAGCTGCTGGAGTAATGAGTGCTACTGGAAATGTAATGACTGCACACTGAGTAATTAACATGTTACATGAATTATTGATACATCTAAGGACGCATGTTTATTTTAGCTTGCTGGGCAAGATTAAGTAAAATAAAGTATTCTATAATTTACTCACTATGGAGTTTTTATTTCCAACAGCTTGGTTATAACTTAAAATTGAAGATGCGATTACAGACACATACTTTTCACACACAGTTAAATCAGTAGGATTCAACTTAAAAACCATGTCGAAGACCACAGCCTGATTTCTCATTGCAAACTATTAATAACTATTGACCTATTGTTCAACCAACTTGTGAATGGCATAATACACTACAAGCCATTGTATTTCATCGGTCTAATGCCTTCTAAGTCATGCCTGATGCAATCTTACTCAATTTACTCAACAAGGCAAAAAAAAAGCCATGGTTTGAGGGGAAAATAGTCACTTTGCCCAGATAAAACAGATACAATGCAGCTGTTCCATCAACTAAAAGATAATGCTTTCTTTCCTCCCTTCTCAGTACACATGAACTTTTAGATACTATTAACAGTCATTATGAAACCTGCTACAGGTGACGGTTCAAAACCACAATCCATAAAGTCAAGGAGGAGAGGTTAATCCAGTTAGCATGGAGCATGTTGGGCAGATACAGAGCTCATCCCTTCCACACTGTTATATAATAAGGTTTAATTGGGCGAAAGATGTAGGCAAAGGCTTGAAAAAAAAATCTTTACAAAAGCATTTTTTGCTGAAAATAGTTCCTTTTTTATGAAAAGTTGAACACTGACAATTGTCTAGTGCCACTAACACTTAATTGGAAATAGCCCTGTGGCTCCTCATGGGTACTTCTGCGCCAGAGGCTCTCTCCTTCCAATTCGGGTGCTCCTGAGTGGACTACATTTTCCATGAGATGCTGATAAGTTGACCCTCCTTGAGCTATCGTGGCCTCAGAGCCCTGCGTGAGACATGGTCCAGAGGGAAAGCTCTGTCCATGAGAGGGAGAGGCTCACTGCCATCTTCCACAACTTACAGCAAACAGTCAGAAGAAAAACATGTCCTGCCTGTCACCGATCCTCTGTCCCTTTGCAACAAAGCTTGCCTCAGACCCAAACTGACATTTTTCCCTTTTAGAGATTTTCAACTTTGTTGCTCCTTCTGCTTTCCTGAGCTCAATAAAAAGATTCAAATGGATGCTTATCCTGAAACTCTGAACACATTTCAGGCTCATCTTAAATGAGACAGCAAAAGGAGATGGCAGATGATCACAAAGGCAATGTGCTTGACAGAAAGAGCCTTTGCCCATCCTATTAATTGTACAAAGGGAGGCATCAGGAAGTGCCTCCTCTGAAGTCTGCTAGCCTACTTGTTTGTATGGAAACCACTAAATTTATCAAGTCAGATTACAACATAAGAAAATACATGCAAGAATGCCCAGCAGTCTAGCTCCTTGACACAGCACACAATGACATCCTCATACCTTCAATGGAGAAAGACAGTGAGTGGACTGTAGAGTATGCTGAAACCATCCAAACCACCACACAGATCCTTACATGCCAGGAAATTGAAACAACATGCTTTGGAAGGGAAAAATCCTCTGAAGACCTGTCAACGGCTTGGCTAGGTCAGGCCCCTATGTTCACCACCTGGTCTGAGACAAGAAGGGCTGGAAATGGAAGAAGTGGAAAAAGAAGCTACTATTGTTTGCTAACAGGAAGATGTAGATGAAAAAAAGATACAAATGAGGAGGGTTGAAATAGGACTTGGCATTAAAAGTGCCATACTGGGAAGCAACCATATTCCTTTGAGCCTTTGTTCTCTCATTCACAGAACAAGAGTTGAGGCCCTCCAGTCAATAGTGATAAATACCCTTTCTCTGGCTCTTACTCACAGTCGGTGCTATTATACACCTTCACGGTTCAGGTAAAGTGCAGCTTCCTGACAGGGAATGAAAGATAGCTCTATTTGCGCATATTTCAGAGGCAGCTGGAATCACTGCTATCATCTCATGGAGAGAAGAGGCATTTCAGCCTTGTCAAGACAAGTCAATGGCAACTCACCCTGATCCCAAACAGCATCTCTGTCCAGCCATACATACGTAACCCAGGGTCTTGATCCAAACAGGTTCCCAAGTGTTATATTTATTCCCTTCCCTAGGAAGGAAGGCACGTAAGAAACTGCTGCTTTAACCCACAGACCTCTGTAGGGCTCAGCCTGTCCCAAGCTTGCACAGAATATTTGTTCAAGAAGTCTCAGGGGTGGTGGTACCTGGGAATAAGGAGTGGGTAGATGTTTTGGTTTCACAAACAGTGAAAGCTTCACCCACAGATGAAGCAGGATAAGGAATGACTGTAGGCGGAGCTGGCTTCTAAAGAAGCTGTTCAGCTGCATGTATCCTAGGTGAGACTTTCAGGTTTTTGAAAATATTCTTAATGTGATATGTCAACTTGCAGGAAAAGGAGAATCAGACAACTGTAACTATGGCAATAAGATCATTACTGGTGCGGAAGATCTAGCCTTTCCCAATGCTTCAGCATCCTTCATGCCTGATGCCAATTAGACAAATTCTTCATGATTCCTTCAGACTTCTATAGCATTGAATGTACAGGCTCAGCCTCTAATGAACGAGATTCACCTAAAATTATGTGACATAACAATTGTTGCAAAGTATGTTAAACAAATTTTGCCATTATTTTATCAGGCTGTGTATCCTTTTCCATTTCAGAACCATGTTTAAGGACTTACAGCTAGTTACTGAAGGCTGAGTAACATGTCTATGCTGTAGCAGGTCAGAGCATGCTCTGCCAGCTCACCCTGTGCATACCTCTTCATGATGCTAGTGGAATAGATGGTTCCTCAAAAGTGCCAAGCCATTCAGAAATCTGGCCCCTTTGAGTGCAGAGCTCTTTAAGAAATCACCTCTGGTGTGGGTGCTATAAATATCTGAAAAACAGGCATACAAGGTAATTAACTGGATGGGTATTTGCCCCATGGTCATATCTGCTCATTCAATCTTGCAGAGACTGGGTGCTCGTTCAATTTTTCTACCATGAATGACTTCAAGGATTTTATTTTGATTATGCCTTAGTGTGAAAAAAAACATGTGCAAATATGTTTGAGGGCTTATAGTTAACATTGGAGAGCTGTTTTTCAGCAGAACTGTTTCCATTACAAACACCCAATGGCCATAATTGAAAGGCTTCTTGGACCGTGTCCCTTTTGATGCAAGACGAACACTTGCTTTTTCCCTGCCTGGCTGGCTTACCTTACCAGATCCTCAGCAGCTCTCCTGTGCACTATTGGGTTTCTCAGTTCTCAGTTACCACTACACGGAGGACTTTCAAGGACCACAGATCGTAGCTGAGGTGCTGCTCATCCAGCTCATCTTCTGGCCATAAGAAAGCTAGCATCCCAAGTCCCTTGGTTTCTGATAAGCTAGCCATGGCCCCAGACCCAACACTGATGTTCTCCAACCACTCTTCCACTTTCTAGCTCAACAAGGTTTTCTGGAATCTGCTCAGTGCTGAATTCTTTATTTACTCCAAAGCTTTACAGATAAGACAGAGGTGAAAGAGAGGGAGGTCTCGATCGCCTGTGAAGCGCTCAAATCTTACAGTTATTTTTGCATAGCAGCTTCCTCCCACAGTTTTAGCCAACCATCATTCACCTTTTTAACTCTGGCCTAACTTGTTGTGCCACCTTGCTCTGTGCTGTTAAGTAGTAAGTTTCATTCTGAGCTATGCAAAACCTTTTTCTCAAAATACCCTTAGACTACTGAGAAAATTAAATAACCAAGGCTTACAAAATGATTTTATGTTAATCATCAGATGAAAGGTGCCTCAGTAACAGAAATATCATACAATAAATCAGAAATACCCTTTCAAAAATGTTTGTTTCTTTGTTTGTTTTAAAAAGAATTTCTCCTGAGTGGCTACAGACAGAACTCGTGCAAGGGCAAGACACTCTGGATGGGGCAAAGCAAGGCACCACTCCACTGGAGAGAAGATGGCACTGTAATGGCAGCTTAAAAAGTTATGAACAGAAGAGGTAGAACCACCAAAAGCTGATATGAACCCATGTCTTTTTTGTAAAGCCACTGCCTCTGTTATTTAACTCTTCTGAACGAAGAGGACATAATTCAAAAGGAAACATTTTCGAGCAATACTGGACTAGGGGGATGAAGTGGGCATGATTTAGTTACACAAGAGAAGTCTAGTTCTCATTAGGCTTGACTATATTACCACGCCATCTAAGCCAGTGGAATTACTGGGCTGGAGTCAAGAGTAAAAAGTGAGAGGAACCTGCAAACATCCTGTTACTAAAATAAGCTGTATTTACTGCAAATCTTGAAACAGCTTCATTATGTGCCTTGCATTGTCAGTTTTAACAGTTGTTCTTATTTACTGTCATCTACATTCCCCTTTTAAAGTAGATTGTTACTTGTACTGATCAACTCTTCTTATTGTGCAAAAGTTCCCCAACGCAGGCAGATTTATTAGGTTTTTTTTGTAAAGGTTGTCTTCTTGTTACTCTTCAACAAACAGCTGTTCATAATCCCAAAGTTTAACAATTACATTAATTTTAAACTAAAGGTTGGGGACATAAATTTTCTCCAGTATTTCCTGCAGCTAAAGAAACTCAGTAATCAACAAAAAGAAAACACTAATGATATTTTGTGACTTCTTTATTTTCTAGTCACACATGCTGCAGTAGCGTATGGAGATAAACAAGTGCTTGCTTTTCAGATTTCATTTTGAACACAGAAATCACTGTAGGGCACACAATAAAACTTGATTTTTGGCTTATGTTTCACAGTCAATAGTTAATCCTCAGCTGAACATTTGATACAAAGTGCTCTGCTTAACCTTTCATCTGCTGTCTCTCTCTCCTTTTTGCGTACTGTTTGATTTCAGTTAAACTGTGACTGAATATATCACCTCTGAGCAGGATATCTTTCCTTAAATTACGCAGCACTTTGGCTCATGATCTTAATCAGGAGCTCTTTGAGGAGGAGTCTCTGCTGTTGCAACTGGGCACCGAGTCTTCCCCTCCCAAGCATCTCTGAGTAGAACAGTGTAAGTGATAGAAGAGGAGAAGACGAGTGGGGCTACCACATGCAGACAAAGTGATCAACCATTGACAATAACATGAATGCTGATGCCAAGAATAACAACCTGTTCCTAGGGGAGGATGGTAAAAATGTAGCTTTTCAACAAGCACAGTACAATTACAAGTTATTCAAACGTTTGGTTTAGATGAGTTGACTGTCTGGTCTATCTTCTCTGGCCAAAGCTTTCTTTAGGGTCATTCAAAATTTTCAGAAGCCAAGGTAAAATCATAAACTTGGTGTGCCTCATATTTCAATTAAATAAATACTAGGCAAAGTACGTGAATTTTTCACTATTGTGAAAAATGTTCTACCTTCTGCTAGTCCCCAAATCAGTATTTATGTGATCCTAAAAAATCACTTTTCTATGGACTGTGAAGTGCCTGTGTGAGGCTCCCTGCAAAGCAGAGAGATATTGTTGCTGTAACTTGACCCCTTATTTTAATCAAGTCATTGGACATTTGCTTCTAACAGGACCTGCTGAAGATGCACAGCTCAGATGGAAAGATTAACCATTCCTAATGAAAGCTCCCAGTGTTTTCACTACACTCACTGCCATCCTTCTTTGCTCAGATCTGTTGCAGTTCAAGCAGCTTCGCAGAGCAGACAACCAGTGAGACAGACATATCCAAACTACCTCTACAACTGTTCTCTTCTTCCTCTACAACCAAGTAAAACCACAATATATTTCTGTTAAGGTATTCAGAGACACTCCCAATCTGAAACCCCCTGAATCCGTGCTAAAGATTCCTCTAAAAATGCCGTAATTCAGTAAATACTTAGTTTTAATTGAGCCTTACGAGAGATGACAAGGGGAAGCAAGGCGGTATTCACACAGCCTGCATTAAGCAGTTATTCTTCAGACGCTTAAGCCGGGAGCCTGGTCTCTGAAGGCTCCCTTCACATCAAAGGAGAGAAGCTCAGATGGAATGACAGTACCATGACTGTGGCAAGATTGAACAACACTTCATCTTCTATCTGTAGATTCAAATGCCATGAATCTGCTGGTGAGTAAGAAAAAACAGCAAAGAAGCAAAATAAGTCTAAAATCATTGTTGCCTCACGTACAATTGCAAAACCCCATGGACCAAACTGCAGCATGTCCAAATTGCATCAAGTGTGTTGAAAGCTGTTACAGCCGTGGAAGTTTCCAATTAAGAAACACTCCAATTTGGGAATATATATTCATTTTATGATTGATTTTGCCCTTTTAGGTTAAAATAAGATAAAAAGCTCAGGTTTTAGCTAACTACTACACAACAAAGTGAATACTTCTTCCACTGTCACCTCTCCCATGATCTGTAGCTAATAATTCTCTGTACAGGAGTGCTACATAATACTGCAATATCCACAAAAATCTTGGTGATGCTATGGTCATGCAGTGGTGTTATGAACATGCAGTTCTGGCCTTTAATGCCCGTTTCTCTGCTTGCACAAGCAAAACAGCAAAAAAACCACCCAAGAATAAAGAAGCTTCCCTACCATTGAAATGTGTCTGATTAGCTGTAAAGGGGATGAAAGAGGTGTATGGTATGTGTTTATCTACCTGTCAAGTCATCCTCCTTTCCATGCTCCTCACAGATCAGCAGGGCAAGACCACTTTTCCTTCTAAAACAAATATTTTAGATCTACTGTATACTCAGTGATTGACATTTCAGGGCCTATATGGGGAAATATGATGGCAAGCTTGTAAGTCAGTGCCTTTTTCGAGGTGGCACGGGATGGTCCCTCAGCAAATCCTTCCTCTGTACATAGAAAGCCTGTCTCCTTAATGGCCCATTTAAGAGGTGTGCATATGCACATGTAGGGGTTGTACCCCTATGCAATGAAGCAGAAGTGGGATTGCTCATTTCAAAAGCAGTGGGGAAGAGCCAGGGAATCCCCAGGGGCTGTGATGCTTCTTTGTGGATCCTTCCAGCCTTTCCCGAGGAGTGTCTGCTCCTGAGATCAATACCTGGCCTTGTCATGCTGTAATGCCCCGCTGCACCTGAATGCAAACACAGACACTCACAAGTATGATTGCTCTCTTGTGTCTTTTTTGGTTTGTTTTTTTTTAACAAATGCCACAGAAAGTTCACCTGCATTTCATGAGTGGAATAGAAAACACTGAACTGCTCTGCTCCCCAGCATGATTTTGTTTGCTTGTTCTTGGGAAAATACTGTCTTACAGATGTCACCATTCAAACATGCATTCAGCATCCACTTTAAGGGTGTAAGCCGCAGAAACAGGGGAACGGTTTTGTCACATGGGCTTTGCTTAACCCTTTTACACATCTTCCTTCTCTGGTGCACACCATTTACAACTGCCAAGCAACAGGAAAGGCCTTGTAAACTTTTTGGTGCCACTTCCTTCTTTTCCAAAGTGAATTGCTTCGCAGTAGACTACACATTTGTTTTAGTTAGCCTCAGTCTTATGCAATTTATTACATTTCATGTGTCTGGTCTTATTTTTGCCAGCAGAGATTACATCTCCCTTCTAATAGAATCACACTGTGGAACCTTGGGCACGTCTGGGGATTTTTGCACCGATTCCTGGAGGCAAGGGTGGTCATTTCCTGGCCTCTATCATAAGCGTACACAGCTTAGGGAGAAAGGCTGTCTGTAATTATTAATGAACTCAGTACTTCAGACATTAAGAAACTGCTCTCATTTGAGATCTTAAGCATTATTGTAAACTGCTCAGGCAGGAAAACACCCTGTGCAAAGAATTGGTTAAAATATTCTAAATGCTAAGGGTTTTTATATTCTCCTGTATTAAGCCTTCTGACAGGAAGAAGATGGTATTTCTGCCTGGAATAGTCTTCTGCCTCTAGTTCGAAGTGACAAAGCATTAATGTATGCAAATATGCAGCCTGCAGCTTCTTCTTTAGGAAACAGAGAAGCAGAGGAGAGTATGTAGGCTAAATGTCACCAAGACATATAAAACTCTTTGTGGCTACATAAAACTCTTTACCATACTAGAAATAGGAACGTGCAAAGTATAAAAAGGAGAGAATATGCAACTGCTCCACTCCCAAATGGCTAACGATGTGTAAGTGCAACATAAGTAAACTTCTGCAAAGAGATATAGTGCACTTGAACAAATTAAGAACTAAAATTGCCCGCAAGGTTTCCTTGTTTTGCATGGACTCTTAACTCAGAAGTTCATTCTACCTGGATGTATATGCTGCGCTTTGCAATGCCTTGACCTAGTCTTCCCCATTCTTCCTCTACATAAGTTCAGGTTGGCTCGCTGCTTGTAGCACTAACAGCACTGGGGATGTTGCTATAAAGCATGGCCCAAAGGACTATGTAGGTACAAGGAGTAAGTGAATTCATGTCGGATTACCACTTCCATACCATGACCTTGGGCTTTGTTTCTTCTCTCAGCAGGTATCTGCTGAAGAAACTGGATTTAGCTGTCCCCTCATCAGACTAGGTCACAATTTCCTACTTCGATCAGCACCTTAAGTGTAGTGGTTTTCCAAGTTCACGGCCTCATGCAATACACAAAACAAGATCTGCAAGCTGAATAAAGAGCCACCAATTCTGCTAATTGTCAAATGGGGTTGAAGAATTATGTGTCAGCCACATTAACAAAATTCACCAAAGACATGTTTGTGAGGCTATCCAAACTGTCATAGAGTTAAAGTCAGGTTCAGAAGGCAGGGGCAGGCAGAGGGAAATCAAGTTGTTTAATTTTAACATTTTCAAAACAAAACATTTCCATTTAGAATGTATTTAAATGGTATGACCTAGCCCAGAGTTTCAGTAGTGCTGTTGTATCATTTCACAATATGAAAACAGCAAAGAATCTAATTCGCAGCTGACCTTACCCAGGGCCATAGTAATTCTCACTGCCCTATGTCCAGGCCCTCATATTCGTGCAAAGCCGACAGAGGCAGCACAGCTCACTGCCACAACCCACTGCTTCAAGCCATTTTGTTTTTCACCAAAAAGATGTTTCATCCATTTGCATCACTCATTTTGCTGAAAACGTGAAGCCAGGCCTGCACAGTCTGAACAGAACAGTTTCATTTTTTGATTATTGCCCTAATTTTTTTTCTTTTTAAAAACATGTCATCAAAACCAAAACAAAAACTCTGCCAGATCTAATATTAATTTTCAATGAAAAATTCATTTCAGAATTATTTTTGTTATTCTGCTTGGAATAAAAATAATTTCCAACTACAAAACAACTTGCATAACGAAAATCTATGCCCGGTGACTTCCTAATATAAGCAGAGAAAAAAGATACTCTAACTAGACAAAAAGGAAAATCACAGACAATATACATTTCAGTAGTTTTGTCTTATTAATCCACAGTGCCACCAGATGGAGCTGAGGTTATTCTTTTAACAGGGGGAGCTCAATTAATTTCTGGAAGGATTTCAGTGAACAATATGCACGTGTATAACAGACAAATGTGCGTAGACTCACTGCACTCTATATTAATTAGGTATATTTAAAGTTTAAACAAATAATTTGAACAAGCCATAGGAACTAGTAAACCAGGTTCACAAGTCTTTCTTCTGCATGGTTTCCTGGTGTCTAATAAAGGTTTAGGTTTTCTTGACTGTGGCTCCTCCATGAGCCACTAATACTTACAAACTTGCACGAGTGCAGTCCTTTTGTCGCCTCTGCTTCTCTTCCAAATATAATTTAAATTGGCCAGCACTTCCAAAAACTGTTAGACCAAACAGACAAATATACATGTCCAGACAGCAGAATTATTTAAGCCCCACTATCTGCCTTAGTAACAAAGATGTAAAGTACCTATAAGACTTGGGTCCCAAAAACTGGCCTTAAGCTTCACAATACTTTGGGAAAATACAAGCTTTTTCCTATGTATACACACACACATATACAGGGAGCAAGTACTACAAAGATACAGCAGAAGCATCAGTGTGAGTCTAAAGAAACCATACAACTTCCTCCTTCCATTCCAGTGTACCAGCAGACCCAGACAAAACTACTGGGACAACAGTAAGCGATCCAAGTCAAAAGGTGTATATATGCCAACCCCATTTAAAATGACTTGCTAACATTTTGTCCCACCATTTTAATGAAGTTGGCTTGAATCCCTAGAGT
The DNA here is from genome assembly GCF_030867145.1 of Opisthocomus hoazin. Classification (NCBI taxonomy): domain Eukaryota; kingdom Metazoa; phylum Chordata; class Aves; order Opisthocomiformes; family Opisthocomidae; genus Opisthocomus; species Opisthocomus hoazin. The sequence goes on along the minus strand of NC_134418.1, from coordinate 53,316,775 downwards.
TTGAGGTTGTTACAACTCAAATGTCTCAAACTTATTCTATATACAGTTGTTGTTAATGCCTGCTACAAGATATATGGCCTGACTTGGTACAATAGTAGACCCTATAAAACTTGATGATGATTACTACTTGTTTCTGCTTCACAGTTCACAGAGGAAAAGGCAGATCTTTTCTGAAGGGATTTCACCCCAATCAGAAAAGATTCATGGTAGGAGGAAGACACTGCAGTCTGTGTTACAGAGCGACTCTACCACAGCCAAAAGCAGAGCACCTGAAGAGAACTGTCCAAAAAATGATGAACATTTGATTTCATCAACAGCTTTGAGACTTCCAATTCTGAATTCATTAAGAAGTGAAATTAAACATGAACTTCTCAGAGAAAAAGAATTGCTCTTGCCTGATCTAACTTTGTGCTATGAAATAATTCAGACTGTATTAATACATTGGTTATAACTTCAAGATAATGCAAGTGAAAAAAAAAAGGAGACTTCCCAGAGTTAAAATTGGATATTTTGACTTTGTTCAAGCTTTTCCTCCCCTACTCCTTCCAAAATAGCAACACATAAATCAATTCACTTTCAGGAAGTATTTGTATTGTGATGACGACAAAACGAACACATCGGTTTCACCAAGGTTTCTCCAGCTTACTTCATCCTATGGTCCAGTTCAGCCCTTGAAGCTTCAAAACTCATTTAATGCAATAATAATTACATTTTACCAGGACTGAAAAAACTGCCAGATGTCCTAAAGCCTACTTGCATTGCTCCAGATGGTGTAAACTCTGGGAGATGTAAAAAGCTTTCAGCATTACAGGGTTCATCACCCACATCCCCCCTCCCAGACATCTTCAAGAATTCTCTTTGCTAATCTCCCTCACGTCCTGTAACTCATTAACTGATTTTTTTCTTTACCTTTTTGCCTGCAAAATCTTTCCTAATCATTCATCCAGAGCTCCACATCCAGCCAGACCTGCTCCCTCTCACAGCTGGTGGTGGGGTGACAAGTGCTGCTGATTGCAAAGGAGGGCCAGAACTGTGGCCTGTGACTGGAGAAATGTGAAACAGCCAGCAGGGAACAGCATCCCCTGGGAAATCTTTCTTTCATTAGGCGAGAAGGTCATGCCCTTATTAGCCTCCAAAGCTGATGTGCAAGTCCCCTTCTGGGCTGGAGGCTTACGCCTATGCAGCCGTGGCCTTTTGCTGCGCAGCAGAACCTGCTATTGAAGCGAGTTCTTCCTCTGTACTAACGTACTCATGCTCCACATAAAAATTCTATAAGGATGTGCCTCCAGGAGAAAATGTTTTGGGTTTTTTTTTAGCTATTTTTCCTGTAACCACCACTGTAGATAAGCTTTGTCTTTTCCTGATTTGAGAGAGAACTGTAGGTCAAGGGCACTTTTGCAGCTTGCATGATCTGAAGCTGCTTCTGCCTGGCAGAAGTCTGAGCTGCTGAAATAGAAGAGTCTTGTCCCTCCACTCTATGTCCTCAGCCCAATGCCTTGACTACCATTAGTACAAAGTACCTTCCTACACTACCCAGTGTTAAAAATTGCAACGGAGGCAAGAGGTGTCTACTGTGCAACCTTCTGATAATTGCTATGAAAAGGAAATGTTTCCACTACAGAACTGGGTTTAATTGTGTCCTCCAGCCCCAGAGATTACACTACAGAATCTATTCGCTCTGCAGTTTTCACAGCTTGTGAGAAGAGAGGCCCTACTGTCAGTGGAGTTCAGTCGAGTTAGGTGGTTATTCACTCCCAGTCTCAAGAGTCATCAGATCAACAGCCCAGACAGATGCCGCATTCCCGGACATCCCATGACTTGCCTGTGACATACCAGAATCAAGCTAATATTTCTAAGGGCTTCACCAGATCAACAACCCACACTCAACTGGCTCAGCTCTAAATTAAGGATGGAAGTCCTTATGCACTAATGCAATGGGTCTTTGGGAACAGCACAGCTGTCTGAAAGGAGAGTTACGAGGCATCCCAGTTTCAACACGGGTTTCTAAGGGATCACTTCATTCTTTTTCTCAACACCTTGAGCACGCGATGGATGAGAATTGCAGAGTCATAGACCCATCACCTCCTTTGCCTTCTTCATAAAAGATTTTATCATTTACTGTACAAAGCAGACAGCCTTCCCAGCTTTATAGCTGCCTTAATATGAAGAGTGTCCAGTCTACCAAAGCTAACTACCACTCAATAAACCATGACATCACTGGTGTGTACTCCACTTGTATGAACGGGCAAAGGAATAGACAAGAAATTGAGGATAAGAATCAGGATACGGGGTAACATGGCAGTGCATGTATTCAAAAGTCATAAGCCAGCAACATTGGCATCAGGTCCAGCTCTGGATACTTAAGAAACATGGAACTGGGCTAGAAGTTTCAGTGCCGGCTGAACTTTCAAGCCCCATCATCACTCTTTACATATGCCAAACCCCAGATGAGACTAAAATGCTTTGAAATCGTTTCACATTGAAACAGTTCCCATCCCGAAGGAAGCACAAACCCTAACTGAGCAGAGACTTTGAGGTTACTGGAATCTGATTCTATTTTAAAGCAGTTTCTTCAGTAACCAAAAGTCAAAGCAGCCTTCAAATAGTGGAAATACACAAATCTTCCACTCCTTACAACTTTTCAGTTAAAAAGGGACAGCCATGCATTTAAATTATGAAGTGGTAAAGGATTTCTAAAGTGGCCAACCCAGCGTATCAAGCTCTAACTGCAATATGTCTCACTTAGATAACAACACTGCCTGCAAAGTTTCAAGGACAACCATAAGACATAGTGCAAAAACGAAAGAAATAACATAACATGCTTTTACACTGCACTCAGTGCAAGTATCACAAGGTGTCTGTTCATAAGTCCATGCCACAAGCACCCAGTCTGGCTGGTTTTTGATCTCTGCTTCTGTTGTGAAATCCAAACTCCACTGCCTTTAGAGAGATACTGGTCTGATACTGGGCATGGCGGTAGCTCTAGAGCATCCTGGTCATGCAGCCACAGCACCAAGGTCCCATAAGGCAGGTGAGGCCATGTGCTAAGCTTTGAGGTGGAGCCTGTGCAGCAGCAGTGGGTGAGGCAGAGCTCAGTTCTCTCCTTGTAGCCAGGCCCCAGCCAGCTGGGTAATGCTTCAGGGTGGAAGTGTAAAGTAGCAATGCCATCTGCTCTCACTGGAGTAAAGGCTCATTCCTCGATTTCTCAGTGCCTGGGGATGCACGGGTTAGAAAGCAGCATGCTGCTGACAAAAACCTGCTGTGGCAATGCAAGAAGTTGCCTTGAATGTAGCATTTGGGTTGGAAAACCAGAGACTCATAGAGCAGAAAAGGCAGAGGTAGTGCTGATGACATAGTCTGAAATGATAAGAGAACCTCCTTGATGCCACCAGTGTTACACCTTTTCACACCAAGGAGAGGCTGAACAAGTGTCTCGTTACCACTATTACTTTACTTTGCCAAAGAGACACTATGAAATCGAGTGTTTTGCCTTAAATGACAGTGTGGGGTACACAATTTTGTACAGATGGGTTTTCTCCAGGTTCATACTCTTAAGTACCAAGCCTGCTGAATAAATTGCCTGGAAATGCAGATACCCATCCATGTAATAAACACAGGAGAACTGCTAACAATGAGACTGAAATATGCAGCTTCAGGCAGAGGACAACATTTCAGCCCAATATTTAAAGTTTATCATTAATAAACTAAGAGGGATTAGTGGAGTAGTAGCAGACATGTTTCAAGAATAAGGCTCACTGCCACGATTAAAAGACATTTGCCTAATTCCACAAAGACCTGTAGTCCTCTGTGTGTATGAGTGTGCACGAATATTCTCATTTTTATGGAAGATCACCTGTCTTTCTCTTCCTAAGGATTTCATGGCTTTATGCACATTCTTGTTACATTGAGAATCTGCAATAATGTTACCAATGAAATTGTCTATGAATAATACATTACTGCATTGCATAAAATAGTAAATGATTTCTTGAGGGATAATGAAAACTACTAGTACTTACCGGGTGTTCAGGCCAGGCAGTACATTACTAACTAATTTATTTTAGTCTTTGTTGAATAAAATATACAATTCATTCATCTCTGGTGTCATATCATACAGCACTGGAGCCAAGGGAAGCTGATCTGAGCACCCCGAATGGTATCGATAGCCCATAGCAGCTCTGCTGCAGCACAATTACAAGGGGATGCTGAGGACATATTGGTATTCTTCACTGGAGGGCAGGAGCCACCGCTCAGCTTTCGGCGTGATACTCATAAAACCTGAGTTTCATGAGCAGTGCAGAGTCTAAAACGGCTGCCATTGTGCCCTTTAGTCAAGAGAAATAAGTGAACAGGCCTAATCAGCCAGATCTTCACATGTAGTGGGGGCATGTTCAAACGGCCCAAGATGATTTAGAGGAAAGGGGTAGAAGCCAACTGGTGGATCCTACCCCATGTTTTGCCAGGACTGCCTTTTCTACCTCAGCCACCTGCTAGGACAAGAATTGTCAGTGAATGACTATATTTGACACCTCAGATATTTAGATAACTTTTGGTTCACTATTGTTATGCTCGAGCACTTAAGTCATTCACCTCCGCAAAGCCCACCCATGGAAAAGACCGCTGTGTGGTGAGCACATCAAGTCAGGCTGGCCAATGGTGAATTATGTTCCCAAAATACAATTCTTGTTTCAAGTAACGATACTGCAAGGTGCAAGCAGAATTGCTGAGCAGAAGTCAACAAAATAAAAAGTCTGGTTTGGAGGTTTATTTCTTTTTCATCAATAGAGACATACAAGAAAACCTCTTTTACTAAATATAGATGGCTTTCTGAAGTACCTGCTTCTACTCTTTACTTTGCAAAATACTGCGTTTCAAAACACCACTTTCACATATGCTGCATTTTCCAAGGTTCATTAAAATTAATTCACATCTTAGTCTTGACAGTGGATTGTCTCTATCAGGGCTTAGAGCTGTTACTGCCTTTCAAGTCCTGAAGCAATTACAGCGTTTGTTGCACAGGAGAGCCCAGCTGGGATCCAATGATGCAGGTAACGTACAGACACAGAACAAAATCCTTCTCCAGACACTTGGTTGTGACCTGTCAATAGCGTACCTATAGAGATATTAACTTCTCAGTATTTGACTGCCAGATACCTGAAAATATGCGGACCTTTCCCCTGTAACACTTGGGAAAGAAAATGCTACCAAACCCAGTAATACCTACATACTCCCTCAGGGAAAAATTGACACACTGACACTACACTCCCATGATTACCAGACCAAAAACTAGCATTAATTATCCATACTCTTCACACACTGTTCCATTTGCTTATACAGGATCAGAGTGTTTTGTTATAAAATATTCGGCAGTGTAAGCAATACTACCTTATTTCAAACATAGCCAGCTGATACACTTCTGCCTCATTCGCTTCCCCACTAGGTAGAGTAGGCTAGAGTGATTTGCAGGTAAAACCTTCTGAGAACCAAAGCAAGTTTTGCAGTGTAGATATTTTCATTTAGAACTACTTTATCGTGGCTCAAGGATTTGTGTAATTTTAGCAAAATGTTTCAAATGAAAAGGAATTCTATGCTGATATAAGTCAGAGACGATGGCTTAGATTTTCAGTTTTTGAATTTTTTTTTCTTTCCCTTCCCTCTCCTTTTTATCATTACAAATGTAGATTGAGGTAAGAGATAAAAATTAGACACAAGGAACTACAGTCTCAGGGGAAAAACCCAAAACATTTCAGCTCCCTTCAAAAAGCATCTAAATGAAAACGTTGCATTTCTATTTAATTCTAAAACAAGTTTTCAACTCATTCCCTCCATGAAACAGGGAAAAAGAACGACAAAATATGAAGTCTTTTTTTCATGATGCTCGTATTTTTTTCCACAACAGCTCAACCCACTTTTTCAGCAGACCCTATTAAGAGCTTTATTTCTCTTATAGTAACTGAATAAACTAATGCAGTGCCTTCAGATGCTCCAAATGCGCTCACACGTGAGCCACCTACAAAATGTGCTTACAGAGGACACAGAAATACTTTGTAAGAAATGAATGCTTGATGATTGTCCTGGAGTAACTCCGTTTTGGTTCAATACCAACTGACCTTCAGGCACACAGGAATTGCTCAGGAGTGGGATCCACCTCAGAGCAGATTTCTAGGGAATCCAGTGAAGATGGATCTGTCCTGAACAGACTAAAGCATTTACAGAATTGGCTGGGTTACTGTGGCAGGACAGGAGTGAATGCACTCATCTTTGGTCACGCTTATGTCATTACCCTCCTGACTCCCATCATAGCAGCAGAGTCTACACAATCCCCTGTGAAGCTTTATATCACGATTCACACGAGATGTCCATAAGCTTCCACTTTCTGAGAAAAACTGTCCACTGTAGACAACTTCTTGCTGCACATGTGGGGATCAATCTGAAAGGGTGCAAGTAGCTCTCAACAGCATCCAGGAAACCTGGGCTGTTTAGAAATCAAGGTCATCAAGCCAAGGCATAAAGAAAACTGCATCCCTGTCACACTTTACACAGATGACCCTGTACAGCCTGCTGCCATTCCCTACCAGGTAGGCTAGAGGAAGGTTGGCAATCAAGACCCAGCTTCTAATACACCAGCCCAGCTCTTGGTTTATACAATAAATGTAGGAGACTTTTATGGGAAAGAGAAAGGGTTATAATTCAATTAGTGGAACAGCAAAGGGTTGTCTCCCTAAGAACAAGGGGGAAGAAGGAAGGCAACTACTTATCCAAATGCATGGTACACAGGCGCCTGAGTTGAGCAGTTTACTTTGAAGATATAGCAAGTACTTTCAAGTGCATTGTGCAGTAGTAAAAAAAAAAAAAAACAACAAAACAGACAACAAAAAAACACCAAAATAACACACAGATAAAACCATTAAGCTGAACAGAAAATTAGTCCCCCAAATAATAAACTCCAAAGCAGCAGTGAGTTCTGCAGCAGTGAACTGCTATACAGGATTTCATCCACATGAAGAATGATTATGATCTTTCTTAAGAAGCTGCAAAAGACTTACAACCTCTAAGTTAGCAACTTACTAAACTCTGGCTGCCAGGGAAAATTACAGCAAATGCTTCTAACATTTTCTTCTGTAGACAGGCTCTGATTCAGGGGAGGAAGGGAAGAGCAGCAACCAGAAAAACTTCATGCTCATCCGCTCTATTTCCATTTTACATTATTATTCCTTCTTTGTATTGCGGTGTGCATGCAATCTCATTCCCTAGGAATATGAAACCTGCAGCCACAGTTTCTTTAAAGGCAAGTTTCTAAACAGTCTAATCTCTGTGCTCTTCTTTATGGATATAATCTGCATTTCTCTCGGTATCGCCTATCTGTCTGAAGCCTCAGCGGTACTCTTTAAACCAACCGGCTTTGTCACAATGTTGTGACTTTACCAAAACTTATTACTTCCTGTGAGAATGTCCTGGCTCTCTGGACAACTGGCCACTGTACAAGTCCAAACCCAGCAATCCTTAATACGATAAGAAGGACTTCTTGTGGCTGGTAACACTAACGTTGAAAAGTAAAAAGTGGTGGTCTGCTTCATACTGCAATCCACAAATCCCCCAACTTCCCTCAGAAATTGGGTCCTTCCTGTATAAGCCTGAAGCTGGGAATGGCCAATGATACAGCACAGGAGAAAAAAGTGTATCTGATCTATTTGGGTCTTAAATACCAACTTCTAAATCAGATATGTTTTGAACTAAAGTATAATAATTGTAGCAGCAGCAAACAGCTAGCCGTTTTATCCTCTCTTCCTCAGTCACTTCTTTTTCACATCCCCGAGCAAAAGTATTCAGTTGTCCCATTCTGCAGGAGTGCATTAAAAAGGACATGTCTCGCCCCCGACCAAGTGACAAACCGGGAGTTAAGCTGAGATCAGCACTGGGTGTGCTGGGTTTCAGCCTCATCTGCACTAACACACCAGAGCAATGTCAAAGTACATTTAATCCAGTAAATCCTTCTGGGGTAGCAGTGTGGTAGTGCACTGCTGGAAGCCCACAGGACAGATCAGGGCTTCCTGAAGGAAGATTTTTTTGTCTGGTACAGCTCCTCAGGAATCCATATCCATGAGAAATCAATTTGAATGCTTTCCAAGGAAGTGTGACACTGCCTGGCTATACACATTTCAGCATGGCCCCTCTGCTGTCATCTTCTAAATCAATTTCTTTCACTTGGTGCCAATGCAGCATATTAGTTTTTTAAGTTGCCTTCTCGCTGAATAAGATATGGCAAACCTGTGAATTTTATTGGTTATAAGAAAGCTTTGAGAGGGAGAATAGTAGAGGGCAATATCAAAGCTAGACTTCAGACCATATATTGCTTTTTATTTCAACAGCAGAGGGGAAAAATTCATTCTTTATCTCATAATGTGATTCATGGCTGTTTCCACAAGGCATTGGTAATGCAATTCATTAATTTGGCATTGGTAATCTTCACCATTTTCTTTGTATATATTCTGCTAGTATGAGCCTATCAATGCATTATAAATTATCCTGTCCTAAATATATCAACACAAAAGCAAACCTGAAGCAGTTGCGTGGGTCAGGGGCATTTTTGTGAGGGGAAGTTACCCAATGTTAGCAGATATAAAGCTAGCCAGAAACACAAGGAGATGAGTTCACAGTTTTGAGGTAGCTTTTTAATTTATTATTTTCTTCTTATAAAATCTCAGCTTTCAAGAAAAAAAAGTGACTACTCCAATAGTTTTTTCTCTAGCCTCAAAAGCACTAAGGTCGCATAGCTTTTGTTACAGAAATTAGATTTCTGAGGCTACAAGCCAAAATTAAAATGTTAACCAACAGACCACTCCCAAAGCACTTCACAGAGAAGGCCAAAATCATTGCTCTCTTTTTGAAACACAGCCAGGTACAGAAGCTGAGGTACAGAAAAATGAGTCACTCATGGTAGCCTAACAGCTAAGGCAGACCCCACTATTCATGCTGTGCCCTCTAGCCTGAAGTCATATTCTTGGGAGGTCTAAAATTGCCATTAGAAAACTAAATTAGCAAGCATCAGCTTTACACTCCTGTTGCAGGAAAGGGAAATTGAGATAATATTAACCTATAGAGGACTTCACTGAAGTAGCTTATCACCATAAAGTCAGGTTGCGGTAGAACAGTGTGTAAAATAGCCCTACAGAAAAGGACATGTCCAAAGCTTCATGGCGCCAACTGCGCAAGTTTGCGTGGACAGGTTTTGGTAGTGGCAGGGCAACAGGAGTGTTTTCTGTGAGAAGCTGTTAAAAGCTTCCTCTATGTCCGATGGAGCCAGCTCCAGGATGGACCTGCTGCTGGCCAAGGCTGAGCCCATTGTGACAGTGGTAGCTCACCTGTGATAACATGTTTAAGAAGTGGAAAAAAAAATCTGCAGAATGGCAACTGTAGCCAGAGAGAGGAGTGAGAAAACGTGAGAGAAACAACTGTGCAGACAGCAAGGTCAGTGAAGAAGCAAGGACAGGAGGTGATCCAGGCACCAGAGCAGAGATTTCCCCTGCAGCCCGTGAAGATGACCATGGTGAGGTACGCTGTCCCCCTGCAGCCCATGGAGGTCCATGCTGGAGCACATATCCACCCGCAGCCTGTGGAGAACCCCACACCAGCGTAGGTGGGTGCGTCCAAAGGAGGCTGTGACCCCATGGAGAGCCCACACTGGAGCCTGGAAGGACCTGTGGACTCATGAAGAGCGAGAAGCCCATGCTGGAGCAGGTTTGCTGGCAGGACTTGTGATCCTGTAGGGGACCCAAGCTGGAACAGTCTGTTCCTGAAGGACTGCACCCCAGGGAAGTGACCTAAGCTGGAGTAGTTCATTAACAACTGTAGCCCGCGAGAAGGACTCATGTTGGAGAAGTCCATGGAGGGCTGACTCCTGCGGGAGGGACCCTACGCTGGAGCAGGGGCAGAGTGTGAGGAGTCCTCCCCTGAGGAGGAAGGAGTGCCAAAGACAATGTGTGATAAACTGACTGCAGCCCCCACTCCCAGTGGCCCTGTGCCTCTCAGAGGGAGGAGGTGGAGAAAATCAGGAGTAAAGTTAAGCACAAGAAGAAGAGAAGGGTGGGAGGAAGGTGGGTTTAAGATTTAGTCTTCTTTCTTATCATCCTACTCTGATTTGCTTGCTAACAAATTGAATTAATTTCCCCAAGTCGAGTCTGTTTTGCCCATGACTGTAATTGCTCAGTGATGTCTCCCTGTCCTGACCTCGACCCAGGAGCCTTTTGTTGTATTTTCTCTCCCCTGTCCAGCTGAGGAAGAGGAGTGATAGAGTGGCTTTGCTAGGCACCTGGCATCCAGCCAGAGTCAACCCACCACAGCTGATTATAATTCCTAAAATAAAGTGTCTAGATTGGATTTTCAAAGGACAGAAGACATTCAGGCACACATTTCCAATCAACTTTAAATGGGAAGAGTCTGACCCATTTCTGCTTTGATTTTACGTTAAATAAGAACCACACTTACGTTTTCTGAGAACAGGCTTGACTCTTGATACAAAAGTCAGCCTTGTGATATTCCAAGCACATACAACCCTAGAGACCTAGAAATGTCATTTGATGAAAATTATTCCACTTATGTGGCAAACAAGAATTTTAACACAGGGAGGGAAATGTTTGTGCTGCGTTTTCTTCTTCGCTGACCAGTGACTCGTGGCTGATGTGGGACTGATACTACATGCAGTGGATCATAATCTAAACTTTTATACTTTTAAATGCTTTGGATATGCACAATGGTGTGTTAATGCCAAATAACATGATTTTATTTTAACAGCACTTAGCACTATTCATGCACAACTGAATCAATCTATAATCATTTGGACACGAGCAATCTGTACTGCAAGAAACAAAAGAGATTGCGCTGGTTTTGGCTGGAGCAGAGTCAATTTTCTCCACAGTAGCTAGTATGGGACTATGTTTTGGATTTGTGCTGAAAACAGTGTTGATAATACTAGGACGTTTTAGTGATTGCTGAGCAGTAGTGCTTGCACGGAGTCACGGTCTTTTCTGCTTCTCACACCACCCCACCAGTGAGTGGACTGGGGGTGCACAAAAGGGTGGGAGGGGACACAGCCAGGAGAGCTGACCCCGACTGACCAAAAGGATATTCCATGCCATACGACATCATGCTCAGCATACAAAGCTGGGGGAAGGAAGAGGAAGGGGGCATGTCTGGAGTTATGGCATTTGTCTTCCCAAGTAACCATTATGTGTGATGGAGCCCTGCTTTCCCGGAGATGGCTGAACGCCTGCCTACTGATTGGAAGTAATGAATTAACTCCTCGTTTTGTTTTGCTTTGCTTGCATGCGCGGCTTTTTCTTTACCTATTAAACTGTCTTTATCCACAACATGGAGCAAATAACATTACCTTTCACAATAATTAATATTACCTATTTTCTAGCTAATTCTAGCAGAATAGCTTGCCTCTTTCTTCTGACAGATAAAAAAATTCTAACACAAATGTATTGAGATAATGTACTGTAACAAAAATAATGTAATATCTAATAGCAGGCATTCAAGGCTTACCTTTATATGCCACTATTATCATGAGCATACATCCAATATGCATACAGCGTTCCTAAGCATTGCTTTTGCTTTGTAGTGTGTAATAAACTGCTCTGAGCTGTTCAGAATGGATCAACTACATTTTATAGGACATAAAACAACCCCCAAAGAAAACAGTGTTTTGGCAGAGATAACTTCCTTATCTTCTCAAGTAACCTACATTCACTGCCAACAGTGTCTAGAAAGCACTGCCATCAGGTACAAGTTACGGTGCTAACTGATGCAGAATTAACTACTCCATTGCATTTGCAACTGTCTAAGCTACGTTACCTGCTGTTCTGCACTTTTCCCCACATTGTGTCACCTGCTTGTTCACCTGCTGCACACTGCCAGGCCCTCCGAGCATGAGCTGTTGGAGGAGGGGAACCCCTTTTCCCTGCTTGGCCGCATGGCAGCAGCTGCTTCGAAACCCTAGTCCTGCCGGGGCTCCTTGAGAGCCTGCAGCACCCACAGAGCATAGACAGCAACAGCACTGCCACCTCCCATCTCCGTGCTGAGAACAGCTTGAGTCTAATCCATGAAGCACGACAGGGCTCCTCTGTGAACACCGATTAAAACACCTGCAGGATCTTTGTTTTGATTTCCCTGTGAGGCCTCCAGACTGAGGCAATTAGCAACAGGTTTTAGTGACTCATGAAGCATCAATGTAAAGCTTTTCTTCAGAGTCTTGTAATTGTGACAAGCTAAGCTACTCTGAATTGGACATGTACTACTAACTCTACGGAGACCACAACAGACGAATAGGACAAGTTCTTCCCACTTCAATATTAGCATTCATTTTTTTCTTTATTAAGCTCACATTTTCTGAGTCTCCTAAAAGACTAAGACACACTATATATACATATGTATATATATCTTTTTTCCTACCTGATTTAACTCATTGCTAAGCTGTAGCATGGAAGCCAGACTGCAGCCTAGGTACGGGAGGCATCTGGTTTGCCACCAGCTCCATACTGTATTTATCTGAGCTACATAGGGTACATACATACTTAAAAGGGAAGAGAAACTAGCTCACAATTTTACATTACTGAAGCTCGTTCTGAGCCAGCATGGGTATTCTCTTCTGTACAGCACTGGGCCATGCAGATGTACCCTAGGGAGGTTACTTGCTGAGTTAATGCTACTGATATATGAGAAAGTTTCCCGTTCCTACAGACAGCTTCTGTGAAGAAATTTCCCTGCTGCAGAAAATTCATAATTTAAAGAGAAAAGGCACTAAATAATTTCTGAAGGTGATACTTGGGAAGTGAAACTATTTTTCATGATAGAGCCCCAAACAAAGGATTATCTGTCAATAAATCTATCATTCATGACATCCATGCTCCCATCGGGGTCAAGCCCACTGTAAATAAACAAAAGGCTCTTTTAATGATTTACCATTGCCTAGAGGGGAGGAGGAAGAAAGTATTAATTTTTCCCAAAACTTGGGTTGACAGACCTACATTGATAAGGTATTTACATCAAATAGATATTTTCCTCATGCAGGAACACGGCTTGTTTCTAACATTCTCTTTCTATTAGGGAGTGGCAAAGAATATTCTATCTAAACAAACTGCTCCTAAGTTTTGGGGCATAAACCACTGATTGTCCTTAAGTTTAAAGCTAAAGAGTAACAACATTCTTCAGTAGCCTGAGATCTGCTAGTCTAAAGTTTTAGAGAGTCATTAAAAAACCGAACTTCTCAAGTCAACTGTAATGATGAGGAGGACTTGAAACGTGCTTTCCTCCTTCCATTGCCACTTAGTGATGAACAAAAGAACATATAAACTGTTTCACAGTCAAAGTAAGAACCTGACAGAGAATCCTGAAGTAGGTAGAGTTAAAGTCTTTTCACTCTTCTAAACAAGTTCCCAGTCTATGTGCTGCTTTTACTTAAAGAAAGACACTTGGGCCTTGTTTTTTCCTTGTTTACCACTTGACCACTGGACAAGACTTCACCATTCTCACTGCAAAGCACATGCTAGTTAGAGGATTTTCTCTGGCTCAGAGCCACGCCATCACAACTTTCTGTTTGGCTCTGCATATTTGGGGTGAGATAGATCCCACTAAGATAGCCATGTTGTGGCCTTGTACAGCCCCAAGCCTCCCTGGCATCATGAGAGAGCAGCAAGAAAATGCTGGAGCTGGAAGCCAGGTTGTGGCACTGAAGAGGAGTCCAAAACTGTGAATCCGCTCAGTCTTCCAGGGAGGAATTTGAGACAGCTCACAGGGACACTGCACCAACTTAGCTGGAAAAATACAAACAAACAGCCTGTGACATGCAGGACTTCACAACTCAAAGTTCCTTGCATGAGCATACTGGTAACAAGTTTTGCAGAAGTCACGTGTATTAGAAAACCCCTCATTAGATGCTATACCTTAAGGACTCTGCTCAAAAGGGCTGAGGTGGGGAGCCTGTGGTCAGTTTTAATTGAGCAATTCCTTTATGTTAACCGCTTTCACAAGATCTACCCAATTTTCTCTCCAACTTCCTGTGCAATTGAGTCTCCTAAGCTAGAGCTCACATGCACTGCTGTCTGCCTGTAATGAGCTTTCATTCAACAGACTGGAAAGCCCTTGTTGATTCAGAATTTGATGGTCTGTTCTATCACACCACTTCCCCATTGCTCCTACACCAAAGTCACCCATGGTCACACTAGCATACAAGAGGGACAACACACTGAAGAATGGGGTCTGTAAAACACTACAGATGGTATTTACTGAACTGAGCTGGGCTTTGCCACCTGGAATTACACTTGCATCTAAATACACAGTTTTCACATTTATTACAACTGAAAAAACATATGCATTACTGCTAAAAAATCATCCATTCCAGTCTAACAGGTCCCACTGGTGAATAATGCCATGCATAAGTTGCACTGCTGAAGATAAGTGAGCTAGATTACCTAGGTAATATCTCATCCAGCTGAGTAAAGTGTGCTAAACGGTGTATGAATATGTGTAAAGCCAAGTGACAGAAGTACATACTCATTTTTGAAAAAGGAAAAAGTAACAGAATAATGTTATACTCAGGCTTTCTAACACAGCTCAAATTAAGGGTGGAATTTCACTCTATCATTATTTCCATTATACGCTTTTATTTCGAAAGGTTAAGAACTCAGCTATCAAAATGCACTCTTGGATTAAATTTTACAGGTAGAGCATTCCAGCATGAAAAAACAGCACTATATACCAGGAAGAGGAATTGTTTGTAATTTTTACATACAAATTCAGCACAAAACAATTCTCAAACTTTTCTATTTCTTTTAAGTAAAGCATCAGATGTATGTGTTCATAATAAAGCTCTTCACGAATAAACTATCAGCATGTAATGAAGTACACACTATGGCAGACATTGCCATTACCACACATGTTCAAAAAATTCTCTCTACTACACATATTGCTTAGCTCTTCCAAATTTCAGGAGGTAAGATGAAAAATAAAAAAAAAAAAACTAGAAAATATGTTCTCTGGCCTGCAGATTTAGATTATGGCATCTGTTGTCTTTTCTCCTGACAGGGCATAGGCACTTGGGAAAGTCTGAAGATAGGGAGAAGCTGGAAGAGCGCTGCACCTAGTCTATTTAAAGCCAGGTACAATCTCTTATTTATCTTTTAGCACAAAGGTATTGCTACAGCTTCAGACTTGACATAGAAGGTGTTCAAAATGCAACAAAAAGACAGCAGCCATTGGACTGACAAGCACAGCAAACTCCAGTCTGCACAGCTCTGGGTGCTCAGCCGAGCTGCAGGGTGCTGAGACCTGCAGAGAAAGAGCAGACCATATGGAGGTGATGTAAAGTCTGGGGAGCTGCCTGGAAAGGTTGTTTCCAAATATTGGATCAGCTTTAAAAGATGACCTTTAATGATTTGAACATTTACACTGTTGTCTTTTTCGTTAAAAAATGGGAAATATTAAATACTTCTACTATATCTTAAGATTAAAAATCTTACTGTCTGCTTATACTGCTGTATTCCAAGCTGTTCAAGTAAGAGCAATAAAGACAAATTTCATTTCAGCAGGATCCCTTTAATTAGTCTGCAATGAGCTTTGCCCTGTTAGAGGTTTATAGCAAATTTTGTGGAAAATGCTCTATGCAATTCTATTTAGTCTAACTCCATCCCACAGAAATACCCAATAAAATATTTTAAAAGCCTACAATTATAGGAACGTGCTGTTCAATGAGTCATAACACTGAACTGGAAGTGCTCTCACTTGGGAGAAACGCTACCCAAATGTTGTGGTTTAATCCAGCAGTCGGCAACCAAGTACCAGACAGCCACTTGCTCACCCCTCCCCTTTCACCCCAGTGGGATGGGGAGGAGAATGGAACAGATAAAAAAGGTAAAAGTCATCAGTTGAGATAAAGGCAGTTTAATAAAACAACAAAGGAAATACTACTATTACTATTAATGAATATACAAAAGTAGCTATACAAAATACAGCTTTTTTCTCACTGTCTGGTGACCGACTTGCAGCCAGTCCCCAAGCAGAAATTATGGAAAGTGGAACTTGCGGATTTTGTGGAACTCCCCAAAAAGTTCCAACTCTTGGAAAAAGAGAGGATAGTTGAAACTCCCAGAAAAGAGATTCCTGTCCCTCGGTCAACCCCCATTTATAAACTGAGCACGATGCCCATGGTATGGAATATGGCTGTGCTCCCTCCCAGGTCCTGCACACCTGCTCATTAGCTGACTATAGAAGACTGAAAAAAGTCTTTGATTTCATAGCAACAACTGAAAACATCAGTGTTATCAACATTTTTCTCATACTAAATCAAAAACACAGCAGCTACTGGGAGGAAAACTAACTCTACCCCAGCCAAAATCAGGACACCAAACCACTACCACTTATAATTCACAGAGGAAGGAAAAGGCATATCTCCATCAGGAAGGTGCAGTGTGTTAACTTCATGTGAGCTCATTCAGCTGAGGCCATCTATAGAATCATAGAATCATAGAAAGTTTTGGGCCGGAAGGGACCCCTAGAAGTCATCTAGTCCAACGCCCCTGCAGCGAGCAGGGACACCGCTATCTAGATCAGGTTGCTCAGAGCCCTGTCCAACCTGGTCTTGAATGTTTCACCAGGTCTGCAGACTGCAAGAGGTCCTGATAACCAGCTTATCTGTAGAGTGTCCAAAGTCCAAATAGCACACCAACAGCCCCTTGTGGGTGGGGGAAACAAAGGCAGGAGAGGTGAAATGGTATGACAGAGGTACCCAGTCCATTTTTGTGGTAGAGTCTGGAATTGCAAGTCTAGCAGCCTGATCACCAAGATGAGCTTTCTCTAACAAAAGGCTTCTGCAAGAATGGGAAGAGGAACAAAACACAGTCTGAGCTCCTAAAACTAAGGATGTTACTTGGTATGCCCATTGATCTGGCTACATGCTGTTTTAGCCTCCAGTCTCACAATAAGTGGCATGGGATCAGTTATGTTCATCAGTGGTAAAATAAAGCGATGTGGACAGCAAAGATCAGCAAAGGCTGCAGAAGGAAAGAGAATGGCAAGACTTTCAAAAGGCAACGTATAATGCAATATATATAAAATTTAGGCCACTTCTTTCAAAACGTAAATGCAGTTTTTAAAATCTCCCTAACAGACAATCACTGCTCTATGAAAAGCAAAGTGACTGTTAAGCCTCATAGCAATTTTTTAATTTTCTCCCACTCTTGTCTTCAACAAAAGCAGTAAGAATAAAAGTGACAATTCATAAAGTCTTCCTTCTCAAGCCACTGTGTCATGCCAAATTCTGCTCTGCATTCACAGGCAGGAAGGCCCCAGACTCCAGCAGGAACAGGGCATAAGCATCTGAGGACAGAGTTTGGCTCCACAGACACACATTTGCCTCAAAGCAGAAATATTTAGTTCTCAACTTTTAAGGTTGTTTGAAGTGGTGTCACTCCAGCAATCCAGAGGAACTGGGAGTGACTGTAAGCATACCTAGATCTTAGCTTCTAAAAATAAACTCCTTTCTCTCTGCATCCTGACACTCAGCACAGAGATAATAATAAGCCATTCTTAGAAACAGCACTGTATGATGACCTACACCAAGCGACTTAGCACAGAAGGCTACATGAACATTACAGCCTCGGGTACAGAAAAAAGAAATCGCAACAGGGGAAAAAAGGATGGGAAAGGTGATGCCAAATTCTTTACAAAAGCAGTTTATTCACCCTTACAAGACGAGATAACCAACTGCTTGATGTACAAATGTTGATGTCCATCAAAATCATAATGATCAATATATATCATCTGGCTTTCTGGCAGCCACCTAAAAATAAATTTGCATAAAATCAGGACACAACTGGAAATCTACTCCATTATGCCAAATTACAGCAGTAAATGGAAACCTGGGTCCAAGAGTGAAGCCCTGGAGGACAGGCAAATTAGTCACTATAGAAACATTTGTAAAGTAGGTAGACCGAACAAACTTGGAGAGAAGTGTCTATCTGGGAGACAAACCAAAGCAAAGCTGTGCCGTGCCTGTGGTTCCAAGGCAGGAGGGAAAGGGGCAACACTTTGCTTCACTGTTGACACCAAGTGTAGTTATTTTTCAAAGCACTTGCAGACCAGACTTTCAGCATGAAGCTGAAAAGCACGTCCGTCAATTCTTTTTCCCTCCTGAAGGTCACTGCTGCTGCACAGACTGAAAGGACAGTAGATGGGTTAAAGTAAGGACAAGAGAGGGACTGAGAGGCAGGTGCTGGTTGTGTTTGAAGGGCATACCACAGTTTCTCACTTGTCGGAAATTTAGTTTACAGAGAAGGCACTATCCACACCATCCTGTCCCCTTTCAAAGAACAGCTGCAGAAAATTTTGGACCTAAAGATTATGCTTCTGCTTCTTATTAAGACACTCGTAAGGCAAGTAGAAGTATTATTATTTAAACTTTACCACTTCCATTAAATTTTCTGGCAGTCCCAGCTATGTCTTCTCTATTTAACGCTGAGCTTTCTCAAGAATGTAGTTTCTGTTTTTCAAAATCCCATGTCACTCCACCTTTCTGACCCTAAATGCAGGTCCTGAAAATGACTCCTCAAAGACAGAGTTAGATGTTGTCTACTCCATCCTAGAGGACGAAGACTTGTCAGCACTTAATTTGGGTAGAAGATCACTTTAAAAAAATTATTTCAGTGGTACAAAAAAGTATTTAAGGCTATCAAAACTGAGGTGAGAACTGCATCTGCCCAATTTTAGCAGAACTCGTCTCCTAAAGAGCATGAGGATTAGTCACACAGTGACATTCAAAAGATCCCACCCATGATACTCCCTGTTCTGAAGAAACCAGCTCCAGAGCTACATAACAACTCTTACCCCTTCACATGTGCTACAATTCTTATCACACAGAGGTGAACTGAATTTTTTCATCATCTGAATATAACACAGTGTTTCCAAACATGCATACACAGATGGTACACTCAGTCATTTTCAATAAATGGCATTAAAGAAAATGGTTTGGCAGGAGCTACTGCCTTTAAAAAATACCTTAAAAATATATTTATCTGCATCGTTGTTCCTCAATAGACATAAAACAAGCAAAAAGACATAACACAACCAACTAGCCAGATTTAAAGGCCTTTCTTTTAAAATGTTGCTGTTTTTTAACACTACTATACTGTGCAGGTTGACAGGGAGATAACAAAACCAGTGGTAGCAAAATCTAATTCAAAAGGTAGCTGATTAAAGAAATATATTGTGGGTCACTTGAAGACTGGCAACGAGTGGTTTTGACAGGCAAGATCTCAGAGACAAATCAAGCTGTCTTATTTAAAGGCACAACCACATTGTAAATCACCTACCTGAAAGTAGTGGCGAGTATTTGGCCCTAAGTCATCACAGAAGAACTACATAACAGCTCCTGCGAAAAGCACAAAATTCACTGCACAGCTCCTAACTCTGAAACAAATAGATTTTTAAGCCATAGCCGCTTCAAAATTATCTTTTCAATTACTTTGGACTCTCTCTTCAAAAGAATTTTAGATGTAAGCTT
Organism: Opisthocomus hoazin; assembly: GCF_030867145.1. NCBI lineage: Eukaryota > Metazoa > Chordata > Aves > Opisthocomiformes > Opisthocomidae > Opisthocomus > Opisthocomus hoazin. The sequence continues at coordinate 53,297,226 of NC_134418.1, read as the reverse complement.
TTCATGCCCAAACTTTTGAGCAGAATCGAATGGAGTTCTCTGTCCCACCATTAATCTTCTGGAACCACAGATTTCAAAGGAAAATTCTGCAGCTTTATTATTAATCTGTCAGAACCACAGTGCCCAATACAAACGATCCTCCTTTTTATAAGAGCTACAGTTTGTTCTCCATCAAAAAAGGAAAATACTGTCGTTTATGAATCTTTTTTCTCTTCTGTTATTGTTAGTGCTCTGCTAAATAATAATAATAAATACAAATACTGAGGATGTTTACAATATTTTGCAAGCGACAGTTTTTTCAAAGTAGTGCTGACTATATCCGCATTTTTTAAATACCTTCCCTTCCTCTATCTACAAAAATGAATACTCAATACTTAGCAAAATGGAAGGGCAGGAAGATTGTCAAAAACTTAATGCCATGAACACAGTCAATGCAATATCACTAAGAAACTCATTGAATCATTTGGTAGAGCAAAGCTGAAGCAATTTTTTCAAAATGTGACAACTAAAGTTAACCTGATATTCAGAAAGAATTTTCCATTCAATTTTCTATGGCATTTGTGAAAATCTACACTATTGAATCTTGCCATCATCTTCCCAAAGGAAGCCTTCAGTGTAGGTGGAGACCCAGACAGGTGCTGTTGAAGTGCTCCTGCCCCCACCACACGCTCAGCCTCATGCCGTCAGCTTGTGCAACTGTGGTGTGCGATCGCATGCTGGGGTGCATGTGTGCAGGCTGAAATCACATACCTAGCTGCGGCGCACATGTCCAGCCACAGAATAAGACAAGAGTTGTTGCATGTAGACTTTTTATTCTGTCAAGGTAAACCAGCACTGAAGTAATATTGTGCGTTCCTGAGTTAAAACAAAGCACAGCTCTTTTTTCCTAGGGTTCACTTTCTTGAAATATGCACAAGGATATACATTGTACTGCACTGTGCAATGGTGTATCTGGGAAAGGCAAAGCTGTTGTGGAAGTGTTCAGCAGAGTAAGGGAATACAGTTCAATAAAACACAAACACAGAGCTGGACTGTGTTACTTTGCAAATGATGGGGGGAAGGGAGAACGAGAGGGGAGCTCACAAGGTGTCTACTTCAGTCATGCATGTGAAGTTATTAAAAGGATGCTTAAGGTGGGGGGAGAAATGCAAAATAAACAGCGTATGAGTCTGACCATGAACCTCCTGTGATGTTTGATGCTCTGCACTAAAAATAGTGCAGTGTCCCAGTAAGTACAATCACCAACTGAACAACCACCTGGCCTCAGGGATATCAAAGACACAACTCGATGTAATCAAGAGCAACGTTTGCTAATTTGTGTGCAACTGACTTTCTAATGAACTGTTGGCAGAATGTCGCTCTCATCTTTGTGCAGGTCAACATCCAGGTTATCTTTCTGTGCCATGATCTTAACTATATAATTTGTCACATCACTAAAAGATGTGCAGTAGTAAAAGAGAAGATGTCTTTGGACAGCTGCAACATCATTAGTGGCATATAATTCTTTTGTGTGATGCTCTTGCATATTGGTACTGCCTCAGGTTAACCAGAGAGGAATCTAACACTCATACAGCTACATTTGGGTGCTGACACAAGAGAAAATCTATTTATTTTAGGTAATTCAAATAATTTCTTTGTGAGCATGTGAAATCAGCAGAAAACTACTATTTAAGAAGGTTGCATATCAAGTAACAGATGCAAAACTCCAATTACTTGTAACATACCTATGCCCTGGTGCTGTGGAGAAAGAATTTACGTACTCACACTTGAAAACACAAAGCAATTTTTTTTATTTAGCTCCTCTAATGTGGCTCTTGCACCTTACATCTGCTGAGGGAGGACAATGGTGTTCCCCAGCCCCTGGTGAAAACAGATGAGTGTTGAACTACAGCTGAGAGCTTCTACAGATATCCAAATATTCTGTTCTTCCCATAATGATACCTCCATTTCCATGTAAATACCACAAGAATTCTTTATTGCCTGATAAAGAAATGCAGCCAGCAGTGGAAGATAAAGGTGCCCATGGCCTCTGATCACCTTCCAGTGACCCAGAGCTTGAGAGCCTGTGATGTGTGCAGAGACTGAAGCAGTGCCTGGCCCCTTTAAAGCACATCTCAGCACTAAGGGATGTTCAGGGCAGACAGGCTAAGAAACACAAGTGGTGGTGTTTATCTGCAGAAGCCTTCTGTCTAGGCATAGGATGAAGACAAGCCGTCAAGAATATTCATAGCTAAATATTTATAAGTCAAGATGACAGAGAATGTAAAGAAATG